>NC_081353.1:54189963-54450692 GCF_029784015.1 Lycium ferocissimum | reverse complement strand
AATTCCATTTTTTTCTACAACTTTAGGCCAGTGTACAAGCCTCACCTTCTTGTTTCTCCTTTCTTCTTTCTTTTCAATTGTTTACAAGACAATTGTATGTGTGGTGAATGATTCATACACCATCCTTTGTCCATTGTAATTATGCCAAGATGAATGAGCAATATTTAATGTGAAATGATCCCTCCACCATGTTGGGTCTTCCTAAAATAATGTATACTTTCATAAAGTAGTAGATGCTTAAATATTCAAATGCATGCTTCACATGGATGCCTTATTTTCAGTCACTTGGCTGAATTCCACACTCCTTTTCTTTCAATTTGGTTGTCCTACAATATAATGTAAGTGTAGTGGATGAATCACATTTAAATGTATATTTGTATGTCTCCCATAGTAGTCTTATTTAAGATGACTTTGAGTCATCTTTTGGACATGGCATGTTAATGTTCATATTGGCTCATTGTTGCTACTAATTTTAACTTAACACCACGATTAAGTAGTTCCTAATTTCCATTAATGCTTCCATACCAAACAAAATTTGTAGATAAATTGTGACTTCAAACGAAATCGGAAGTTAAAGTCTCTACTTTGTATCTTGAGATAATCTTAATACCCCGACTTGAATCATCCATATCTCCTTACCCCCGATATCATTTTGACGAGCTGTTTGTTGCGTTGCAAACTAGACTCGATGAACTTAATTTTAGGCTTTTGAAACACCTTAAAACTCCTCATATACTAGGAGATATGCCTCCTACAATATAGGCTAAAATCGGGTCCTAGATTTTATCGAAATTGTTCCGATTCATTTCGTTTAACTTAATCCTCTTCCAACCTCATGTAACCTCTTATACATACATATACACAAATATTTACATCCATAACAATTCATATACATGTCTCGAAGGGTCCGTAGAATCACAATAACCATAAGTAGAACTCACAAAGCTTCGACGAAACTCCAATCGAAAAAGTATATTCCTATCTTTTGTCCATCTTCTATATCATTACTAATAATCTCAAATACTTTAAAAGGTCACTCACATTACCTCATATACATACTCATAACGCGATTTCAAATCCTTTAGGTTACAAAGTCACCTCGAGATACTTAAGACAACCATATTTATAACGATATTCTTACTAACTCGATTAACTTTCCTTGAACCTTCTTAACTCATTCTTTCTTGTTTTAATACAAGTAGCAAGGATTATTATGGAGTGTGACATTATCCTCCTTTAGAACATTCGTCCTCGCATGTCAAATGAGGACTAAAACTCGTCAATTAAATAACCGAATCACCCGTTATCGCAGACTATAGAATGAAGATTTGACCACGAAAAAGGGTGTTTTAGGAATATTATGCCTAAAAGTGCTATACGACCAAATGGGTCGTTACAAATATACAAAAATGGTGCCTTCAGCAAAATGAAATTAAATTTTCATAATGCTCAACATAAAAAAAAAATAATAATAATAATTATATAATGTAAGGCATATATAAAAATTCTAAAACAAATTTGGGTAACGAATCATTGCTGTAGCTATACAACGGGGTCTCTTCGAACAATAAATATATCAATCAAGCAAGCTTTGACGATTAGTCGTTCAAGGCAGGGAAAGGGATCACCGATTAGTCGTCAAATGCACTGATCAGTGTGGTACAATTAAATTATAAAATGATAATCAAGACATTAAATAAGCATATGAGCTTTTCTATTTCTCTTTTGAATTTGTAGTTAACTTCTCTTTATTAAAAAAGATTTAATCAAACAAAATGTGTAAAAGAGCATACAAGTTTTCTAAATAAAAAAATGTTAAGTAGGGGTTAAAGTAACACAAAGCTTATTCACGGAGAAGCCAACTATATATGTTGCAAGACCTATTTTATAGTTAATTGTTGGCCTTTTAAAGAAATGTGTGCAGCAAGAATTATTAGTTTAGACATTAGCTAAGAACCACATGGAACAAATTATTTAATAAATATTTGAAGGAAAAAACTTTAAAATAAGAGAACTAATGCTATGAGAAAATGTTAAAGTTGAATTTGTTGATTCAAATCTAGTCAAATCAACAATTTTGGAATTTTTTTACTATTGACCTCATTAGTACCGTTTTAATGATCACCTTTAAGAATTTAAACCAAGTCGAATAACACCACCAAAAGAGAAAAACGAACCCAAAACAGAAAAGAAAAAATTAGATAAGCTATATGATTAGATGATAGTGCGTATTCTTAAATTTATGATTGAACTCTACAGATTGCGTGGATAATCATCATCACATCTTATTCGCATATTTTCCATAGACAAGATTATTATCACGTATTCTTATTCGCATAAATAATGTATCAATCACTACCATACAACTTTGATTTTTTGAATTTTTCAACTTTGTAATTTTTTTCATGAGATTTTTAGATTATTGTACAAACAAATTCAAACGAAACTTAAACAAAACATAGCTACTAAAAATGATAAAATAATAATAAGGAAGCATATTAATGGAATAGAAACCAGAACCAATATGATAAATAATAGGTGATGGGCGATATTATGGTTTAAATCGTATTTTTTGTGTAAATGAAGCGATTCAATTTGCTTTTCCTGTATTTTTTGTGTAAATGAAGCGATTCAATTTGCTTTTCCTTAATTCAATACGGTTTTTTTCTTAGCAAAATTTCAGCCAATAAAAAAAGTAGAGAACTTTATCATACTTTCCTGTCCATGCCAATTACAATTGTTAGTTTTCCTCCTTGAGTCTCCTTACAAAATTGTCATTCTTCTGCAAAATCACGAAAATAATTGTATAGTATTTTCTTTTTGTTGGTTAGCTTCTCTTATCATTGCTATAAATAATTTTAAAAATTTGAAGAGTGAAAACTAATAATTGAGTGACACCATACATGCACAGTAGATGAAATTGTAGAAGATGCAGAACTATATAAAAAGTAGAAGCCAGGTACTGTTAAACTTCAAAGCATAAGTTAATTAATAAAACTTCTAGGTGCGCAACATAAAATTTATGTAATAAGTTACTATATTAAAAAAGGAACTATAAAATTTATTTTTATATATATATTATTACTACTATATTTATTAGTACTATGTATAAACGAGAACACCAAAGATTTGTCGTCCTCACAGCCTTTGTAGGGGTAACTAGATGTTGAAGCACGGGCTCAATAGGCCTAATATGAGCTAACGACAAACATAATATTAGTATGACTACATTTTCGTTCGAAGAAGTATGTGCGTAAAATTATTTGGTTTCATTTCATCTCAAAATTTTTTGTTCCGTTGAAATCTTTACATTCTACCTGGTCCTAACCGTAACTTTAGTAGTATAATTTAATAAAGTAACATAACTTATTATTTTTTAATTATGAGAACATTCATTTCTTAAGTTGTAAAGCACTAAAAATCTAACATTCTATCTGCTTTTTACTATCGCTTAATGCTATAAATTTATTAGGTTTGCAAATATATATATTTGCTTCTTAGATTGAATTGTATTTTATACAACAACCGTGAGTCACTATACATTATTCTCCTGAAGATCAATCATTTCTTATTTACCATTCACAAATAAAATTAGAAAGTTCAGCGTATAATTCAAATGAGTAATTTATCTCGACAAATAGCAGAAAAGTTATTAGCATGATACAATATTTGCTTCTATTCTTCTTTAATAATTACAATGATATATTGTTAATAAGTACTTTTATCATTTATATCAATTTAGTAAAAATATTATCGTGTAGTCTCACATCATAAATGTATTATTTTTAAAATTTAATTTAAATTCTACTAAAGTTTATGTTGTGTAGTTACACATCAAATTAATTTTTTGACCCATATATTTTTCTTTTATTTCATTTTTTTTTTTTTGCAATTGTCTCCTATCTTTTAAACTATTAGGGAATTTGTCTATCACAAATTAAAAACTTTATCCTAATAAAATATTTGGATCCTGTCATTGTAAAAATATTGAAGCACACTACTAATTATTTCAATTTTCCATATTACTTTTATGGGCCTAATTCATTATATTTTTCACAAATTGTTGAAAGAAAAAATTCCATCTTTCAAAATAAATATGTTGTACCGTTTATACAGTATTAGGTTTGTAGGATATTTTGTTTTTAATGAAACATTTATTAAGTCATATAAAAGTAAATTGATTCCTCATTTGCTCTACAAGTTGATCAAATTGACATAAAAAATTGACCTTAAAATAAAATTTGATAAGCAAATATTTGAAATTGGTAAATTAGTGAGGTGTTCTTGTCATTAACATGATTGAGATGTTGGATAGGGTGTAATACAATTTTCTTCATTATAGCTCACTATTGAATTTAGTTTTAAAAAAGGGAATTTGTCTATTACAAATTAAAAACTTAAAAAATAGAAGAAATTGCACGAATTGTCCTTCAAATGGGCTGGTATTTAATTTTTGCCTTCAACAATTAATTTTAGGAATAATTTCAATAATATACAATCCAGCATAAAATATTACATCCACGTAGTTATATTTTTAATTTACATCTGTATAGCCAACTTTTTTTTACAATAGTGCTTATACACACGATATACAATATTATATACTTACTGTAAATAATGTGCCGATCTTATATAAAAGTGTATAATAATGTATAAAATGGTCATTAAGAATTACATGGATATTGCTTGATTTTTTAATATGGTGTCCACATTTTTTTTTTTTGATATTGCTTGATTTTTTAATATGGAATTCACTTTTTATTTTTTATTTTTAATATTGCTTATTTTTTAATATGGGCCCCATCTTTTTTTTTTTTTTACATAAATTTGGAGGTGGTGGAGTCTATTTTTTTTTTTTTTTTTATATATGAGTTGGAGGACGGACGACGATCCTCCTCCAAACTCATGTTTCTATAATAGTAAAAATATTGAAACTTCATCTCTTTGATGCTTATATGTGGGCACGTGGCTGTTGTACTTGGCTATTCCAGGTATTGAGATTTGATCACATAACATTTAATAGGGGCAAATCTAAAAAACAAGGTTAATTCTTTCTTTATTTGATAACTGGACACTCTTTTTTACAAAAAAAAAATACCAAAAAAAAAAAGGCTAAGTAGACACTCTTTTTTATTCGGAGGGAGTATTCCCTCTGCCTCAATTTATGTGATATCTTTCGCTTTCCAATTTTCAAACTGCATGAACTTTGACCAACATTTTAAGATGTAACTTTTCACGAAATTGATATGAGAAAAGTTGCGACTTATAGTGCTTTTCATATAGTTTTCAAATATACAAATTTTAATCTTAAAATATTGAGTTAATCTAATGGAATTTAGCTTCAACATTTAGTCAAATTGACTCCCAAAAAGCAAAAGTATCGCATAAATTGGAACGGAGGGCATAGTAACTTTAGCTTGGCACAACCTTTAAGAAATCACTCACCTCTCGAAATTAAAAAGTATTCAAATATCTTAATTAAATAGTATATAATTTTTTGGTTATATAAAAATTCATTTATCTAAATAAAATATATTATTAAAATCTAAAAATGAGTTCAAAATAAGCAAAAGTTTGAAGTAAAAATTCCATCATCAGTAAAAGTTTTTTAAACATACTTATTTGAAATTGTAATTATTATATAAGATTGTTAGTTTATGTGGTTTTTTAAGTATTTATTTCATCCACGACTAATTTCTCGATGCACCTTACTTTATGTTTTCCTTTAAAGAAAATCAAAACCCATTCTTTTATGGGTTAATAAAAAAAAATAGTTGGTACAAAATATTTGAAATTACTTAATTAAAATATTTTATCATGAATAATATTTTTTCAAGAAAAATATATTTCAATTTCGGTTTTGGTTTGAATTTTAATTCCTTTGTATGCACAAGCCGTTTTTTTTTTTCTTCTTTTGTAAAATTTGAATTAAGAAAGGTTTGTGTAGATTAACCTAGAGCGTATAAAATGTTTTCAAGAATAAAAAAATTGGTATCTTTCGGGGAAAAAAGGACACAGATTTTTTATTTTTAAAAATATTGTTCAATTACATTGGGGATGAAGAAGAGGTTAAAACTATCCTAAATTTTGATAATTGTATATTTGTATGAGGTTATATATTATTCATGATGAACCAAGTACAATCCTCACGTAATTAGTTGTTTTTATCTAATTAATTTTTTCAGAACTGAATAAAAAAATTATGGACAATTTATCCCTTTCCTTTAATATATTTAAGATGCATTACAAATATTAAAAGTCGAAACTATTGAATGATGCAGTATAGTGTTTGAAAATGAAGGTAGCGTCATCGGTCAATATCGAATTGTTTTTGAAATCTCTTATTTGGTAAGAACTAAAATAATTTCCTAGGTTTATTTTAATGAATTTAATTTTTTTCTTGATTTTTTTTTCTAAACTTAAGCTTAAATCACCACATTTAACTAGCATAACTAATGATACATAAAATAATGAGCCAAAAATTTATAATTATCAAAAGAAATTTTCTCTATCTATAACTAAAAATTGCATGCTCACAGGTTCATAAAAAATGCCGAGTTGCAATTATCATAATATATCTTGTTGGATTATACAGTATCAAATCACTTCTATCCCTTTGGTATTTTGCAAATTTTCCTGCTAAACTTGCTTACTTATGAATTGTCATGACCCAATCTGCCATGACTGGCACCCACACTAACTCCTAGCGGGCGAACCAATTCACAAGTCATCTACTCATTCAAGTCCATTTATATATTAACCATTTCAATTAGTTATTAACCATTCAAGCACAAGATAAAACAAAATTAAGTCATGCCATTAAATAATGAAGTAAATGCGGAAGTCCTAACTATTACAATCCCAAAATTCGAAAGCCACCGTACAAGGACTCTAATCCAATACATGTCTAGGAAATGTAAGTTGTCTAAAAAAATAACCAACAATGTCTAGAATGGAAATAGACATCATAAAAGAAGATCTTCGGGTGGCTTGGCATGGATAGAAGCTGTTACACCCCGTAGTTTTGTATGTTGAAATTCGTAGGTGTTAGTTGTTTTAGGTATGGACATTGGAGTTGCATCCAAGGGTGCATGAGATTAGATGCGCTTATCTTATGTTTATGAGGGTTTAAGTTCATATAATAAGCTGCGGAAGGATCGGAGAACAAGTGAATCAAGGAAATTAAGTTTACTGGATATTGGAGAAAATATGAGGGGTAATTTTGGCCCTACTTGAGGAAAGGATATCTTTTAGAATACGAGGACTTTTGGAGTGAAACAAAAGCCTAAATTGAATTTCGGGAAGTCTAGTTTCCAACGCAACAAACCGCGTGTCGATCCTACATCGGAATAGAGAATTATGAGCTTTTTAAGATGGACTGTCAGTGCAGGGCCTAACCCTGCGCGAACGAGCCAAAAGGTGGCTCGAACGCACAGAGTAGCACTGGAAAACCCTGCGCGAACGCGCCCAAGGGTAGCGCGAACTAGCAGAAGGATTTCAGAGTCGGTGCCAACCGAGTCTAATCCAATATAAAAGGGTTAAAAGTCTTATTTTTCCCCATAATAATCTCCAAAAATATTCTAGAAAGCTCATCAAACATATGAGAGCTTATATAACACAAAAGTGATGATTTTGAATAATTTCGAGTGACCGCGTATTAATCGAGGTCCGGGTAACGTATAGCCGTGATTATAATTTCGTCTTGCGTTGGAGTTGGCTTGGTTTCAAAGTGAATATTGAAGATTTTCCTATTCTAGTTAAGGTAAGGTGTGAATCTCTCTTTATTAATATTGTTTAAGGATATTTACGAGAATAAGAGCTATAGATTGTGGTGTTGGTATTGTTGGCTTGTGGATTGAAGTTGAAGAAAGTTTTGGATGAAATTATACATCTTTATCTTGTAGAATCTTGATGATATTGTTGCGATGTTATTGGTATTGTTTGGGAGTTGTTTTGGTATTTGGAGGAAGTAGATAATATAGGGGAGATCTTTGCCCAAATTTTCGTAACCCAAATTAGTCTTCGATAACTAGTACGAATAAGTTGATGGGAAAGTCTGATTAAAGATGTATTTCTCATTATATATAGGTTCGGGTGAAGGGCAGGCACCGCAGTAAAGGATCCCTTAAGAGGTAGCTTGACGAATAAGGTATGTAAGGTGTTTATTTCTTTCTCTCCTTGGCACGAATCCAACTAGAGCATGAATATGAACGTTCCATAATAAAATCACTCCATTCCTATGTCATGTAGCTCAAATCTTAATGTCTTAGTGTTACGCCCTATTTTGAACAGGTCCAAGATAGTTTGCAACTTCCCGGTTCTTCTAACTGGTTTAAAAAGGGTTAGAGTCGCCACCTTATTTTTAAGGAACAATAGGAAACTTGTATGTATTTGTGTGTCTACTCCATTTTTATTCCACGAAACATATGAGATTCTAGATAAGGGTTTTATTTACCCCGAGGGGAAGGTATTAAGCATCCCTCGAGCCCGTCCGAATTTGGTCCTTAAACTTAGTTTAGCGAACACTAGAGGGGGATTATCTATCTGTTCATCATTATTATTACCTGTTTCCAAAATGTTGTGATTTCATGAAAAAGCTACATTAGGTGATAACATACTAAGTATATACAGTGTATAAAAATGTATTTATATCAAGTATCAAGTCTTTATAAAGAATGTATATTAAAAAAGAATATATAAAAGAGTATAAAGAGAATGTACCTCGTAAGTATAAAAGTGTATCTGCTAGTATAAAGAGTGCATATATGTTAGTATGAAGAATGTATACAACTATATAAAGAATGTATAAAAGAATATAAGAGTATGTAAAATAAATATATCAAGTATATAAAGAGTGTGTGTCTATGTATTAAAAGAATGTATGTATATTAAACATATAAAGAACATATTTCAAGTATAAAAAAGTGTATATCAAACATGAAATGTATAAAGAATTGTTTAACTAGGTATATTAGTGAACAAAGAATGTAAAAATAATTTACGAATATTCATTTGTGTAAAGAATTTATATAATGAAATTATTCAGAAAAGTGAAGTTTATTTGACTTGTTTCTACCGTTTAGTTAAAAAGAGTGTTCGTTTAATGAATATCCTATCAAAAAAATAAGGAACAAAAGTTTACTAAAATGTTTTGGTAAAAAAATAAGTATAAAGAAATATGTATGAAAAATGAGTGAAAAGATATAATGCCTTTTAAAGAATAAAAGATTTGCAAATGGACAGCCTAGTATTACCTAGCATCAAAAATGTGGATTTAACTTAACTAAAATATGTATTGGTGTATACGAAACAATATAAAATGTACGTTGTATCAAAAGTGTATAAAGAATATAAAATATATGATGGACTAGTATTTTTTGCCTAAACGCCAAAAGTGTGAATTTAATGAACAAAGTATTTATACCAAGTCAATTTAATCTATTTATGAAAATATTGACAGCTTAAGTCTTGCCTAAAGCGAATGACAATTTTAAGTTAAACAAACAAGGCGACAAGTAAATAAATATATCAACCTGTCATTCCAAAAATAAAGTTTCCACTATACTAAGAATTTATGTTTTGTACAGTTATGGAGAATGGGGAAAGTAAATACAAACAGTGACTCGGGTTCCTTCCGAGTGTCGTCTTCGAGATGTATTTCTCCGTACCTATATAAGCACTTCGTAAAAAATTAGTAAGAGAATAAATAATTATCTAATGAATTAAAGAAATGATAAATAAACTTAAAATAAAAACCCGTCTTTTGTACATGGGAGGCCTTGGAAATCGACGGAAATTTCTTCATCCGCCAAAAGTGTAGTATTTGTAATAAATTGCAAGATGAAAGAAAAATGTATTGGTTAAAATAATTTAAAAAGTCAAGAAGTAAAGGTTGTGACATAAAAATCTTAAAAGGTGATTTGACATAAAGTCTTAAAAAGGTGATTTGACATAAAGTATTTAAAAAGGGTATTTGACAAAAGTGAGGGTGAAACTTAATTTGGCCTTAGGATGTAGTGTAAAAGTGTATATGGAAATGTTGTATATAAAGGAAATATATGAATATAAAAATGAAAATATATGTAAATGTAATATGATGTAGAGAAAATGTAAAGAGCAAAATGTGTAGAGAAAAAATAAAATAGGCATGTAGTGTGATGGCACAAAAAATGTAAAAGAAAATGCTTGAAAATGTATACATGTATAAAAAATAAAAATAAAAATTGTAGAAACAACATAACAAAAATATAAAGATAATGTATGAAAAATATAAGGATAATGTAGAGACAATAAAGTGCATTCTCTTTAATGAAAAGTTTCTCCCTTCTTCACTTAGCAGTTAGATAAAGTAAGTATGTACATGTATATGTATATAATGTATGGTATAAAAATATATAAAAGAATATAGAGATGTAAAGGAAAAATGTGGGTTAAAGTGGAAAAAGGATGTATGAAAAATGTAGAGAAAATATATGAAGAAAATGTACAGATAATGCATGAATAAATATAAACAAAATGCATGAATAAATGTAAAGACAATACATGAATAAGTGTAGAGACAAATGCATGACTAAATATAAAGACAAATGCAAGAATAAATGTAAAGATAAATGCACGAATAAATGTAAACACAAATGCATGAATAAATATAAAGACAATGTATATTATGTATATAAAAATATAAAGACAGTGTATGAAAAAAGAAGAGAGAAAAAAAAATATAAAGAGAGAAAGAAGATGCTAGCCTTGCTAGTCTTCCTATGAAGAGAAAATATGAAGAGTGTAGAGAAAAAAAAAATATGTGTGAGGTAGTGTGAAGTGGTGAAAAAATAAGACTCATCTCCTCTATTTATAATACAAAATGACCCATTGTTTTGTCCAAAAAATAAAGGACTACACCACATTGTCCCCTTAATGCCACATTTGGTCTTTAGGTTATTGTCCAATGGGAATTTCACCCTTTTAACCAATGTATAAAAATCTATTAATCAATAGATGAAGAACCCAGCCCATCACTTCAAATGTCACCTTTTTAAAAAGTGACAAGACCTTGACTTGATCGAATTCTTGCTCTGCGTTTAAGAATTAATTGCTCCGATTTTCTCTACACTGACGGACTATACTAAAATATAGTTAACTAATGCATTTATAAATAATAATGTAAGTATAATATTTAAATATTAATGTATAAGTTACAAAAATGTACTGCTATAAAATAAAGAGATAATTATTAATTGCACAAAATGGTAGTATTACGCTGTACATGTGCAAAAATAATGATTCTTAAAAATGACAATAAATTGATAAAATTCCTAAAATAAGGATAATCATCAATAAATTGTCGAAAAATGTAAAAATGTGTAAAAAGCTATTTCGTGCTCTTTAACGAATCAGGACCACCCGAAACGTTTATTTTAAGCACGTCGAGCCAAAATTAGGAGTCAATACTTAGTTATTTGATTGATTCTTGGTCTATTATCAGGTTATCATCGTAAGGTCGGTAACCTCCGATTTGTATTATGGAATTCGTGTCGAATCCAAAGAAATAACTTAACGATGATAACCTGATAATATTACATCTATGAGCCTCTAAGATTGCACATGTAAACATATATTACATCTATTATCAGGTTCATATTTCAAATTAATGTAATATATGTTTACATGTGCAATCTTAGAGGCTCATAGACATAGTGGGGGTATGTAAGTATTATATATAGTCAGGTTGGCATTGTCTTGGTCTGTGATACTTTCCTGTTAGCTTTGCCGGTCCGCATATGTACATATGTGTTGGATTATTAGATATTTCTGTGTTGGGCCTTTTCTGTGTGCAGGTGTTCTTGAGTTACGGTATATGATGTTCAAAGTAACTGTTAAGTCAAGTGGTTCCCAGCCTACGGGTTGGAGCCCATCGTACCCCTTGTCGGGGTGTGACAGAAGTTCACCATAAATATGTCAACAAACGACCTCAACGCTAGATATGAGGTCGGATAGCAGTCTCTGGATCACTATCTGCACTCAAAAGAATGCAACAAGGTAGTATCAGTACAAATACTATGTACTGATAGATATCATAGGCCGGCTAAGATTAGTATCATGCATACATTATAAAATTAATAAAATAGATAAGCCAGCCAACAACACATAAACAATTAACCCAATCAACAAGACAACCATGGTTATTAACAATCAAGTCACCCAATGATATCAAGAGTCAAATCACGGAAGCAAGCAACGAAAATAAGTCTACCAACAATAACCATATACACACTATACACACATGCTAATTGATGTCATTGCTCAGTAGTTATGACTTGCAGGGGACCCATGGTGTCCATGCACCACTCGTTCCGGACTCACTCCTCGGACCCGAGCTCACAACTAGGCCACATCCTCTTCCCCGGTCAAATGTGCCTGTTCATATCTAGGTCTTATCCTCACCCCCGGTCAAATGAGCCTTTTCATATATATATATATATATATATATATATATATATATATATACATATATGTATATCCGTATCTAGTGTCACATTATTTTCAATAATCAAATTATCATTTGTATCTCAATTCCATCAAGAAGATCATATTAACTTCTCATCACAACCCCATCAACCTGTAAGTTCCAATACAATGAATAGTGGCACGAAGCCCACATAATCGCTCAATCAATAACATATAGGAATCTCAACACACACACACATCATGTTTGAAGACTAGACATGCTTTCTCCTATCAATTTCACAACACATACAATCAACTAATTAAAGTCTAACTCAAGTAGACCATAACCTACCTCGAATGTAGAGCTGGGGACAATGCAGATTACTCCACTATAGCCTTTCCCTTCTGTAAAGCCTCGGAACGCTCAAAGTCTAGCAATTAGAATGCTCAATAAGTCATAATTACTCTAATCACATAATCAATTCAAGAACGCCCTTCCCTTTAGCCCCATTCCAATTGGTGAGTGATTTCTAGGTGTAAATCACCCTAACATTTGCCTTCGCAACCACCAATTATCAATTTATAAGGCTATTTAATCAAAACATCTATTACAAGCAGTTTCCATGGTCAAGCTACCATTTTTATGAAACCCTAAGTCTCAATTTACTTAGTTCATGACTCTAATGGTTCAATTCTTGATTAAAAGGTAATAACCCAAGCCATTAGATGATAGACACATGATAGCAATCATAACCCATCAACTATAGAAGGTCTATTACGTTCTAGGGTTACTATTTATAATTCACCATTGTAGACCCATGAAACGGATGGTAATCATGAAGATGATAACGTAATAATGGAAGGAATGGTTGAGACTTACTTCTCAAAGATATTCTTGCCCTAGCTTGGAATTTCGCCCTATGTGCTTGTGGGGAACTGTTTTGTAGTTTTATGAATAAAGAATTCGAAACTAAGTGTTTAAAAGCCGACATTCTGTTCCCGTTGATCGCTGCGGCGGTCAATCATCGCTGTAGCGGTCGCGCTATAGCGGCCAAGTGCCCGCTATAACGGACCACTCTAAACCTGACTTTCACCATGACGGACCTGATCCCGCTATAGCGACATCGCCATAGCGGTCCAGTGCCTGCTACAGCGGACACAACAAAATCCGACTGACCGCTGGTGCAAGAAGCTAGCCGCTATAGCGGTCCCGCCATAGCGGTAATACTTCCGCCGCAGCTGTACCACTGAATCAGTGAGCTCGCTAATTTCACAGTTTTTCGACTCTACCACCCAACATTTCATCCGAGGCCTCACAAGCACAACCAAAACATGCATATACATAAAAACACCATACGAACTAATCTGTGGCCTCGGAATTTCCAACGGAGTTCTAATTTCCTACGTCCACCCCCCCCCCCCCCTCCCGATGGACTCAACACAATCAAACAACAATCACAAACAAGTCAAGCTTTCAGTTCTTAAACTTATATAATCGAGTTTCTATTAGCTCGTTCTACCCTTGGGAAGGTTCTATTTGGTGGGATGATCCTATATTTCCCATAACAACCAGGAGGGTCGTTACATGAATAATATTTTCTTTTTGAGACTTATCCAATTATTTGGCTAAGGAAGTTTAATAATTATGAAATTTATCAAAAAATCATGATTAACCACCACTAAATTAATTATGTGGTAGAAAATATAACATAACTTATACTTGCTTAATTAATTTTTTATTTTTATTTTTGTATATTGAGTTTGGGCTCGGGCTTAGTACGGACATCGTCCAACTAGTATATTATATAAGAGAGAATACTTATTTTTTGCAGTCCTAACATGAATTTTTTTGTCTCTTTGTACCCCTAATTGAAAGTTTTATGCCTATGTAAATTCTCATACACTTTGGGAAATTTTATGAAGTTTAAGGACTTTTTTCATGCCACTAAAAATGATGATGTCATGAAAAAGGTTATAATGGACCCCACAAAGCACACTCATGCATACTTAATTAGTCTTTCACGTGGAAATATTATTAAATTATTTCAAATTATATTTTTCCTTAAAAAGTTATTATAGACACATAAAAAAATTATCCAATCATTCAAGTTTTTTCTTAATATAGGCTTAGTTATTATATTAAAATATTATTCTTATAATATTGTTTATTACTACTTTTGATGTTATTTATCATTTGCTATTTTAAATTTTTGTTGTCCAATTAAGCGTAAAGTTTTTTGTCTCCTGTAATTTTGTATCGTACATGCTGACAAGCATAAGTAATTAACACAAATTTCAGTTAAGGTATCATTAAGTTTTAAATTAAAATAATAAATACAAATAACTTCTATCATTATTAAATCCTTTAAATATGTATCGAAAATGTAAAGTGTAGTCCTATAATCTCAATCGAAAAATGAATTCCGAAGTTCGGTAGTTAATTAATAAAACTTCTACATGCACAACATAAAATTATGTAATAAGTTACTATGTTAAAAGAGGATATATATATATATATATATATATATATATATATATATATATATATATATATATATATATATATGAAAATAAACTATATTTTATTTCTTTTTTATATTAAAACATTTTGCAAAAAAAAAAATGGATAATCAATCTTTTATATAATTTAGGACAAAATAGTTAATTTCAACATGAAAAAGTTATTACAATGTCGATTTTATAAAATCGTTCATTAAATAAAAAAAAAATGTTACTATTTCTTAAGATGCATCTTTTGGAAGAAAAAAAAAGTAAGCTTAATGTAAGAACAATTTAATTTTATTGACTTTTAAGTATTATATTTTTTTTTTATGTGGATTTAAGAACATTTATAAAAGTATCTTGCAAATCAAGACTTTTAATTATATATAGTTACTTGTAAGTTAACTCCATTGATTAATATTTTCGCGTTAAGTATCCTTATGTAAAAATAAGTTAGCCAATATGAGTTCAATTCAAAGAAATAAATGAAATTAATTTAACATGTGGAAAACTCAATTTGGGTCATAATTGCTTTGATTTGTTTGCCCGTATCTGATCTTTCATATGTCTTTTTCGAGCGAGGTCTTCCGAAATGCCTCCTACCTAAGGTCGGGGTAAGCGTCTCTGCGTCTGCATTCTCTCTCTCAAACCCCACGTTGTGAGGTTCACTGGGTATGTTGTTGTTGTTGTAGTGCATAAACGTAATTTCATGCCATTATCTGCAAAATATAGGTACGTTTTAATACCTTGCAGAAAACAAGACAAATTATTGCAGTCGTATAATAAGATATACTCCCTATGTTTCAATTTATATGAACCTTTTACAATTTGAAGAGTCTACGAGGTGTTTCTTTGACCACATTTTTCTAATATTTTTTCTTAATTATTTAAATTATAAATTATCATGACTTAGAGTACTTTATATGTAGTTTCTAAATATATAAATTTTATTTTTACAAACTTGAAAAATTTATATCAAAATTCACGGTCAAAGTTATAAAGTTTGACCCTCGTACTCCGAAAAGGTTCACATAAATTGAAACGGAGGGAGTATAATAATTGTGTCATTTGGCCTGTGCTTACCAACATTAAAAAGTTAATTTGGAGATATTTTTTTAATTTTTTCTGTTCTTGCTTCATTGTTTTTGTAACATCAGTTTGCCACTTTCAAAAGACTTCTAAAATAGTAAAGTACAAAAAGGCATCCGTAAGTTAAAGGAAAACACTTTTCTTAGTTTATATGGTAAACTTTTTAAAAACACTCAAACAAATGAAAGCTCTTCTAATTCCTATTTTACTAAAAAAACAAAAAAAGTAATTTTTTCATTATACATTGTACGAGTTTATCCTTTTCTAGTTGTGTATGAAATTTTATCATGGTGGTGTTCGGATTAATTTAAATGGATTTCAATTATTTCACTGGGTATTCGTTGTTTCTAATTAGCACAAGGGATCGATGAGGCAACAGAAAAGACTGAAATATATTCAACAGGTTGATATACATATACAAAAAAAAAAAAAAAAAAAGATTAGCACAAGTATCTGGTAAACAATGTGTATGATTTTTCTTTACCTATCAATATATAGGAAAACCAAGTCAAGGAAAGAATAATGAAAAAGTAGAAAAGACTTTTTTTTTTTTTTTTTTGTAACTAGAAAATTTGAAAACCCAAAATTGATGAAAAGCAAAAACGGATTAATTTAGGCCTCACCGAGTTTATCCTGAACACCGTTATCCAATAGGACATGACGTAGCAAGAGATGGATCAAACATTAGAATAATGTTAAAAATGTCCTTAAAGTGAGGAGGAACAAGACACTCAACTTTGGACTATGTGCCACCACATGACAGCTCATCAAATGTCTCCTTTACATTTGGAAACTTTTATTTTTTTATTAAATACCCTTTCTTTAATTTATTTAAACTCATTTATTTATCTATACAATAAATTTAAAAAAAAAAGAAATTTTAAATTTGTGGTGTTAAATGAGTTACATATATTTTGTGTGGTTATAAATCATTACATAAAGATAAATTATTTTCAAATATAAAAAAGAGTCATTCTTTTTTACACAAATTAATAAAAAAATAAGTTCACATAAATTGAAACAGAGGGAGTAATAACTATTCAGTCAGCTTGTGTGCAATTAAATCAATTTTATAAAGAGTTAATGGTAAAAAATACATTTAATCTATCACTTTTTCATAAATTTTATACGTCAATTTTTTTTTTTTTACCTATCTAAATTATCAATCTCTTTGTATTAAAATACATCTCAATAAGGAGTTTATCAACAGTTCATTGATCTATTTACCTGTTTAAATTAGTATTGAAGTGTGTTTTAATAAGAAAGTAGTGATAGTTTAAGTACTTAAAGGGAATAACAGATACTTAGGTAGTCGCAAAAAAGTAAAAATTAAAGAATGTTTTTTATCAGTAACGCTTTATAAAATATTTTTTACCTCCCATCAGTATAAGTAAATAACTTTATTCACCAAAATTCAAACACATAAAAAGAACTACATAATAATTTTTATTCTACTGAAATTTGAACGTGAAGCTTTACTATTCTTAATTCATTTCATTGTTCACTAAATCACACCGTTACGCGCTTTTGAAAACTTGCACTCAAAAAGAGATTGGGATGAGCAATTCCTAAACAAATCTCACTTTTTGAAAGAGCCAAAAAAGAAAGTGCAGGTGAGCTTCCTTCCTTACATGATTTTCCCACTAAGATCTTCTTCTTCATCTTCATAGTGTAGATAGTACTAGCAAAAACAGCATGTTAGAAGGCAAAGCTCTGATTGAAGACACAGACATGCCAGTGAAGATGCAGATCCAAGCCATGTCATGGGCTTCTCAAGCTCTTGATGTTTATGATGTTTTAGACTGCAAATCTATTGCTGCTCACATCAAGAAGGTAACCAAAATCACTTTCACATTCTTGATTCTAGCACTGCTTTTGGGGTTGTAAAAATTTCAATTTTTTCCTAGAGTTGATGCATATTTGAAATATCATTTTTTCATAAGTTTCATGCCTAACTCTTAGCTCTTCCCTTTTCATATCTGAACTATCACAATCTGTGTATAAAATACACTCCGAAGCTGATTAGGCTAATTATATATTTTTTTCCTAAACTATCACCATGTAGTCAATTACGTGTATTTTAATATACGGATGATAGTTCAGATAGGAAAATGATAGATGGTGATATTTTAGATACGAAAAGAGAACATGATAGTTCAGAGGTATTTGACCATTACCCCTTCTTCGTATGAATGTACAAGTTACACCTAAGATTTTGCCTTTGTTGTATGCAGGAGTTTGACCAGAAGTATGGAGGTGGATGGCAGTGTGTGGTGGGATCAAACTTTGGGTGTTTCTTTACTCATACTAAAGGAACATTTATCTATTTCACTTTGGAGACTCTTAACTTCCTCATCTTCAAAGGAGCCTCTTCTCCTTGAAGGGAAGAAAATAGGAGATGTAGTTACTCTTAGATAGCTCATTTTCCTGTTCATAATCTCCTTCCCCTTTTTGACTTCAATGTATTTTCTTTTTTTTTTACTACTTTTGAAAGCAAGATCTGGGAAGGTAATGAGAAAACCAAGAAGTTCAAATGTATGCTTCCAAGAAACTGTAGTTTTTAGTTAGTCATGTATCCATGAGTAGAATAATGAATGATTGGTGCTGTTCTGCTCACTTGATACCAGTAAGGAAGAAAAATAACAACACAAATTAAAGAATAAAAAAGTTAGATAATCAGTTAAGGAAATTGAAAGAACATTTGAATCAAGCACAAATACCCTATTGATTTTAAGCTTAATAATTTTGACCCAAAACTATAGGAACAACCCATTGAAAATTCAGCTTAACAAGTTTCCACATCAACAAAGGAATTCATCCTTACACTAATAAAGGAGTTCAACGTCCGTAAATTAGGCTAAGTAGGGAAGTTCTCTATCATTAACTATAGGGATATAGTAAACCTTAATGACTACTTGCCTATTGCATAAGTGGCTAAGAAGACAAAATTGTTTCAAGCACCGACAGAACCTGAAGCGCTCCTTCTTTCAAAGAGAGGACGGGTTATTCACATTTCATTTGATGGTCAAAGGCGAATTGAAAGTTAAGCGGTGGGAATTCTAAAGATTCCCCAGGGGAAAAATAGAGATGTTTCCTACGTTACCCATAATATGTGGAAGTATCGACGACCCCCTTTTTTACGTCCCTATGTTCCCCTGTGTGGCGACATGGGGGAGAAAAAAGGAAAGATAGGGATGGGATTTCTCTCTCTTTTGGCATAGCGGGGCCCCGTGGGAGGCTCGCACGATGGGCTATTAGCTCAGTGGTAGAGCAGGCCCCTGATAACTGCGTTGTTGTGCTTGGGCTGTGAGGGCTTTCAGCCATGGATAGTTCAATGTACTCATCGGCGCCCTTGACCTCTTGTAGCTCTTTAATGCTTGATATCTTCATGAGTGAGTCTCACGTTGTGTCCATCATTTGAAAGAAATTCATCCTCGAATTGGGACTTTGAAACAAAAGAATGGGAGCTTTCATTAGTAAATTTTCAACTTGGGCATAAACAAGTGCCTCAAACAAACACAATGATTGTTGATCCAGTTTTAACTATTGCCTCTAATCATGTTAATTCTAAAGGTTTTTTCCTCTTACAAAGAGAAGAGACATGAAAAAACTTATTGTTACTCTCCCCTTGGAGAATCCAATCATGTCTACAGTTTAGATGCCAAAAGATTTCTTCATTTCTTAACAGATCCTGAAGTTGATTGTTCAGATCAATTTCCAATAAAAACAGTGTAAGAGATACAATTCTCTTGGCTCTTTTAGATCCCATCTAATATTAGCCAAATTTGGTTGTTTTTTTTTTTTTTTTCAAAAATAATTTCTAAAATTATTCTTATTCAAAACTTTAGCTTTTCTAGGGAAGTTGGCGACAAAAGTAATAAAATCATTTTCAGTTTTCAACCAATTACACGCTACTAAATTTTCAGAAGTCTTAGCCTCACATTTTTTTTTTAATCGATCTCCTCCATCTCTATCTCTAGTGACTGGAAGCATATTTTACATATAGCAGATATATACATAACAGAAGAGTACTATCTCCCTGCACCTACTTAGAAAGGAGCACACTCCATTCCATAAGACAAGTAGGATTTCTACGGAAGCTCACAAAAATATATATTATTAGGAGGACTGCAACATCCTCTTCTATCCATCTAAATTCTAAAGTAAGTCAAGGGATATCAAAATTGTAATTTCTAAATATGTTCCTATCCAAAAAGAAGGAGTTTTCGTGAATCTGTCTTCTGGAAGAAGGGAGCTGACATCTGTCAAGCTTGAGTTCACCTTTTGCCTTCTTTGGAAGTAGTTGAAAGTCATTTATGTGAATAGGGTTCCTGCAATTTAGACTCCAATTGGCAAGAGTATCCGCAACTTTATTCCCTTCTCTAAAACAATGTTGGATGCTCCAATTGTCAAATAAAGAAGTCTGCTTTTGGATGTCTTCAATAATATCCCATAAATTCCAAGGGGGATCCATCTTTCTCATCACCCATTCTATCACCATTTTCGAATCGCATTCCATTTCGATGTTTTTAATCCTTGTGTTAATACACCAATCAATACCAGCCTTTAGAGCTGAAGCCTCAGCTTCATTGTTAGACATAATCCCGAGGGGTATGGCATAAGCATTAATCAACTGTCCCTGATCATTTCGGATCACTCCCCCTCCTCCACTAATTCCCGGATTTCCTTTGGAGCAACCATCAGAATTAAGCTTCATGAAACCTGGTTTAGGAGTTATCCATTTCACAGCCACAGAAGAAATATGATATTTAGCACCATCCAGAATTTTAATAAATTCTTCAACAGATAAGAATGGAGGTATTTTGGGATACTGTTTGTGAGTAACCATATTCAATTGTTGATGAATTTGATGAATGATGACCCTGTCCTGCATTTTGATATTGCTGAATCTACTCTTGCACCTGGATTGCCATATTTGCCACACTATGATGCCTGGTAAAACTTGGAGAGCTAAGTTTTGGATGGGATTGTTTCCTTTGTTCATCCACCAGTTGAGGATATGATGTCTCAAACTAGAATTACCAAATCTGATCCCAAACATTTGATTGAAGTAGAGCCAAATATTTTGGCTGATCATGTTGTTCAAGAATAAATGATCTTCATCCTCTTGTTGATGAGTAATACAGCAGGAGCTCATGGAAGGAAGATGAATGCCAAATCTTTTCAAGTTCTGGTCTACAGCAGTTTTCTGCCTGAGGAGTTTCCACAAGAAGAAGGAAGTTTTGAAAGAGACCTTAGTATGCCATATCATCCTATTGAAAGAAGAGGATACATGTTGCTCTCTAATAATATTCCAGGCTGATTTACAAGAGAATTTTCCTTCAGCACTAGGAGTCCAAACAGGTTGATCCTGTATATTAGAAATTTTAATAGTAATTCCCTGTATGTGAGCAACAATGTCAACAGGCAAAATAAGTCTCAACTTGGGCACATTCCAATTTCCATTTTATTCTGTCTCTAATCTTCATCATTCTTCTCTAGCAATGTGACTGTGTATAACTCCACTTTCTAGCAGCCGGATGGACTCTTCTAGAGTATTTGGATTTTAAGAAATCAGACCATAAAGAATTTGAAGGGGAGCCTTGGCATAATTGGTAAAGTTGCTGCCATGTGGCCAGGAGGTCACGGGTTCGAGCCGTGGAAACAGCTTCTTGCAGAAATGCAAGGTAAGGCTGCGTACAAAAGACCCTTGTGGTCCGGCCCTTCCCCGGACCCCGCGCATAGCGGGAGCTTTAGTGCACCGGGCTGCCCTTTTAGACCATAAAGAATTCCTAGTTCTGAAGTGCCACCAGAGTTTGGCACCAAAGTTATCATTCACCTCTTGAAGAGATCTTATCCCAATTCCTCCTTCTGCAGTAGGTCTGCACATCTTGTGCCACGCCACCCAATGGTGTTTGTTCTTGCCTTCATTATTACCTCAGAAGAAGTTTGCAAAAATCTTTTCCATTTGTTGATGGATAGTCTTAGGAGGTTGACAGATAGAAAGTAGATGAACAGGCATGGCTGATAATACATGCTTGATCAAAGTGATTTTTCCTCTGGCAGATAACCTCTTGCAATGCCATGCTCCGACTTTTTTGATGATTTTAGTGGCAGCTTCTGCGAAAAATTGATTTTTTTTTCCGTCCCTGAAATAAAGGGCATCCCAAATATTTTATAGGAAATTCTTTCCTTTGTACCTGCAAAAGATGAGATACTATGTTAATTCTATTATCAGAGATGTTTTGATTCATAATAAAGCAACTATTTTCTTTGTTTATAAGCTGTCCGGAATTCATCTCATATTTCTTCAAGCATTCCATCATCAGATTCAGATTTTCCTGCTCAAAAAATAATAAGGTCATCAGCATATGATAAATGGTTTATTTTTGGTCCATTAGGTTGCATATAGAAACCAATGAATCTGGGGTTATTGTATAAGTTATTAAGCATTCTAGACAAGGATTCAACAACTAAGATGAATAGAGATGGGGAGATGGGGTCTCCCTGTTTGACGCCTCTCTGAGAATTGGAAAAACCATGCCTTTTCCCATTAATAACCACTGTATACCACATATTGGATAAAAAGTTCCAAATATTATGAATCCATCCCTCACTGAAACCCATCTTTCTCATTAATGCACAAATAAAGTACCAAGACATCCTGTCATACACTTTGTTCATGTCAATTTTAAAGACAACATTGCCTCCCTTATTGTTCATTTTCATATCATGAATGATTTCCTGTGCTAGAAGCACAGCACATTCTCCCCTATAGCTCTTCCTTTCACAAAACCACTTTGATTGGGAGAAATGAGCTTAGGAATGATCTTAAACAGCCTGTTATTCATGACTTTGGACACAATCTTTTGGGTAACATTGCTGAGGCTAATTGGTCTAAACTCAGAAAATTCTTGAGGTGAGTCCACTTTAGAAAGCAGAATTAGGCAGGAATTAGTGAAGAATCTAGGCATCTGCTTTCCATTCATAACAGCCTTGACCATCTTTAACACATCATCTCCAACAATATCCCAGGCCTTTTGAAAAAATAAACTACTGAACCCGTCTGGCCCAGATGAACTATTATGATTGATAATAAAAACCACATCTTTAACTTCCTGTAGAGTTGGAGGAGCCATCAAATCATCATTATCAGAATTAGAAACAAGTCCTCCTATCAATATCAACTTTATTATGGGAAAATAGATTTTGATAGAAGTCTACAGCAGCTAAACCAATCTCATTGTCCCCTTGGATCCAAATTTCATTATTTTGAATTCTATGAATATGAAGAATGCTTCTTCTACCTCTTACCACAGAGTGAAAAAACTTAGTATTCTCATCCCCTTCTAACTGCCATTTGATATTAGCTTTCTGCCTCCAAAATGAACCAACTTGCTTATGTAGAAGGATAAGTTCAGCTTTCACTTTATGCATCTGCATTCTGTCACTTTGAGATAAGGTATTCATATAATTCTCTTCTTCTTGTATCACCTTATCTTCAAGTTGCTTCACTTGAATAAAAATGTCACCATTGTGTTTCTAGACCAAGCACTCAGTGCCTTACTAGTGTTCTTCATTTTCTGTTGAATTTCCCAAAAAATATTACACTCCGTATGAGAAAACCAGGGATTCTTAACCACATCCAAAAAGCCATCATGATCTGCCCAAAAATATAAAAATCTTAGATATTTCACATGCTCTGATTGTTCATTACCAAAAGAGATCAAGATTGGACAATGGTCAGAACTGATTCTGGGAAGATGAGTCACATTAGATAAGGAGAACAATTCAATCCATTTATCATTTACCCCCATTCTGTCCGATCTTTTCGATATGATCTCCTCTTCCTTTCTTTCATTACACCATGTAAATCTATTGCCAGAAAAACCAATATCATTTAGACCACAATCATGCAAGCATTCCATGAATGGTATACTTTTGCTCAGTTTTTGAGGTTTTCCTCCTACTTTTTCATCAATAGAAAGAATGCTATTAAAATCACCACATACTGCCCATGGGGATTTCATAATAGAAGCTAGTGCTCTCATATATCCCCAAAGGTCTTCCCTTCCAGCAGTTGTGGATTTGGCATACACCACAGAGACAAACCACTCCGTGTTATTATCATTTAGAATAAATTTACAAGTCACCAACTGATCTTCGTTTGCATAGATACTGCATTTCAATTCAGAGGTCCAAAACACCCATATTTTGTTGCTACAATTAGCAAAACACCCATGCATACCAAGAATGTATTTGTAGTTCTCTATCTTAGTCTCTTTGATAAAGGGTTCTTGAATAACCACAAGAGAAATTCTATTTTGTTAAATCATGTATTTCAGCCTTTCAGTGGAGGCCTGGGATTTCATACCTCTAATATTCCAGTTAAGGACATTAATCATTAAGAACATTAGTAAGAGGTTTTTGTGAATTCAGCTTTTGGGGTCTTGTAATAGGGGGATTCCCTAATTGTATGTCCAGTTTTGTTTTTGTGACCCTTCTTCGGAGATTGATCTTTTTGCCTAGTTCCTTTGTTTCTTTTTGAATTATCAGATTTCATCTCATTTGTTCCAACCACCGCATGATCAGCCTGTTCATTTGAGGATTCTTCAGAGGTTTCACCCTCTGAAGAAGTCTCATCCGCCCATTCATCAATATCTGCCTTTTCTTGATCTACCTTTTCATCTCTTTGAACCACTTCCTGTTGTTGTATCTCCCTTTCTTGTTGATGGTGAACTTCTTCTTCTTCCATCAATTCATCAACACTATTTTGTATTAGGGTGGTGATCTGCCCTTGCTGAGTTTGTTCCTTCATCTGCTCATTGTTTTCTTGTCGATTCCTGTTTTGAGAACTACCGGCTTTCTTCTTGGGTTTTTTTCCTTTAGCTTCCTGCCAATCACCAATAAATAGATCCACTTGTAGCTCACTAGGATCCTTGATGATTATTCTTTGCTCCTTGTTAGCAGTTTCACCATCGGTTCTATCCTCTGATGTTGTCAACTGCTCTGTAGCTGTAGTGCCTTCCTCCTGTTCAAAATTTCCTTTTTCGGGACTATTCTTGGTGCTCTTCTCCTGGTTTCCTGTTTCAACCTGACTGGAGTTGTCAATCTGCTCATTCTGAATATTGTCTTTGTTTTTATTCGAATTACCCTCTTTTTTCTTGCTGTTACTAGTGTCATTGGTAGGTAATGGTTTGTCCAATCCAAAAATCACTCTGATGGGTTTATACACACTTTTTGGAGGCTCACTTTGGCCTCTTATCTGGAGTTTCTAAGCATTTCTTGAAACTTTTGGATCCCTGCCTCTTTCAGTCTGCTTTGGGTTGTCATTAGTCTCTTTTGTAGGTTGTGTATTGTTGGCAGATTTGTCCTTCAATTCCTTTGCTGGTTCTCATTGTTGCCATATTCTTTCTGATTATTGTTGCCCTCATTCTTGTGAACCTCCTTGTTTTTTCCTTCGTGCCTTTTCTTCTCCAAAATTCTACAGTTGGCTATATTGTGTCCAAGTCTTCTACAGTGCTTACAATACTTGGGGATATTCTCATATTCAATTTTCTGAACGAATCCCTTTAGAGGCGAGTTCTCGTCTTCATCACCAACCCAAATAGTATTAATTAAAGGTTTTAACAAATCGACTTCGATTCTAACCTTTGCCATACTAGGTCTATTCATAGTTTTGGTAGCTAGGTCCAATTCGAGTGGTTTGCCAGCATCGCCAACAATCTGTTCAATGCAGTATCAATTATGCATATGGAATGGCAAACCTGGTAGTAAAGCCCAGACAGGAACAATCGGAAGATCTTCTTCGGGTTTAAAGTCCGGTGTCCACTGCTGCAACCACATTTGGAGTCCTTCCAGTTCAATCACCTTTTTGTACAACACCACATTCTAGTCCTCATCGTTTGTAAAGCTCAGAAAGACGTTGAAATTATCGTAGACTCTTATCTTTGGAGCTCCCTTTAAAGAGAATTTTTCAGAAAACCTAGATCGGATCACATCAATTTGGGGTCGAATTTTCAAAAATCGACCAACAATTGTTCGTTTGCACTGATTTGCCATAACCCCGTAGTAATCCCTAGTTTTAAAAATCACCGCGTGCATACCATTGTGTGTTGTTCTTCTAGCTTTCACTGATTGTTCAAGGCGGGGTGGGTTCATAGAAGAACTTGTCGGATCTGTTACAGAGGAAGCATAAGTACTGGGTTTCCCTTCAATTCCTCCAGGGACCAAGTTCGCCCCATGGGGAGCTTCAGATTGAGCAGAAGTACGCGCGCGGGGCGTGTATTTCAGTCACTAATATCTGAGAAAAGAGCCGTTAGTATGAAAGAGAGAGAGACTTTTTTTTTTTTACTACTTTACTTAGCCTCACATTTGAATGGCTTAGTTAATATTTGAGTAGAGTTAATTACTTCCAAGCACATGAAAATGAGAGAATGATCGGAACAAGTTCTTGAAAGATTTTTAATCTCTGCTTCTGAAAACAATCTTCTTAAACGCTTATTGAAACAATCTTTTTAAGCTTTTGTTAGCCCAATACTCTGTCATGTCTAACTTCTTTATAAGTTAGGCCATCACTTCCACAGCAATTGATATTCTCCCTACGCTCTTCTTCTATTGGACGACGTATCATTTCTAAATCTTCTTTCATCCAAGCAGCTAAAGTCATTAAAATCTCCTGTAAACATCCAACGTTGAACGGTGTCACGATCCAAATTCCAAAGCTGTGAAGGCACTTACCCCTACTCGGTAGGCGAACCATCCACAACCGATTAAACTAATTCTAACAAGTATATTATGCGGAAATAAATAAATAATGCCATTTAAGAGTCATAAACTAACTCTCACATTCATAATATATTCTCACAATCGGATGTATTCTCAGCCACCCTTTGAAGATGATCCCACAGATTTCTCTGTTTACAGGGTTGGGGCTCGCGCAGACAGCAGAGAAATTTTTGAATAGTCAAATGAACAACTTGGTAGTTAGAGGATCTTCGACTGGTAGTAATTGTTTTTGTATTCCAGAGAACCCAAATTCCTCCCACTCATCCATTTGGGTCGTCAAATTAGTGCCCCTAAATCCTATTCGTTTAAAGAAATTTTCGCAGCAACTAAATGGAACTATGTTTCTGGAAATACTAACCACATCTACCCTACAAATGCAGCATTGTAGGATTTTATCATTAAATAGAAAAGAATACAATTTTCCAGAATCTTGGAAATGTTCAATCTGTTCAAAGAAACAACTCCTACTGATTGCCCAGCAAGCACTGATGAATGAACATGTTCAGAGCACAGGAGTCAACAATGGTTTGTGAAGAAAATGAGCTTCCAAGTTTGCAATAACAAGGTCCGCCATGGCCGTGCAAGTTTCTACTGTATCACTTGCGGCATGGGACAATAAAACGACATTCTTAAGTCCGAACAATTGTTCAGGAACCTCTGGTTCCTTCTGATAAACGTCAAGACCAGCCCCACCAATACGACCTTCAATCAGTGCAGCTACAAGTTCCGATTCATCTACATGTGCACCTCGTCCTATGTTGATTAAGATGCCTTTTGGACCTAATGCATCAAGCACTTTGCGATTAACAATGTGTCGTGTTTCTTCAGTCAAAGCGCATGCAACAATAAGGATTTCAGAATTTGCAGCCAAATCAACCACAGTAGAGTAGTATTTGTAGTTTAAGTTTGGTTTCTTGGATCTGGAGTGGTAGCTAATGGGGCATCCAAAAGCTTCAGCTCTCTTTGCTATTGCTGAACCAATTCTGCCCAATCCAATTATGCCAACTGATTTACCGCTGAACTGAACAAAGGAGCAGTCATCATTTGTTAAAAGTGAAAATAAAAGAAGGTTCAGCATTTAAATTTTTATCATGAAAAAAGAAAGATCCTGGTCTAATGGAAGTTCATTTTGTTGTACTGTTTACATACTTTGAGATGATCCATACTATTTCAAGACAACAGGCATCATAAAAGCTGCAAAGAAACTCCTATAAGTACTAGAGACTTTTTTTTTTTTTAATTGAGTTTCCCAGCATGGTCTGGGGTATGTTATTGTGTAATGGGGCTATGGAGGGGCCTTGGCCTGACCTCCTACAAAAGCAGCGTGATACAAAACCATATACTCCACACGGATGAGTATAACTACTTAGCCTCACAAAAAAAATTGCCTTGATCGTAATATGAGGCATTTGCCACCTATCTAGTTGGTAAGGCCCCTAGCATCCCAAGGCAGATCTTGAAGCCTAGTCATATAAGTCGCATCTCGAAGAGTAGTAGCATAGTTAGCTTAAGCTATCCGCTACTTGATTAGCTTCTTTAAAACGGTGTTGGACTTCAACTTCTGCTTGAGACAAAATCTGAATGGTGTCTTCTGTGATAACTCTTAATTAGCAATTCTCAGTGCTCCTTCTTTCAGCAAGTTCGCCAGTCAACACTCTAAGGGAGTCTAATTCCAGCACATAGGCTTCGACAAGCTTATTACCTATGTTGCTCGGACTCTTCAAAATTCCCGACGCACCCGTGTCGACACGACATGGGTGCGGTTGTGGGATCCACAGTGGACTTGGTCAACTTACCTTGGGTGCTTTGACTACATCTATGACCAAGAAGTATAGATTGATTGGGTACTTGGTTTAAATTTTGGGTTTATGTCATATACATATATAGTTATATAAAGTATGAGAATGCTCTTTTATTATAAGAGATATCTTATCAATAAGACATTAGGTGTTTGTAAAGAGTGTATTAGTTTTAGTTCAATAGCTTTAATTAATCAAGATACATACTTTATATGTCGTAATATACATTTACTGGCAGTATCCCAGCAACCGTATCCACACTCAGATCCATACTCCCGAATCCTAAAACTTATGTGATGAAGAATCCAGATCCACACCGTATCCAATACCGTCACCTGAGTCCAAGCAATATAGGTTACTACAACTGCACTTAGTAGGAATAGCAAAAGCCATTATCTTTTCCCCCTTATATTCTCTAATAATTCCACCAATTACACTAGATCGTACAAAGCTTCCATCTGAATTAACTTTAACCTTGCCTTGACCTGGTAATTTCCACAATACAGTAGTGGATCTTGGCATAGGTTTCAGTCTCTCCACCATTTAACAGATTTTACTCCAATTCATGTCCCGGCCACAGCTAGGGAAGGCCAGGTTAGTAGCTGCTCTAAGGATCCAAAAAACTTGATGTTTCATACTATTACAAGCCATATTCTCCCTTTCTCCATATTTGCAAGATCAAATATCTTCCCAAAATTCCCAGCAGATCACCAAAGGCGTAATCAGCAGCAACATTTATGATCTCTGTTTCCTGGCTTGAGACTCAAACCATGTTCTGAACAGTCTCCTAATGGGAGTGATCTGCTTAGCTATTCCCAAGTGAATAGCAGCTTCACTTTCCGCAAAAACATTTTGAATTGATTCTTTAGATGGTACTGCACAATAGTAGCATTTGATACAATATGATTGACAAATTTGGCCAGAATGTCATCAAGGCAGTTTTTCCTGCACCATCCTCCATACCAGAAAGGTGATTTTGAATGGTAATTTCTCATGCCATAGTTTTTTGAGAAAATTGTCATTCTGTCCTTTTCCTTCCCTTTTTTTACAATGAAGTAAGTAGTTGTATTTAAAAGCGTCAAGAAGATGAATAAATGATTACATAATCAGATGGTTAGAACTTCAGATACTGCAAAAACAGAGTATGAGCTGGTAGTGGAAACCAGAAGCAAAAACTCAAGGCTGCTAAGCCACTGAGAGAGAGCTGATAAAATCTAAAAGGGGAATAACACCATCTACGGGAGAAAGATTGCTCCAACTAAAAGGATTCATCAAACACTTGAATTTCAGAGAGCAGTTAGGAGTTGAAGTCTCATCAAACATCTTCTGTTCCTCTCTGTCCATAAACCCGAAAAAGTACAAGCTGAGATCATTTGCCAGATCATCTTGATGGATTTATCCACTTTCCACAAACTCCAACTTTCAATTGCTTCTCTTAAACTGAGAGGGGTTGTCCAACTGATTCCAAAAATTGACAAAAACATAAGCCAAAGCCAAAAACTGTCATTCTGTCCTTGCTGTCCAATGTTGATCCAAGCAGCATAATCAGTGTGGTCAGATCTTCCCATGTCAATAGCACTCTTGTTGTACTTCATTTTGTGATTCTAATAGACTCAGCCAAATGAATAATCAGCAGAAGGTGGTCTACTCAGTCTAGATCAAAGTGATATACATAAAACACATTCATGATTCATGTTGCTAATTCATGGTGCTGAGGCTTCTCATTCCATGAAAATTAAAATGGGAAATGGGAGACAGACTTCAACAATCTGGAGTAAACATTTCAATTTCCAAATTCCAGACAAAATAGTGATAATATAAATAATCTAATATAAATATAGAATGGGCATTATCCATTTAGACTCGAATATAAAATCCACACTTACATCAACAAAGAATTACCAGAAAGCAAGGTCCCAAATAAGGGAAAACACATTACCAATGTGCATGATGGCTGTCCTAAAAGAATTGCCAATGTTTAATTTCGGAGAGCCAAATAAGTTACTCCATGACAAACAATTTCCCAAGGACCCAAGCAGTTTTTCATATATCTATACATGGCAAAAAAGATTAATCCTCAACGTTTTTTATTGTGAAGTAACTTAAGATTTTATATCGCAGCCCATTTACCCCACTAGATTGGGATGTCTGAGTTCAAATATTGTCATGTTTAAGCTATCGTGAATACATTTTGGGGGTTTTTAATCACCTGGTGTTTTTGCCTACCTGAGACCTCCTAGTAGTCAACCCACTTAATTGGCCACCAGGCTACACCTTTAGGGTTGTGTCGTTTCATTTCTTCGATTTTTTTCATTCAATCAATCAAATAAGCCTCAATTGGTCAACCCCAAACTAGTTGAGGTTGATTATATAAATTCTCAGTATCCATTTTGGTATATATTTAGGCCCTTAATGTTTAGACAAATTCATCATATAAAAAACTACCTCCCTTTTTTGTCATATAAATCAAATATGCTCCAATCTCAGATTAATTGGTGTGTAAGATATGAATTCCTGATATCCAATACATCTTATTCGAACCCTTAGGGGTTGTTTGGTTGTTGTTTATTAAAACCAGTATAACTTATCATGTTTGGTAACAATTTAGTTGCTATGTATAAAATTCAGCACTGTATAAGTTATGGAATAACTAATACATGAATAATTGAACCATCTAAACTCTGCACAACTTATCTCTGCATAATAAGTCCCTACATTACTATAATTGCATATCTCTAACCAGCAAGCAAACCACCCCTTAGTATTAGGATGATCAAGGTTTGCAATTGGCGTGCTTTTGAGGAACTCACATATGCAGAATTGTTTTCTCTGTCGATTTCTCTCCAAACATTAAGGGGTCATTTAGTTGCTGAGTAGGAGCTAAAATATGTATGTATTAACTCCTACATAAGTAATACCATGTTTGGTAGCATTCTAATTCAACACACCTAATACGGTGTTTGGTTTGTAATTTAGAGACCCGCATAACTAATATATGTATAAGTTATTAGGGAATCCATGTATTATTTTAAGCTGGATAGATGACGGAATAACTAATACCTGAATAACTAAACCCTGCATAATGTAACGGTCCTTTTGTCCCAATTTATGTGATACAATTCGGATTTTAAGAGTCAAACAAGAAAATCTTTGACCGCAATTTATTCATATGCCCTTTAATATTTTAAGTTGCTAATTACTGTCGCTTATAGTACTTTTTATTTAGTTTCTAAATATGTAAATTATATTTCAAAAAACTTAAAAGATTGTATGTCTAAATTCACTGCCAAAAAAAAAAATTGACTCTCCAAATCCAAAGTGTATCACATAAATTGGGACAGAGGGGATACATAAGATTCCGTCATAACTAATCACTGCATTACTAATACGTGCATAACTCTAATCGGCAACCAAACAACCCCTAAAAATATATGAAAGGAATAAGAAGTAACCTTTGTTGTCAACTCAAAATCTTGATTTTTCCAAACCCCATTTCTCACAAACCCATCAGCAACACAAATCCTCCTAAGCACAGCCAATGCCAATCCAATAGCTGTATCAGCTACATCATCAGTCAACACATCAGGTGTATTACTAACTCTAATCCCTCTCTCTTTACACTTATCCAAATCAATCTTATCTAAACCCACACTGTAACTCGATACGATTTCCAAATTCGGCAATGCATCTATGAGTTCCGAGTCAGCACCAAAAAACGCGTTACCTACAATGGCTTGGATTGAGTTACTGTTGTGATTCAAGAACTCGGGTTTTGAAGGTGTTTCCCATAATCTGAAGAGGTTGAAACGGTTGTTGAGTTGTTGTTCTAAGTAGGATGACATTGGACATGTCATTAATACTCCTATTTTCTCCATAGTCGACAGGAAATGGCTTTTTGGGAGTAAAAAGTTAAGTTTAGGTGATTTGGTTTCACTGGATTATGACATGATTAAATATTACTCCCTCCACTTAGCATTTTTTTTTTTGTAAAAAAAAGTGTCTAACTTATTAAATTAAAAAATAATTAACTTTATCTTTTCAGTTTGCCCTTATTAAGTGTTATGTGATCAAATCTCAATAGCTATTTAATTAGAGATAGTTTAGAGTGAGTAGTTTTTTAAGTGGTGTGCAAATGACTAAGTGGACTCTTTTTTTAATCCTGAGGGAGTACTATTTCTGTCCCAATTTTCGCTTTTTGAGATTCAAACTGTATGAATATTGACCCATATTTTAAAATATATTTTTTCACCAAATTAACATTCCATGTAATTTTCAAGTATATAAATTTTAATCTTAAAATACTGAGTTACTTTAATCCTATATAGCTCTAAATTTTACTTCCTCCGTCCCACAATAAGTTTCACCTTAGTCAAAAAAGTTTGTCCCATAATAAATGTCACCTTAGGAAACCAAGACATAAATTGGCTAGTTTTTTTCAACTCTGCTCTTTCACAAAAATGACAAGTTAAATTAACATCTAAATAATAATTGGAAAAGCCATATGGTAATTTGGTGTTGTTGGATTTCCAATGTAAAAAGGATTACTACTTGTGCATGCTCTAATCAAGAGAAAAAAGTAAATTATTTTTATTATATATGGATAATTTAGTAAAATTCACGTTGCATTATTGGTTTCTTGATATGCGCATTTTTGGCTAAGGTAACACTTATTATGAGACGGAGGCAGTAGTAAAATTGACTCTCGTAAAGCGAAGTATCACACAAATTGGGAAAGAAGGAGCCGGAATTATTTAGTAGAACATATTTTTATTATTAGATATTTAGTTTATTGAATTAAAATTAGAATTAATTAAATTGGCTTTCTTAAAATTAAAATCTTGGGGCAAGAGTTCTGAAGAAATGTAAATATGTCATTTTGTTGGTCCCATGACTAGTAATTAGGGCAGCAAATGCGTAAGCCCAACCATTTGACTTTTAACCCGCCCAGTTTTAATGTATTTAGAGTGATTTGAAAGATGGTCGATTTGATTTGGAAATATTGTTTCCATCACTAATCATCAACCTAAGTTGACCCATCACTAATCATCAGCCCAAATTGGCCATCAAATGATCCCAAACTGACCCATCAATTGTCCTCCATTCATATGTATAAAAGCTACAAAACATGATTAACTTCTTTTTTAATTATTATTTAGATTTATTTTTGTAATTATTTTTACTTTTAAAAATGTATATTTTTAATTTTTTTTAAGATTTTTTTTTTTTAGTTTTTTTTTTTTAAATTTCCTTATTTTAAATTTTTTACTAGAAATTTTTTATTTTTAAGTTTTTAATTGTTTTTTCCTTAGGGTCTAGCTTATCCGTTTTTGTTTAACCTATTTTTCGACCCAACCATACCGACACACGTTTGTCACTCTTAGTTATGTACAAGACAACCATAAAAATATATAAATAAGACAAAGGGGTAAAAGAGAGAAATTTGACAAAATCACTATTCATTAGGTCAATTTACATATAATTTTCTTTTGATTTACTTTTCGAAATAATTTTGAATATACTTTATGTACTGGGATAACTTTTGAGGAAATATTTACAGTGAATATCTTTATAATTTTGAGTAAAAAGCATACGTTTGAGTTTTTTTTATATCCAAAAAGTGTTTAAATTTGTTTTTTTCAAAACACCGTTTATTTAGAAAAGCATGAGCGAGAGAATAAATTTTGCTCTGTGAAGGCAGTTTTAAGGAGCTTTAGATATAGAACAGTAAGTCAAACTCTAGTACTCTCACTCAAGTCAATTTTAGGGGATATGATAACTCATACGTGGATAACGTTGATGTGATTAGTATTTTGTCATGATAACAGTTCCTTTCTTTAGGTTGCCAAAAAAAAAAAAATCATTTCCTTTTGAAAATGGGTAAATATTTGTTGATGGTTTTGGTTATTTGTGCAAAAAAACTAAATGTAGCTTGATATAGTATAGCTTGGAAAAATAAATTTATAATTTTTAAAAAAAAATTATAAATTTTTGATTTGTTTAAAAGTTAAGAATATTGAAAGAATTGGAGTCCAAGTTAGGCGGATTGGGTTACTATCATTTTCATTGACTCATCCCATCCCTACGCAAAATGCTTTAGGCGGGGTTGGGCATTAAATCATCTCGGCCTACCATCTGATTGACAAATTTTTAACTTCAAACGATCCATTTGACACCCATACTAGTAATATTGGGATTGTTATCCTCATAGAGTGTGGAATAAACTACTACCACCACAATCATGGTATAACCAATCGCGGTCTGGGTCTGTATAAACAATCGCGGTATTGGTCTATCGGAATCAAAAGTTCCTCCAAGCACGAGATAAAATAGTCACATATTTAATTCCGAGATTATTACTTCCTTTGTCTCAATTTAAGTGTATTACTTTGACTAAACACGGAATTTAAGAAATATAGAGATACTTTTCAATCTTGTGGTTTTAGATTAAAGATGTGTGTGATCTACTATAACGTCTTTTGTGTCTTGTGGTTTTAAACTTGTTATGTAGAATATTTGAATTGTCACCTTACTAAATATAGAAAGAGATATTCTTTTTGAGACATACCAAAAAGAAAAATAAAATACTTAAATTAGGACGGATGAAGTATCATGCATCTTTATAATCAAACGACCGCTTAAAACTTTATGGGGCCGTTTGGTCTATCGTACAACAATTTGTACAACAATTAAGAAGTAGTAGCAGCAGAACAACAATAGTGCTTTTGTCTGAAGTTACCCTTTTCAAGCTAAAGTTTAAATCCTTCAAAAGAAACTGGTGGGGGTGCTCAAAGTGAATATCTGGTGTAATTCCTACCAATATATACAAGCAACAAAATCCAGATAAAAAAGTGGAGAAATGGTAACAAGAAGTCAATCCCCTATAGATTTGAATTTGCTGCTGAGTCGGAGGCAGACCTGCCTCGGACATGAGGGAAGGAATAGACTGACAATGTATACCTCTCTTTCAAGCAGAACAGCTGATTCTTGCTTGCTTAGGAGGAAGAGAGGAAACTCATGACTCAAAGTTAGTTGAAGAGCATGATCAATCGTTCCATTCAAAGGTGAAAATTTTGAACAGTCGTTTCAACTGGACTAAGAATCACTTGATGTCTAGAAAGAAACAAGAATTATTCATAAAGGGAACCAAAATTTACATCAATATGTAACCATCAAGACAATCATGGCAAGCAAAATCTTAGTTACATTACTACTAAACCACTGGAGTTAACAGTGGTTTGTTCTGAAAGTGAGCTTCTAAGTTGCCAATAACAATGTCAGCCATTTCCCCGCGTGTTTCCTCTGTGCCACTGGCTACATGAGGCAACAGGACGACATTCTCAAGGCCAAACAACTTGTCAGGTACTTCAGGTTCATTCTCAAACACATCAAGGCCAGCGCCCCGTAATCGACCATCAAGAAGAGCAGATACCATCTCTTTTTCATCAACATGAGGACCCCTTCCAATATTGATAAGAATCCCTTTTGCATCTAATGCATCAATGACTTCTCGATTGACAATGTAACGAGTCTCGGGGGTTAGTGCACACGCCACGACCAGGATCTCGCAGTTGGTAGCCAACTCAACTACAGTTGGATAGTATTTGTAATTTGTATTTGGCTTTTCTGATCGTGCGTAGTAACTGATTGGACAGTTGAAAGCTTCTGCTCTCTTTGCAATTGCTAAGCCAATCCTGCCTAATCCTATGATACCAACTGTTTTACCACTAAACTGCAAAAGAAAGAGCGATGAATCAGGTAACTGTACCACTAAACTGCAAAAGAAAGAGCGATGAATCAGGTAACTGTTTGTGTATATCATTCTGCTCAGATGCTTAAAATATTATTGGTCCAATCACAGAATAATACTCCTACAAGTTTTTATTGCTTGGAGTAATAGAGATAAACTCCATAGTCCAAAATATCACGTTGCATTTATTCATCTGATTGTTATATTATGACGGAGTATTGTCGCATACAAAGGTTCCTACAGATTTTTCGACATCCAGAAACAGCTAGTTTTGAGTACTTCAATTCCAATATAGCAACTTCCAACTGAAAGAAGCCAGCAGGGGCACATGTACTACATTGGACATTAGCGATAAGCACATGTACTACATTGGACACTTAGCGATAAGCATATATATTTTCGCCAAGATAATGAAATATATAGGCACATCACCAAAGGATCAAAGCCTGGAAAAGTTGAAATAAATGATAGGTAAGCAATACTTCTAGCAAGAAAAGTGGAAAACTAATTCCAAAGATACCACAATAAAACAAGACAATGCATCTTGTATTTGCTTGGACATATTTTCTTCAAAAGAACACACAGCCGCTACAAGATCTATGCCCGACGATGACTAGTGGTAATTACTTCAAAGACAGCAACTATATGGTAGAGCTTGTAACCATACTTGCTGCCCAACCTGTTGTATTTACATCAACAGCAGTACTAACATCATCTCCTCAAAAGAAAAAAACAGAACGAAGCAAAGAAATTGATATGAACCAGCAACCATAAATTACTATCCTGTAACTAAGCCAAAATAACCAAATAATACCTTTTTTTCTTAAAAAATTAAATGTCCAATCCTTTTCATTTCAACAAGCTAAAAAGCCCTCAGCAATTTAATCATCTGTTGCTCTTTTATGCCTAAGTTTAAGGAAAACATGTAACTAAGAAAGACAACCAAAAAAGATTCTCATTTGTTTCAATTTAATTAAATACACTCGTTCCATTTTGAACCAACAAAATTATTTGATATGATTCAAATCATTTAACTATTCAAATTTAAATTTTGGCAAATACCATCCTTGTCAAAACTTATCCGTTACTTAAACATCTTCTTCCATGAATTGATCATATAACAAATAAATCAAACTACTATCTTAAACTCTGTACTCAAATCAAATACCGTCCTATGAAATGAAACAGAAGGAATACTAACCTTAGAAGTCAACGTGAAATCACCAGCCTTCCACAACCCCTTCTTAACATAGCGATCACATTCGCAAATCCTCCTAAGCACAGCCAACATTAATCCAATAGCAAGATCAGCAACATCATCAGTCAACACATCAGGTGTATTGGTCACTCTAATACCTTTCTCTTTACACTTGTTCAAATCAATTTTATCTAAACCAACACTAAAACTAGCCACAATTTCTAGCTCGGGTAAGGCCTCGATAAGTTCTGCATCAGCACCAGCAGCAGCATTGCCAACAACAGCGCTTATGGAATGCGCGTAGTCGTTGATGAATTGTTTCTTGTCGGAGAAGTTCCAGTAACGTAAGAGGGTGAATCGCTTTTCGAGTTGTTGTTCTAAGTATGATGACATTGGACATACCATTAGTACTCCTATAGTTTCCATTTTTTTGTTAGATTCAGAAGACTGCTAACTAGTACTAGTACTAGATTGTTTTTAACTTATCTTTTGATGAATGGTTGATTGGTTTATAGTTTTCCATATTATTTGCATGAGTTCTCAATAGAATAATTTCGTGGTTCTCATTGGTTCTGTTATTTCCTGTACCACGTGTACAGGGGGCAGAGCTAATAAGAGTGAGGAGGTTCGACTTAGTACCTTCTATTGAAAATGCTATGAAAATAGAGTAAAATATATTTTTTGATTATATATAAACAGTTCAATCACCTTGACATAAGTAAATATTTGTGTAGTAATATAGAAGGTTTAAAAACTATTTTACGTCATAAGTCCCAATTTCTATATTTTGAATCCTCTAAATAAATTTTTGATTCCGCAAATATACGTGTAAAATCATGTTACTTGCATTTTTTCTGTTAAACTCGCGTCTTTGAATAACACAAAATACCAAATTTTTCGTAGATTTATTCAAAATTTTAATGAAGTTGATTGGAAAAATACGGATGTCTTTACATAGAATTGGAATTTTGATATGATAGTGGATTAGTGGGTTTCCGCTAAAGAGAAAAAGAATTATAAATCCGACCTTTTGTTTACTTTCCAGAGGAAAAATTGATTTAAGACAGTAATTTAATTGTTAGCAATTCGGTGATGCAAGCATCAATTGGGAAATTAATCTTATGGTGCATTTGGTGGTCATTTCTACTTTCCCTAATTTTATTTCAAAATTCAACAAACAACAACAACAACATATCCAGTGTAATCGCACCAGTGTGATTTGGTATAATGTATGCAGATCTTACTTTTACTTTTGTAGGATAAAGAGATTGTTTTTGATAGACTCGACTCAGAAGGAAAAATTTCAAAGCAGAATTGCTAATAAAACATCTAGTATAAAATAATGCCGAATTTGATATGGGATAACTAAGACAGAGGATTAGCCTTACGATAATAAAGCATCTAAAAGACCAACCTTGACTTTATGAAACAAGGGTAAAATTGTAAAATTTATTGTTCCTATTAAACACCGTATATTCATTCAGTTTTAATCCAATACACCAATATTCATACAAAAAAGCATATGCAGTTATGCACTAAATAATCAATGACTATTGATATCAGTATTATAATTGCTACATTAGCCCTGGCCATTTTAAGCGTTTTTAGCCTTTTAAAATTGGTGCATAATGCGGTTTGAAGATATCAAGATAGTTTAATTATTTTCTTTTCAAATAAATCCTTACTCTAATAAATAATTTATACAAATTTCTAAGAAAAATCACGCTTGAGGAAAGATAAAAGAGTAATTTAGGTTAAAACTCTTATAACTAATGTAACTAATTGATGTGTCAAAACTCAAAACTTTAAAAGACACTTAATATGAATTAGAGGGAGTATAATCCATGTGTCACTTCGTCTGCGAGCATTCATTATTGTTACTTAGTAATTTTATATTTAGGTCATATTCAGTAAAATTTTACTATCAGGATAGGTCTGTACGAACTATGGCTTTTCAACCTATTAATTTATGATCAATGTTCGTTGTTTTTATGTTTGGTTACCAATTACAAATACAATCACTTAATAGTTTCGATTTGATTTAAGCCAAAACGGTACAACACTATACGAAATGAGAACAATTTTAACGAGACTTAAAATTGTTCAGGAAGATAGATTATATAGTTTATGTGACACTAGCTACTTTTTAGCTTGTTATAAAATGAATGACATATTTTATATAGTAAAACAATAATTCAAATTTTAAGGTTAAAATCATGGAAAATTTATATTTTATACCCTTACCGTTATACTATACAATTAAATATTCAAAATGTCTCCAAAAAAAAAATTCCCTCAAAAACATTAAAATAACTGACCCCACCCAAACTAATACGGACCAACCCATAAAACTATTACACTCTCTCTTCATACACTGCAAAGATAAACTACAGAGATCTGACTCTAAAAGTGTTGCCCGTGAGCCATCTAATTTTAAGATCTGAAGCTAATTTCTCTCCCAGCCCCTTGGGGTTATTAGAAGGAGTACCATTAACACACTTGTGTCTGTGAATTACATTCACATGCATTAACTCATTATCGTATAATCTTGATAGACCAGGCTGAAATAGAAATAGATACAATTTCCGAAAATTTTGACTTTCAGTTCAAACACAAAAATATTGGACAACACCATATTGAAGTGGAGAATTTTTTCATTCTTGCAACAAATTTAAAAGAAAATAACTTTAGTTACAGAATTGCTACAATAATAGCATAGCTAATACTAAATTCCTCAACCCCTCCATAACCAGCAAACTACACAAAATTTCATCACCATCAAACCTTAGAAGTAAATATTGAACGTTTAAAGACAAAATAATAACAAATTTAAGTCACACTTGGAATTTGAAGAAGAGAAATTAGACAATTGACTTGAGAACCAGAGTTGAAGCTTTGCAATGTATGTAGTTTGAAAACACCTTTGCAGTGTATGAAGAGAGATTGTGCATTTGGGGGGGAAATAGTTTTTAGGGAATGGGTTGGTCTGTATTAGTTTGGGTGGAAAAAATAATTTTTTATTTTAATGGTAAAAAAAAAATTTTGAGGGGAAATTTTTTTTGACTTGACGACGATCTTACGTTGTTAAAACCGTTACACATAAGGGTATAATTGATCATAAGATTTTATATAAACCTATTTTTCAAAGTTTAGGGTAATTTTGGCCTTTTCCGTATCTTTAATGATACAAATTACAATCATAATTTTCAAAAATATACTCTATTATTTTTGTTCTCAAACTCTAGCAACTCTCTTTATTGCCCTATCTTCTTTCTCATCACTCACTTGTTGCTTGTTGCTTGCTTGAGAACGAACTCACTTTCTTGGGCACACCTTGCTCTCACTTCTTTGTTGAGCACACAACTCTTTTTGAGTAACACATCCATCTCAGATGAACTACCTCTATTTATAGATGGTGATGGAAGAATGAGTTAAGGATATTTTGTTGGGCTAAAAAAGGTCCAAGAGTACTCTTAATACAGTGTGATTTTATTTGTTTTGTGCCAAGCCCACAAAGTTTTTCCCAAAAGGCCTCACATCATTAAGAGTATCAAACACCTTATAAGTAGCTCTTTTTTTTCTTTTCAGTTATCAATCTTTTGGACTTTGTTCGCACACCCAACAATCCCTCCTCGAACTAAACTCCACATAACTCATTCCATGATTTACGAGTCAGAAATTTAACGTGTCTGTGTGTCACCCATACCGTCAGAGTATTCACGGCCACCGAAGTTCAAAAATAGTGCGTATGTTTTCAGAGCGACGACTAAATGTCGTAAACCGGCAATAGACGGGAAAAAATACTAAGTCGGTCCCACACTACGCCATCTTCATAGTAACACCTGATTTACTTAGAAGGTTAAATGAGTTTGATCGAATAATACAGGGATCAAAATCAGAATAACAATAACTCAGTGACTATAACTATTACTCTCCCTTATAGTAACATCAGTTTTTATATGATTATTATTATTATTATTATTATTATTATTATTATTATTATGATCATCATCATCATCATCATCATTAGCTTTTATCATCTTAACTAGTCTCAAGCGTACGTGCTTTGCACGTGTGTATTGCGTGAGTCAATAAAGAATTTATATAAAAATGTACATTTTCTTTTAAAATAAATGCAACTATTTAGATGATGAAAATGAATATTATTACGTGGCAATAGTAGTTGAATTCGGTATTTTACTGGACATGCAAGCAATGTGAATTTAATTAAATTAATTATATAGTCTTTTTTGAAAGTAAATTTAGTTGATTTAGAATGTTAGAACATATAGGAATTATTAAATGACTATTCCTAATTATGAGGAAATTAATCCTAATAGGGATTTTCTACACATAATTTAGTTGATTTCGGAATCCTAAAATACTAGAAAAATAATTAAACGGGACTATTTTTAATAGTAAGAAATAATTAAATGACTATATTGTCTAATGTGAATTCTATCTTTAAAGGGTAAAAAGGGCGAAAACATTTCGCTAAAGCTCTTCTAATTTCTATTTTGCGCACTCGCACGTGAACCGTCGTGACTTATTATAAAAGCGCATACCTATTTTGACAACGAATACCACCGGAAAATAATTGGACTTTATTATACTTCTAAGATAACACGAAAGGTATTATAATTTCAGGGAATGTTTTGTGAATATGTTTTTGCTAAATTTGCAATTGGCCGGTCTCATCGTCCACAAGAAAGAGGAGTTCTTCTGTTGTAATTAATAAATTTTTTGGAGAAAAGCTGACAATTTGAACCATATTTGTGCTTCCGATTATTTTTCTTATTTTTAGCTATTCTAAATTTAAAATCTTTCCTTATAGTTAAATTCAAATCTTTATAATATTTGTTTACGTATTTAAATATTTCTCTTTATTAGTCCTTCCATTCTAGAACTTTTACATTTATTTTCTAGGTTTTTCATATCTTTTTAAAATTAAATTTAGTTGATTTAGAATGCTTAAACTAATAAGAAAATAATTAAATGACTATTCCTAACTATAAGGAAATTAATCCTAATAGGGATTTTGTACACATAATTTAGTTGACTTCGTAGTTCTAAATATTGGAAAAATAATTAAATTAAACTATTTTTAATTAGTAGAGAAATAATTAAATGATTATATTGTCTGATGTGAATTCTATGTAAAAAAAAGGCGAAGAAGATTTCGGTAAAGCTCTTCTAATTTTTCTTTTAGGCACTCCCACGTGAATCCCGTGACTTATTATAAAATTTATATCTTAATCTTTTAACATAGTACATAATTTGAAAATAATTATTTAACTTATAAGTAAAAGTCAAAAGCATACTCGTACTTCACCTAGACATCACAATAAATAAAATTTGTAAAACTTTTTAACATGTCGTCTTCATCGAGCTTCTGCATCTCACAACTCACAAGTCACAGACCATATTTTTTTTTTTCCAATTCCATCGTCAGCTTTTCACATAATTGGTCCCCAAATATATAGGAGAAACTTGTTGCTCTTTTCATCTCTATAATTAATTTTAAAGAGTATAAAGGTTGATCTAATGTAACACTTAACTTATAACATAATATCAGGGAAATATAATATATATTTAAAAGAGGGACATATAATAAATAAAATATTAATGCAACTAGAAGAAAGGGAAAAAAAAAAAAAAAGTAAAACAAGCAGATCGAAAGCTTACCTTCTCAATAATCAAATTCACTCTTTCTGCTTGGAAGTTCAATTAATTCTTCAAAACAGCATAGCTGTTAGAAAGACTTCTAAAATTGACATATCTAGTTTGTAAGATTCAATCACTTTAATGATTATTGTTATGTTGACTTTATATATCCACATGTGATGGAACCAAAATTGCCCCAAGAACTATGGTGTTGTTTTTGGTACTATACCCATCACTCCATCAGTGCCTCAGGCAAAACGACGGTAAATACTAACCCATATTACAGAGTATACATCAAATCAATTCAATTTACTATAATCTATATATAATATAAAGCTAGGCATAGACAATCCTATGTCGCACCTCTCTATGGCCTCCATTGACATTTATCTTTTTTCTCCTTTTTTTGGCCTTTTCTCTATTTTATTCTATTTTTTTCTAAATACATTGCTCAATTAATAAGGAAGACATTTAAGAAAATAAGTTACCAAGACCATTATTCTTTTCCTTAACTTCTGACTTTTCATTTTCACCCATACTAAATGAAGAAGGAAAGAACGTGATGTAACAAACTAAAACGTACCAAGACATTTTCCTTTCAAATTAATATCATTAATTCCTCTCATTATTCTTTTTTGAAAAGGCTATAACGTATAAGTGGGTTGTATATATACTAATTTGAAGTTTTTGAACTCAAAAATCAGATCTTTAGTTTGGTCTTTGTAAATGGGTGTTGACAATGCTCATTGTTGACGGGCTGCGTTTCTAGGGAATGCAACGAGCGAATAGTGGATCCCAAATCCAAAATGGAGGTGTCGTATATAGTGTAAACATGAATGGCATGCGTGGTTGTTATTTTTTTAATCATTTATATTTGAACATTAGAAATTTCGATTTTCAATAATTATACATTGAATAATTTCTCCATATATGATTGGACAATTTCTAATGTCTTACTTGGGTTTCGTTAAAAGCGTTCGTAGGGGAAAGTTGAGCATTCGAACTTCCATTGTTTGACTTTTTGAACAATATTAGAGAAGAAGTTTATTGTCCTTGAAAAATACTCGAAGGTGCTGATTCTTCATCTTTTGATTGGTGTTTTATTTCATGTAATTATGTATTAAATCTTCTCTTTTTCTTTTTTACATGGAATTTGGCAGAGTACGAAGCATAAAAACTCTAATCAAAATTTTTCTTGAACATCATCTCTTTAAGAGAAACGATAATGGAATTGGTTAACAGTGAGATGATAGAGGTATAGAAACAAAGCCAATTATATTTTTCAAAGCCAATTATTTTTTCATAGAAAAAATTCATTTTTCAAATAAATTTTTCAAATCATCTCACCATCATGAAATGACCCATATTTTTATTTATTTTTCTCCTTGAACTTCGCTTTGTACACGATTTTATTCTCATTTTTTGTGTTTTTTCCCTTACTTTGTTCTCTTAACTCATTTAGTATGAATTTTCTTAATTGATCAATCTACCAGTTATTTTCTTTAAAGTTTAGGATGTTGTTTTTCTCATTTCAGGATTAGATGGGAACCATCAAATTAGGTTGAAGCAATTTAATTTCAAATGTTCCGAATATGCATTTACAACAAAACAAAGGCACTTGAACGTTTCTCTGTGTATTACTACTTTTTGGTCTTTGTTGGGTTAGATTTTGAGTTATTAAAAATTATTGTGTTGGTTTAGTTGGGAGTTGAACTGAAATCAGTTAAAGATAATGATCAAAAGCATATAGAGATAATGTATATGAAATTTGATGTGCAAAAACATTTTTCACTTTACCTGTTATAACTATTGTAATAGTTTTATAGTAAATCATGAAGAAATATTTGATCAAATCATTTTCTTTTACACGACAAGAAATATTTAGTTATACTTTATTTTTCGAATAAATATATATGTTTTCAATAATTCTCTATTAATTAAAAGAAAATGAAAAAAAAAAAGAAAAAAGATAAATCACTTTCTTGAGCCAAAGAGAGGTGCAGAAAAAGTGAACTGGCACCTCTCTTTGGCTCAAGAAAAGTGGTTTGTCTTTTTTCTTTTAGCGTCTCTTTTCATTTTTTCTGTTAAATATATGTTAACCATTTCTTCCTTTCGCAACAATCGTAATGGTGCAATTATAAAGTAATAAATAAACTCTTTAAATTTCTACAATAAGAATATAGAATGTAAAAGGCTAATGGATTATTCAAGTGTAATACGTCTAGGCTTCCACATTTATTTTGCAATTAATATATTTAATTTGCTTGACCATAAATCGTGAGAGGTCAAGGATTATTCATATCCCTTTTGTTCGTACTAATTTTCTCGAGAGAGACAATTGGTAGCAGTCAATGCGTATTATACTCAGAGAGAGATATAGAGTTCTTTTTAATAAATTTATCGCTTTTATATTTATTAGCATGTTAGTTTTATTCTATGCATTTATTTTGTAGTTTTCTTTTTCTTGGTTGAAACAAATGTTTTAAACTAAATGTAGACATAATATATATATATATATATATATATATATATATATATATATATATATATATATATTCAATTTTATATTCAATTCTAATTAAGAGAAACTATATTTCTATGTTATTGACACAAGCGCGGACCACTTTCACTAGTTAAGATTATATTAGGTAACCCTGGTTAAGTGATACAACTTAGAAGTTGCATGTGCAACAGTACAAACACTCATGTATATTATATATTTATTGGTTTGGTGTAAACACCTCACTGGGTGCAAAATAGCTTTCCTCTAATCTATATAAGCGCCACAACCACCCCTGTTCTGTTGATGCTTCTATAACCAAAAAAAAAAAAAAAAAAAAATTAGTGGCAGCATTCTTAGTCGTCAAAATAGTACTCACAACCTAGCTATGGATGATATTATTGATAGCGCAGGCATAGTTAGAATGCACAACATGCAGTTCATTGGCAACAGACTCAAACATGAAGTTATTCAATGGATCCACTATCTGCAAGGCAAACTTATTATTATATGAGGCAAGAGACATGGGCGAGAAGCTATAAATCATTAATTGAATCACGACTTTAAAAATCGATTAAGCACTTTACAAAATCAAAGAGCACTACAAAGAGGGAAAAGAAACAAGAATCAAAATCCTTAAAAGTTAAAAAGTGCATGTTATATGCAGTTAAGCAGATTGTACCTCATGTTCTTGAAGCCGTCAAATCGATTTGCATATTCTACGAACCAGCCTACAATCCTGGAATAAAAACAAAACAATAATTATACGAAACTTAGAGAAAGGATTAATTTAACGTGTTCAGACATCAATGTTAAGAATGCGATGTATTCTAATGAAATTCTTATGTGTAGAGAGGAAATAGGCCATCAAAAGTATTTTTTTTCCATATGAAATTTATATAGCTTTACAACTTCAAGAATATGAATATTCCGAATTAAGCCTGTCAAGTGGGCGTATTTGTGACTAACCCGGCCCTGTCAGAACCCGCCCACCCGGCCGGCGGCGGGCCCCATTAAGGTGTAATTTAGGCGGACGTCGGGACAAGCATTGGCCACGCGTACCCGCCAAGGTAATGGCCCACTGGCACTCGGCCGAGCCCGCCACTTCAAATAAAAAAAAAAGAGATAAGTACTACATTTATTACTAATAATAAGTATTTTTAAAACATTGTATCCAAATAAATTAGGAGTCACTTTTTACGGAGCACTTTAGTTTTCTTTAACACTAGTAAATATGTCTGCGTTTCGCGCGGTCATGAAAAATTTCATTGAATTTACGAACTACCTTTTTCTAATGTCAAATATTACAAAAAAAATAGTATCAGTTCAAACGAAAAGGAAACAACAACAACAACTCCATAATGAAAGTTCCATTATTTTTATGAGAACTACCATCTATTATGAAGTGAAAGCGATGAACACAATGTTTAAAGAACATCAGAAGTTACCATCATCCTTAGTTGGAACCAAAGTTGCGCAACTTTCTATAAGACCAAGTTGAGATAATTTGGAATAACATGTAATTAAAAGCATGTCTTGATGTTTAACCTCAACTAATTGATAGATTCTCCGTGCTTTGAAATACTGAAGCTTTATAAATGAAACAACTTTGCTTCTATTTCTTGAATTTTGTAGATTCACTGCGTTTGAACTACTGAAGCTTTCTAAGGGAAACACCTTTGCTTCTATTTCTTGAGTTTTGCTTTCATGCCTTCTCACTAAATCGAAATCCTGGGAAAAAGGGAACATCTAATCAGAATTGAAAAATAACGGAAAAGGAATAGAAGAGAACAAGTTCACAAAGGAAAAGAAAACAAATAGATTTCATAGACTAACAATGGTGATGTATTCTCTCAATTTTTTTCAAAATCCCATCAGTAGATTTAATAAAGAAATTACACTTGAACAATTAAAATGTTAAAAAGATTAAATATAGAATAAAAATAGAAAAAAAAAAACATAAATAGATGGTGTAACTAAAGTCTCCAATCTCTAACACCCACGCCTTGGCTCTAATCTCATCTCTTTGTTGGCTTCGTCTACAAGACAAAAAAAGTAAGTTCATACATCTATACGTAAATTTTCTTGTTTATCCAGGAATTTTTCTGAATACGTAAAAAATGCATGGGGAAAAAAAAAATATACAAGGCATGACATACCCATGAAAAAGAAATATACAAAATAAATATATAGGATGAATAGTAAGCTCTAGTACTATTAAAAGAAAGTGCTACAGGGCAAAGCCAAAAATGTCTTCGAGGACTATGTCCACCACTTTTTTCAGCATCTACATTCCCCGACCAGTGCCTGTTCATGCTTTGGCAGAGAAAAACTTCAAAATAAAGCGACGTCCCAAGGCCGTGCTTCTCATCACGTAGGGAAGATGCAATTTAGAGAGAACGAAAAAAGAAAAAAAAAGGAAAAATGCAATTTATATAACACTTTAATAATTGGGGGTTACGGATTTGAAAAGTCATAACCTCCCAATAAAGAAGTAAGTTACAGATGTGAATTCCTTTTAAATAAGATAAATGAAAATATGAAATAAAAAAAGTCCTCCGCGGGGTGAAAAACATAGTCGAAGAGTACCACTACCAATGGTTATAGAGGAAGAGGAAAAGGTGTAATTAAGAAGAATTAAGAGGTGTAATTAATAGAATTAAAAGAGTAATTTTTGGCTTAATAAAATTTAACACATTAATTTTAAAATGAGGGAAAAAAAAAAAAAAAAAAAAAAAAGGAGAAAAAAGATAAATAGCTTTCTAGGCCATAGAAGTGCGAGCGCTTACATCATCTAGCTTTTATATTATATATAGATAGATTGTATTTTAAAGCTAGACAATCTTGTTTTCTCAACAAATATACCTTTGATACATTTTCAGTATATGGTATATATTAGATTGTGATAGTTTTATATAAAAGTAAAATTTCATTTGCATGTCCTATATCTTTGTGAATACGTAGATTATATCAAATATAATACTCCCTCCATTTCAATTTATGTGAAGCTATTTCTTTATTAGTCCGTGATAAAAAGAATGACCCCTTTCTATAGTTGGAAACAATTTACCTTTATGCAATGATTTATAGCCACACAAAATATATGTGACTCATTGAACACCACAAGTTTGAAAGTCTTCTCTTCTTTCTTAAACTTCGTAATCGATCAAATAGACATATCAACATCTACATAAATAATTTAAAATAAAACTTAAAACTTAAATTGATAACATTGCAAATTCAAAACATACAAACTTGAACGGCAAGAAATATTGCAAATCAAAAGTTCAAAACATACAAATTAAATGGCTAACATCGATGGACAAATTTAAAGAAGCGATAAACTTCAAAGTTCAATTTCGTGCCTTTTCACAAGTGTCTGCGCAACACACGCGGTACCCCTCCACCCCCACCCCCTAATAGGCTAATACGACGCTCCGGACTTGTGGAGATATATGTCACCTGATGTTGACATTTAACATGTTCCTCATTTACTCACTCAAAATGCATCCACACCGCACTTGAAGTTGATCTTCGAACTCGAGAGAGAAGGTGGAGGTGAAGTAATGTACACTAGTTGAATAGCAAATTTAGATAAAGAGAGAATTGTGTGAAAATGAAGAAGAATGGAGGGGTATTTATAGTTTGAAAATATGACAAAAAAGAGCGAGTTATTCATAAATTTAGGGTTCAAATAAAATTAGCAACGACTAGTTTTTTAAATTTACAACGGCTAGCTTTTTGAATTTGACGCCGACTAAACTTTTTTTTAATTTAGCAATTTTATCATTAGTTGTAAATGTTAATTTTATTATTAGTAGTAAATGTAAATGTCTATTTTTGTATTAGAACTTTTTTAAAAAAAAAAAAAAAAGGCTCCGGCCCACTAACTATAACCGGCCGGCCGGTAGCCGAGGTGTAGCCACTGTCGGGGGTACGGGCGGTACACCCTTTTCCTCTCCAAGCGGGCCCTTTCCAGCCCTTAACTTACGGCCGCCCCTTGACCCCTTGTGGCCCACGTTTAAATGGCTCGGGTTGGCCCGGCCCACTTGACAGCCTTGCCCACTTGACAGCCTTATTCCGAATTACTGTAATAGCTAAAACTAAAAAGGTTGAACTTGGCTTTATTTCAATGAGGTAAGGATTCACGTTCCATTGCAACATATATAACTATAAAGAAAGGACTTGGCAGTTTTTACCATAAATAACGGCAGTTGCAACTAAAAAGGACTCAGACGGCTGTTTTATTTTGTCAAAAGTAAAGGCAGTTCTTTATTTTCACCAAAAAGATATATTATTAGTGTTAGAACAAAGTTTGGACTCCTATGGCAGTTTTTTTCTGCCAAAAATAATCTTACTTGGACTAAAACACATGACAATTAATATTATAAAAATAATACAATAACAATTTGCCAAAAATAGTAAATGATAATTTTGTCTATTGTAGAGTCTTTTAATGAAGGACAAAAAGTTCAACCCTTTGCTCTTTTAATATAATATAGATATAGATTAATATATCGATCAATCAACCACACTTTAATTTAAAATTTAGTCAGGGTTATTTAAATGAATCCTATATACTAGTATGCATTTTGCTAGATTTAGGAGTATTTATAGAACTCGTTAAGTAAGTCACTTAAAACACAATGTAGGATATCTTCCTTGGAAAAAAATAAGATCTTTTGCACAAAATCTATTCTTGGGGATGGATGTCTGACTTTCATTTAAAGTAAGAAAATATTCAGCCAATAAATAAAAGCTTTTATCATCTTAATTAATCAATCAACCAACCACACTTTAATTTAAAATTAGTCAGGGTTATTTAAATGAATCCTATATATGCATTTTGCTATATTTAGGAGTATTTATATAACTCGTTTTGTCCCTTAAAACACAATGTAGGATATCTTCTTTGGAAAGAAATAAGATCTTTTGCACACCTTTCATCTATTTATGGGGAGGGATGTCTGACTTTTATTTAAAGCAAAAAAATATTCAGCCATCAATGCCTCGGCAGTCTTCCGAAAAGCTAGTGCCAAATTGCTAATCCAAATAAGCACACATATATATAAAAAGTTATCAATTAGCAAAGTGACCTGTTTGCTAAAACATGCACCGCACGTTCTCTCAAGTCTCAACCATTCACAAAAACTTGCAAAACTAACACCAAAATCTCCTACTTTCTCTACTTTCTACATGAAGAAACAAAACTTTGCCTAATTCCTTCTTTGCACCCTTTTTCTTCTCCTAGCCAAACTTTGCATATTTTTTCCTGCATCCCCATATAATTTTCCTGTCCTATAATCTCGAGTTTCACATAACCAACCCCAACTTGTTTCAAACTGAGACACAATCATATTGTTGCATGGTCACGAGTTTTATCGCGTAATACGTTTTTATTTTGCTTGAATCAGAAAGATGGTTCGAGCAGCGCTTGAGGAAGCGAAAGAAATATGCAAGGCTAGGTTGTTGCATTTCAAAGGAAAGTCTGAAGATATTGGACAGGAAGCGCGAAGTGTGATTATTGAGAACAATAATTGTAGCAGCGATTCATCAATATTGGCTTCGGGGGATGAAAGGGCCACGTCGAAAAGTGAAGCTTCAATACCTTTACATGATCAGCCTGTTGAAATTCAAAGGGTTGGATGTGTGCTTAATCGTAACGGGACTATTAAGTCACGTTTGGCCAATGAGTCGTCTGTTGTCTCTAGCCCTCGTCCGAAACAGACCCAACCTTCAGGCAAGCCATCTACTAATTCAGTCCCTATTGTTACAAACATACGATTCATGAGGAGATAAAGATAATAGCGCAAACCAAATACTTGTGTCGAAAACTGTTCAAATGTGGGAAAATTTAGTCTTTTGATAATATTACAATATGTAACAGCAATTACGCTCAATTTCAAACTAGTTTGGGCGGCTGTATGAATGAATCCTCAACAACTGTTCTGCCCCATATTTGGACACTTCTGCAGCACGTTTGACGATGCATTCAATGTTAAGAATCATGAATTGACTAGTTTTAGCGAATAGCTATCGACCTAATTTTGACCTTCCTCCTTTATTTGGGAGTTGACCAAATCCGATAGGTTCTTTTCGTTTATTGATCCTCTATTTATCTCAAACATGAAAAACATTATATTCACTTTTCAAACGGTATTATTATTTTTAAATGTTATATATCTTTTGGCCACATTGTTGACATACCTACTTTTTTTGGCACCAATATAGATACGGAGATGATGAAGGAAAAGTTTGCAAAGTTGCTGCTTGGTGAGGATATGTCTGGTGGAGGAAAGGGTGTCTCTTCTGCCTTGGCCTTGTCAAATGCAATCACAAATCTAGCAGGTACGGGCTGCATATACCATCTCGGTTCCACTTTATATGACATTCATTCCAAGGATATTACAAATATTTCACACAATATCACCAATAGTATAATGTTTCCCTGTAATCTATTTATTTAGAGATTATATGACCGTTTTTCTCAAACAATACTTTGTTTTGCCTATTCTTTATCTCTTCTCTCAAAATGCAGCTTCTGCCTTTGGGGAACAGAAGAGATTAGAGCCTATGCCAGCAGATAGAAAAACCAAATGGAGAAAAGAAATTGATTGGCTGTTATCTGTAACAGATCACATTGTTGAATTTGTTCCTTCTAAACAAATATCAAAAGATGGAACATCATGCATGGAGGTAACTCTCAAACTCCTCTTCGCGTATATCATTTATCTAGCTAACAACTAACAAGAGCACATGAATATTATTTTTCAGGTTATGGTGACGAAGCAGAGAACTGATCTCCAAATGAACATTCCAGCATTACGCAAGCTAGATGCTATGCTCCTTGTAAGAGAAAAGTATTCATTTAAGTCATTGTAGTCTGTTTGGCCAAGCTTCTGGAAGCTAAAAGTGCTTATTCTTTTTAAAAAAACGCTTATTTTAGCTAATTGAGGTGTTTCATCAAGGTTTTAGGAAAAAAAAGTACTCCCTCCGTCCCAATTTATGTGATACATTTCGCTTTTTGAGAGTCAATTTGACTAATTTTTGAAGCTAAATTGGATTAGATTAACTCAATATTTTAAGATTAAAATTTATATATCTGAAAACTAAATGAAAAGTACTATAAGTTGCAACTTTTCTCAAATTAATTTGGTGAAAAAATGCATCTCAAAATGTTGGTCAAAGTTCATGCAGTTTGAATTTCGGGAAGCGAAAAATATCACATAAATTAGGACAGAGGGAGTAACTACTTTTGAGTAGTAGCAGAAGTTATTTTCCAAAAGCTAAAAGATGTAGTTTTTCTCCAAAAGCTATTTAGAAACCTTGGTCAAGCACAAATTTCTGCAATAATACTGACAAAAACACTTAATTGATTAACCAAATACAAACCGCTATTATTTAACAAAAAAAACACTTTTTAAAATAAACAGACTCTGAAAGCTTGACTAAACACTAGTAATCTTTAACTCCCGATGCTTATGCTTGGACTGATGACTAACAGGATTGCTTAGACAGCTTTAAAGACCAAAATGAGTTCTCCTATGTATCAAAGGATGACGACTCACAGGAAGGGAGGAACGATGACAAATGGTGGATACCGACTCCTAAGGTTCCCCCTAATGGATTGTCTGATGTTACAAGGAAATGGCTGCAATTTCAGAAGGATTCAGTAAACCAAGTTCTTAAAGCAGCCATGGCCATAAATGCTCAAGTCCTGTTAGAAATGGAAATCCCTGAAAGTTATATAGATTCCCTACCCAAGGTACAAGAACAAACAGAAATCTTGAACATAGAAATTATATGAATAGTTTTTTTTTTTTTTTTCATTTTTGGCCCGTCGGCAAAATTAATTACTGGCGCTAGCCAAAATATACAAAACCTTTACAATGGTTATGTGTATTTTATGTATATATGTATATTTATGTATACCTTACGTATATTATATGTATATTGTAGATATATTTTATACCTAATATACAAAAATTATACATTTCTTTGGCAATTTTGTACATTAGATCACCGAAAGACATTGGACTGTAACTATCTCTTATAAAATGTACCGTCACATTATTGAGTATTTTCATTGAAGTTCTTTTCTTTCTAGAGGTGGAATAGAATTAACACATCATGATGTAATATTTCCTCTTTTTGTGTGTAGAACGGTAGAGCAAGTCTTGGAGATGGGATCTATAGGAGCATTACTGATGAATACTTTGATCCGGATTACTTCCTCACAATGATGGACTTGACTTCAGAACATAAAATTTTAGACCTCAAGAACAAACTTGAGGCTTCTGTAATTATTTGGAGACGAAAGATGACTGCTAAAGATGGGAAGTCAGCATGGGGTTCAGCCGTTAGTGTAGAGAAGAGAGAGATCTTTGAAGACAGAGCAGAGACTATATTGCTTATTCTTAAGCAGCGCTTCCCTGGAATTCCTCAGTCATCTCTAGACATTAGCAAAATCCAATACAACGAGGTAAGAAGCACCCTCTATTTATCTACCTTCAAAGTTTTAATGATATTTTTTTTTCTAGAGAAGAAGAAGCGCTTTCCTTGTTTCTTTATGATATGCAATTGGATGTTTTCTGTTGTTACCAGAATATCCATCTGGGACTCATTGTTCTTAAACTTATAGCATGTTTAGCCAAGCTTCCAAAATCTGCTAATTAGGGAAAGTGCTTTTCTTAAAAGTACTTTGGAGAATAGCAGTTTGTGCTTGGCTAATCAGTTTGAAAAACACTTTTGCCAATATTAGAACAGAACTTTTTGCTTGATCAATGTTTCAAAAGTGCTTCTGAGAAAAGTTACTTTTTTAGCTTCTGAAAAACAGCTTGTCTAACTACTCAAGAGCACTTATTTCCCCCTAAAATAATAGCCAAACACCTCAACTTTCTAAAATATAGCATTTTTGACTCCCCATAAGCTTGGCCAAACAAGCAATTAGTTTCATCATTTCCTGATGGCTTCAAACATAATGTTGCAACACTAAAAAGGAACTAGTTCTTGGGCTTTTAGTAAGTTATGACCTATATTTTTCTTTATTTTACAGGACGTGGGGCAAGCTATTTTAGAAAGCTATTCAAGAATAATAGAGAGCAGGGCACACACAGTCATGTCACGGATTGAAGATGTGCTCCAAGCAGATGCTATGGCCCAAAATCCTTCCAGTGCTGAAGTAAAGAGGTCCCCTTTATTAAGAGATTCACTACGCGTATCACCATCAGGAAGGTTCCCAAATGCTAAGGAAGAAATAGAAAAGCTTAACTCTGTAGAGAATCCAACTTCAATGACACTGTTGGATTTCATGGGATGGACAGTGGAACAAGGAGAAAACGACACAAAGAAAGATTTGAAGGAGGACATAAACATCGATGCAAAGAAACCACCTAATATAGTCACAAACAAGAAACTTTCTTACTTAGAGAACTTAGTTGGTTCTAGAAGTCCAACGGCACGCCACTAAATGATGTCACTCCAGAACACCGATCATCAGAGGCAAGACAGAGAAATTCATCCAAGTGACAATCAGCATGAAATGTACATACTGAGATGAATCAGACACACCTAGGATTTCACCAAGTCATTCCTATTTGTAAATAGGGAAAATAGTTATTAGGCCTGCTGGTGTGGCACTTTTTGAAATGATTTACTCTGCAGAAGATGTCACCTCGTTGACAAACAACCATGGAAATTATGGACTTTTTTATAGTCCATTGTTACCTTGGATAGCCTCTGCTAAACGAGTTTTGTAATCTGGAACTCGGAGTTTATACGGCATATAGTATAATCATTTGGTTTTAAGGCAATTCCCTTGCCAGTTATAAGAAATTTTTCCTTTCAATTTCCTCCTATGGAGAGAAGCAGTGAGCCAATATGAAGTCAGTGGCTTGACATGGTGATCCAAATTTAAAGCAAGGAGCTTCCTGTTTTAGTGAAGTTAGAAGTTCAAAAGCTGTGAGGTGAGGCGGGATTTAAGCCATGGGTACCGGGATTTTAGTCCTTCTAAGTTACTAAATTAATAATTCATACATAATTTATGAATATTTCCAGACAAATACAGGGTTTGGCCTTCGGTCGAGCTCGTAATCGAAGCTCCAGCACCGCCAAAAGGCCTTTTCAAAGTCAAAGTAGGTTATTGACGTTCTAAATAAAGCTTAACTAAAAACATTTAATAGGCATTGACACCTACGTAAACCGAAAGAAGTAACATCTTAACAAGATAAATCAAATGTTATAAGACACCAAGTTAGAAAGAAATACTCCAACTTTGCAACAAGATAAACCGAATGCCACAAGATTCAACTTCTTGTAACAAAGGTCTAATGTAGGCTTCAAGAATACTTACAAGCTGGGGACAGATACATCAATTACAAAATGAAGGTTGAGAAAGTTTTATTGAAAAGAAATTAGATCTTTCCCCGTGGCCCAAGCTTGGGTGGAAGTTGGGGGCCTTTCTTAATTGGTAGTATATCACCTGATGCTGTTGAACTGAAGTATGCAAGAGTGGAGCCACCTCCCAATATCAGGAATTTGAGCAACAGTCCTCTCTTGGTGAAAGGAGCAGCAAATGTCTCGAAGAACTTGCTCTACAAACACAACACAATACAAAAGAACGTTACCACAATAGCACAACCAAATTCTGAGCTTACGTGGACTCAATCAGTCCATACAAGCATGGCAAGCAAACTCTTAGTTGGTGTGTTGGACTCTAACTGTGGGTATATGAAAATTTTATAAAACATATGTCTAGAATAAGTATGCTGGCACAAAAAAAGTAGCAGGTTCAGTGGTACTCTGTATCCACTGACTTAAAATATTGGTTCCACCTATGAGCTTAAGTAACCAGGAAACAGTTCAATTGCATTTTCTATCTGGAAGACACTACTGTCTAGCATAGGGTGAGAAATTTAGTTTGGTCACTTATAGCTCTTATGCTCATTACTGAATACTGACATTAATAGAGCAAAAACTTCTCCAAGAATATGTCTAGAAATTCCAGGTTATGTTCATAGTCCTCACGAAAGCTATTTCGGTTCATAGAGGCTTGGTTGTTAACCTTCCTTAAACCATAACTGGGAACAGTTTGTCTTATGCTCAATACATGCTCAAGTACTCCTAAATATATACCAAAATCCTAGTTAAACAAACACTCCATAAGTTGTCGATCAACATAATTGAACTTAAGAAAGCCAACAATTCATTTATATTGCCAATGAATGAGAATTGAGAAGTTGAATTTAAACACAAAAAAGTTACTAATGCCTCTATTATTGAAAGCGTAATGTTAGAAACTCCTCAAAAGGTCATGTAAATGTCAATTAGAGTATGAAACATTGCTTACAGCCTTACACCATACCAACAAATGGAGAAAAGCTCTTTTGGGATAGTACAGAGTGAAATATGAAGTATTACTGCAAGAACGAATCTGTTTAAAGGGGAAAAAGATAAAATACCTGAAGGGGGTTGTATGGTGAGGGTGCATCTGAACCATACAAGTCCCACTGGCCAGTGGTGTTGCCCAAGTCCTCTAAATCAAAATATACACTCTTGTCACCATACTTAGCAACCACAGAACCACCCCTAGGAAAAATGTATAATCAGTCAGATCACAATGACCAAATAAAAACATATGCTTAATTTTACAGAGCGACATTTCTTTAAGACCCTTCTTTTATTGCATAGAGCTGATTCCTGCTACCATTGCGCCCACTATGCTTCAGTACCAGAATGTCCTGATCGAGTTTAACTTCTATACATTGACAGTACAAAAAAATTACACTCCCAGATCAAGATAACTATAGGTGGGCATTCATAATAAGTGATATTACCAAACCTAAAATATAAAGCAAGTGACCTTCACCAGGGGTGGGCATGGTACGGTATTTGAAATTTCTGTTCGGTAATTTCGATTTTCGGTATTTAAAAATACTATACCATTACCATACCAAATTAATTTGGTATGGTTCGGTAATTTTAAGTTCGGTTTTGGTATTTTGCGGTACGGTAATTCGGTAACCATAGTTTGTTCGACTACGACTTACATATATACATATAAAAAAGAATTATGACTTCGGCTATTCAAGAAACGTCTCAATTATATTATACTAACACCTTACACGTGTAAAAATATTCAAAAGAAAGTACAAGCAATGCCCTTCGTTAATCAATTACACAAAAAGGCATTTCAATCAAGATATATATACTTATACTCAAAAAGGGCATTTCAATCAATTATATCATACTAAAATCTTACACATGTAAAAATATTCAAAAGAAAGTACAAGTAATTCCAACGTCTAAACAATTAGTTTGTACTAATACTAATTATATATTTGTTAGTATTATACACATATATATGAATTGTATATGTAACTATATCGAATACTTCGGTATGATATTCGGTATTTCGGTATTTTCTTTATCAATTCCGAATACCGTACAAAATACCAAACTTTTCAAAAATGCATACCAAAATACCGTACCAAATACCATAATACCGAAACCGCGGCATCAAATGTTTCGATTTCGGTATGGTAATCGTCATATACCGTACCGTGCCCATCCCTACAAGTCCTTCACAACATCTGAGCATCTATACCAGTGTAAACTATTTACACCATCTGAGCATCTAAAAGATAAATACCGGTGCCAATCATAATAAGTGGGATTAGCAACCTGATAAATCCTTAGTATATGAGTTTCAATTCTATACATTATCCGTCGTGGCTAAGTCAGTAATTTCGCTGAGGATATTCAAGAGTGCTCGAAAATTTAATATATACAGTCAGACCTCTAACAACCATCGTCCATAATAACAATTCACTATAAAAACCATGTTTTCTGTAAAACCGATCTTTCATATTATGTTATATCATATGTTCTCCGTAGCAACATATGACCTATATATGCAGTATAAGTTTTCGGCGAAGGGTGTTCAACTGACTAACCTTTGACATATATAGCTACGCCCCTGATTATAAATGCATTTAAGTGAAAAAAAACAATAATTAGTACGTTTGACCATACCTGGATTTAGTAGACCTTACATTAAGGCGAGATGATTTAATATGTAGCTTAGTTCCAACAATGGAGCTTCCAGCTAGGCCCTTGATGTTAGTTGTGGGCTGTACAGCAGCAAGAGTAGCCAAAGATGCCATACTCTTCACTTCAAACTAACTAACAAAACTATGTTTAGATTGTAATTGGTTGGCAATATTGGATCCTACAAAAGGATACATTTTTGGGTTTTTGATCTTTTTTTTTCATGGATTCCAAAAGACACGTGGCACAATGGGTATCTTTCTAAAGATATGGAGTTTTTCTTTGTGTGGTGCCACATGTGTTAGGCTGGATAAGCCTATCCCTTAAGATTGTGAATTTTGTGTACTTTGTCAGTTCTTTAGTGAGGTCAGGGCCAAGGCTGCCAAAGTAACCAGAAAAAAAGTTATTACTTGTTTAAATTAAGCTAATTAATATGCCTTTTCTCTAAAAAATATCTATTATCAATGTCATGAAAAATTGACCATTATATTATTCTTAATACATGATCATTTTCCCGTGAAACTAAAATTTTCGGTGCTATTGTTATACGTAGTTGTCAAGTAACTTTTTCGAATTTTAATTTATTCAGATCAATTATCACTCTTAAAAAAATAGATTAAATTGACCATTAATGTGAAAAATCACATTCAAAATAGGACGGAAAGACTAAATTCTTATGCTGTTAAGGGTCCTTTGAAGTTCAGAAATGCTATCCAATTGACTGATTCGTTTGCATTTTTAACCATAATATGTGAACGAACTTGATATTGGAAGGGACCTGATAATTCCTACTGTTTGGAGTTAGTCCAATTCTCAAGGTGGCTTTGTGCTCCTAGCCTGCTAACACCTAGATTAAAATGCTAAGATGATTAATCATCTGCTTTTCACGTTCCGTGAATAGCCGGGACATTGAGGAATATCAGAGAAGCGTTTGAGTTCAGCGATTCTCATCTCTTTTAGCTCCGTTTGAAGAAAGGAAGGATCCCAAATTATTGATCTTTCTTTTCGTGGTTGAATCTCTTTTGATTAATCAATGTGTGATATTCTGAATCGTCATTACTAATGGAATCCTCGAAGATTACTTAGAATCCGTTACTTGAACGAAACTAGTTAGATCTTGTGGAATCATATTGAATATTTGACGATACGTTACCTTGCTAAACAACCGATCCTTGTTTACCAACCACACATTGTCTAACCAAATCGATTCTCTCTCAATACGTTCTCAAAATCCGATTCGGGCGGATACTTCACTTCTTGCACTCGATTATGTGTGAACGTTTAAATTTTAACATATATTTTTAAATTTTTTGAAATAAAATTGACTTATTTGAAAACTATATAAAACGTATAAATCATAATAATTGACAATTCAATTTAAAAAACCTATCAAACAATCGCGGTCAAAGAAATATTTGTTTAACTCTTGAAAAAGGTAGGGTACGTTATGCAAGAGTCATGAATCCGCGACTTAAGTAATACAAAAAAAAGAAAAGTTGAACCAAAGTAGTACAGAAAAAAAAAAAAACACATAAATGCACGAATTTCGTGCGTGAAAGAACCGCAAAAAATACCAATTTGGCCTTTCACGGTGGTGCCACACATGCCCACTTGTCTTCTCCTCTTCTTCTTAAGCTTCTCATTGCACGCGCATCGTACGGAGTTCGAATCAAAATACCTAAAAAATCACTTTGAACCAAAATATCAATAAAAAAAAAAGTTACAAAACTACCTTTAGCGCAGTAAAATATTGCGTTGTAGAAACAATACCAAAAAGCAAAAAAAATTGGCCAAACTTTATTTTTTACAACACTTAGTGTTTTTTTTCATACTTTGACCAACGATTAGTGTGTAAGACTCCAAAACGTCAATATTTTATATAGAACACGATATTTTTTTCGAACAATAATGTCCAATACTCAGGATACGTAGACGTTCGCATAGTCATTTTAGGGGTTGAAACGTATCAAAAAGCAAAAAAAAATTGGAGTAAGTCGCTTTACAGCGCGGTATTTTATTGCGTTATAGAAGCAAAAAAATTTCTCCGTAAGTTATGACCATCTAAAGTTTGACGACTTTTAAAGTTTTCTTATATTTTTTAGAATATATTTATATTCAAAATAAAGTTATGTCTTGATTAAAAATAACACGTTTAAATCAAAATCTTAAAAAATAATACACTAAAGCTTTTCAAACAAAACTTATACGGTACCTTTTTAAAAAACTATATAAAATGCCTACATTATCGTAAAAAAAAATCATAAAATATTAATTGACCTTCATTAATCGTTAGTCAGTATGGAAAAACACTAAGTGTTGTAAAAAATAAAGTTTGGCCAATTCCTATCAAACAATCTAAGGTAGTTTTGTAACTTTTTTTTTATTGGGATATTTTGGTCAAAGAAACTATTTGTTTAAGAAGAAGAGGAGAAGAAGTGGCGGTCAAATGTCATTGAAAAAAAAGGGGGTGAGGCTCATTCAACGCTAATTTAGTGCGTTATTTTTATGCAAGAGTTATATAAGAAGATCCATCATTAATTGGGAGGTTGGCAGGTAAAGCGGGTGTTTTATTCTATGATGTGTTGTCAATCTCTTGAATGCTCCTCTGCCATTGAGCAGGTAGCATGTTGTTTATTTAAGCACTTCACACAAATTCTGTTTCCATTGTAAAAGCAGCTTTGGTGTCACGGGCATGTAGATCCTAAATTAAAAATTAAAGAAGGAAAAATGGACATCAAACTATTATGTTCTTGCCCAAAAAAAAAAAAGATAATAACTCCATTTAACAACTTTTTAATAATTTCATTTTGCCACGAGAGATCTCAACACTCAAGCTTCTTTCTAATAATTAGTGTTAGATTCTCTATTCTACATTGAATAATAACGTTGGGAAGTCAATATCTATCCGTACAAAATTCCAAATGCAAACTACATTAGGTAGTAAGATTAGATCAAATATATATCAGACTAAGCGTTATGATCGGGAGATTGAGATAGTGTAGAATTCAACAAAATAAAATAACAAAAATAATAAAGAGATCAAGAATTTAAAGCGATTCAGTCAATTTATGATATGTTTGGATGAAAGAGCAGCACCTCCTTTTATAGGAGCAAAACCGTGGGCACCAAGCGCGAGTGAAAGAAAAAAAGAAATGGTCCTCCCACAAAATTCAGTCTTGGCCTCTAATAATAATTATTAGCCAAGTCTTTGAGAAAAGATGCCTATAATAGGATGAACCGCACTATCTGTAACGTCAAAAGATGATCACATTATAAATCTCCACCTTAGCTTAATTTTGATTGGTACAATAAATTTGCTCTATTCTCTCCACAAAAGCCCTAATGAGCTAAATCATTTTTCATAAATTCCATTCAAATTCAATCAGAGCTTGAAGTTGATTAATGGAAGAGGCTTTACACACATGTTTTTCAGGAAAGGTTGTCTCTACTATTGCTCTTATGGACAGGGATATTTCCTTTGCTTCCCCAAATAAATTGATACTAGATATTAATATATTTTTTCCTCGTATGATACATTTGATCTTTAGTTAAGTGAATAGTAGCATTTTAATTATCACAGAAAAAAATAATACCACCTCAATATAAATTAAGTTCAACAAATAGACCCTTCAACCATGAGGCTTCGTTGATTGTCTTGTTACCATCATCTGCTAATACACGACCAATTAATGTTTGGCTAAAAATCCCTCTGCTTCAATAAGAGATAAAGCTAATAGTACATATTAATGAATATTATTGTTTCGCTTTTGAACTGGTTGCACAATGATGAGCGAAATGCATGTGATAATTATAAGTTCTTTAGATATTAATTGCTCATAAATATGAAGATTTTAGTTGTATCAAGACTAATTGTGTCACTTTTTTGTGTAGGTGATGAACAAGTTTGACGTGGGATAAAAACTGGACGAAATGAGAAGAAACGCGATACGAAGCAATATGCAGCTGCGATACAATGCAGTTGGAGGGTTGAGAGCGCAGCCAGTAGCAGAAGAGGCAGGAATCTGGAATTTTTGCGTTTTGTCAACTGCAAGTTGAGCTCTTATATAAGTGCACTTCTCGCGAAGAATTTTTTTAACCAGGGTCATTTTCAAAAATTCTTTTGTGTCACCCCTTTACCTATATAAAGCATGAGCTCATCTTAAGTAGCGCATTTTGGATCTTGGAGCAGCTTTTAGGGGAAAGAAACGCATGCGAACGATAGACTTGAATGATTTCATGAACTTTTCAATTCAGTACAATAGTTTGGGTTGAGATTTGGTTGTAATATTTCCTAGCTTTTTAATCTTCTTATTGTGATGTAATTCTCCTAATTCATAGAGTAATTTTCTTCTAGGAATAGACAAATAGGGTCTATGAATTGTTACTTTCGATTTTAACTCGTATTGAGTGCTTAGAACTCGTTGATGGTATCTTTGATCGAAATTGTGAATCAATTCGGGAAAATCCCCTCATCAAGGATCAAAACCTTAATTTACCTTGGTCCAACATGCCTTAACTTTCACAAACTGTCTTTCATCGCTCCAACCAACCACACGTTCTCGCTCTATTCAAAGGAATACGAGACTAGACGGATCCATGATGTCAATTTCATAATTTTAGACTAGGTTGGAATCAAAGTCAACCTCAAAGTCAAACCTGAGACCTGTGGTTAAACTCCAAAATAAATTACTTTTTCGAATTACCAATAACTATACGAGTCCAAATCTAAAGTTATATTTCAAATTTCGAGTTCAATTCCGCTTTCACATCCCCAATTTGAAACATATAGTAAAATTCTAAATTTTTACCTTCAATTTCATGATTTAAGGGTTAAATGTAGCATAGATTCATGTATAATCACTAGAACTTGATGTAGAATCGTACCTTGGCCTTATATGATGTTCCCAAGTCCCTTCACTTTCCAATCCATAGCGTAGTTCTCCTAAATTGAGCTACAATGATATAAATCTCATAAACAACACTTTAATACCACAACTCAGTTTGCAATTGTGGAAGCCGGCCTCGAAATTTCAAAGGGTCCTCGATCGAGTCGTAAGTCGTATTTCTAACACCCCGTAAATCCAGATTAGGTGTGAGTGTGTTAAATGAGTATTCATGTGACATTTTAGACATTTGAATTCCTATCGGGATGAGATTGAGTGGAAATAGTTATTTTAAAATCAAGATGAATAGTCAGTGCTTAAGATTCGATAGAATCGGCTAAGTTTATGATAGGTCTGCCTTCCAGCTCGATCTCGTGAAAATCTGTTGAGAAAACTTTAAAACATGCAAGTTGTAGATCTTTAAAATACCTTTCCAACGATATGTAGTGGAGGCCGAACGGAGCTATGTACAAGAAGTTATGCCAATTTTATCGAACACTGTGCAAAAGCCGACACGAGCCATGCATGGGGGAGCGTACGATGGCACCGCATCACGGGCCCAGCGCACAAAAAGTGCTTCTCTGAACTTTTGACCTGCAGGGGGTCTCACGATAGCTTGGCGTCGCGGGCCCAACGCGAATGGGTCGAGTTTCGAGTCAAAACTTCAGATTTTCGCGTTTTTACTTATATTTAGGTTTGGGGTTTATTTCCCTAACACCCTAATCTCGAAATATCACCCTAAAGGCAGAGAGAACAAGTCCCAAGTCTCAAGAACTCTCCAAGGTAAGTTCTTCAATGATTCTAGGTTGAATTCAAATCCCTAATCTCTTACTAATATGATTAAACTGTTCAAATCAATAGATATTCGATTGAGACACCATTGTTGGGCAAAGAAACCCTATCTTTCGAGTTCAAGGAGATAGAACATCAAAAAGGTAATCCTTTCCCCTTCTAATCATTTGTAGTTGTGAATTGATGAGTTCTTGGAAGAAAAGTTAATGGGTTTGATGAAGAGAATCATATGAACTGTGGTGGGGTTTTGGATTGTTGACTTAGGGTTGTTATAATCATATTGGTGATGAAGAATGGTGTTAATGCTATCTAATTGAGATTGTAGAATCACCTAGAAGTAATAGAATGGGAACTGGGAGAACACCATTAATGGAAGTTATAGAGCTTTATGCCTACCAAGTGTTTGATAAAATGCCTAGATGGCCAAAACTTGAATGTTGTTGCTATTGTTGATCTCTTTGACTTGTATTTCTATAGATTAAAGTTGAAAGGGTTGCGAACGTTGTATTACGCTCAAGAGAAGGAAATTAAGGTATGAAGGGCTTCTATCCACGTGTGGAAACATCATTGTTCTTCCCCACCCCACGTTTAAATTCATGAAACACGTTGTCTCCTTAGAGTTAGAGAATTATGTCTCAGTTCATGATAGACCCTAGATGCATGTCAATAATTCTATATTTTCATGCTCAATCATTTTTCGTTATTTGTATTCATGAATATCATTTCGATTACCATGAACCTGTTCGTAATCCACGAATACTCATGTTTTGAATTCCATAGGTTCTCAATTTCAAGTCATGAATCAACATTACTCTACTCCAGGAATCTTACATGTTTTCATGCTTTACACAAGTTATATATATATCTATATACATATAATATTATACTTACAAACCTATGTTTACAACTCATGTTTACAAGCCATGCTTGTTATACCCTATTTTAACCGGGGTCAAAATAGTTTACAACATCCCAATAATTCCGGGGTTAATTAAAGTTAAGGAATCGCCACCTAATTATTTATGGTGAATTAGGGCACCTAAAGTTATTTAAAGTAGTTATCTAAAGTTAATTTTATTTAAAATCTACGAAACCAAATGATTTTAGGTACGGTTTCAACTAACCTAGAGGGAAGGTATTAGGCATCCTCTAAGCTCCATTAATAATGGTTAATCCTCGAATTTGACTTATGATTAGTTAGGCTAAGTGTAAATATAGTATTATAGAAAAGAACGTAGCTTTGTAAGTATGACTAAAGTTGTAAATAGATATGTAAGAATGCTGTTTAAAATAGGACTTGTAGAAAATAATAATTTGTATAAAAGAGTACTTCTAATGCTATTAAAAATATGACTCATAAATGTCGTTAAGGCTTTAGACGAAAGTATAATAGTGTTGTTTAAAATAATACTTGTAGAGGAGATTCAACAAACACGAACTTTAGATAAAAAAATTGTATTGTATGATTATTGCGATGTAGAAAAGTCTAGACTTATTTTCAATACTTGCGTATTAATGACGTTTTAAATTCTTAAGAAAGCAAGAACGAGTCACGATTTCCTTTAGCTCAAAGTATATAGTCATGCTCAGTTATTCTAAGTAAATGTTATAGATACTATAAATAGTTTAGAACATAAATAGAAGAGAATGTAATTTGTGGAATTAACTACCCATTACTAAACTAAACCCCCTTAATGTCACTAAGGTTCATCTAAATTAGCAAACAAAATGTTAGTCATACAATGCAAATTAAATACACAAAAAATAAAGTAGAGGAGTGAATATGATTCAAATGAAATTTCGTTTCTAACTTATTTGTCCATTCTTTGTTGGGCTTTGGCCTAATAATTTCATATGGGCTGCTGTGGATGGCTGATGGAGCTGACTCGAGAGAAATTTCGTTGGGCTTTTAGCCCAACACCGAATGCGGAGGATGACGAATCTTAAAGTAAGACTCTCCGATTCTTTTGTAGGTGCAGTGAACAAGGGCGTTGAGGCCTCGGATCTATGCTCGACTTCCAAAGTAACAGTCTAATTGATAAGAATAAATAAATTAACACTCCAAAATGAGTGTTTCAAGATATAGTGATTGAAAATGTATTTCAAGTGGGGTTTGAGGCGACTGATCGAACTCCTTTTTTGGGTCAAGAAAGTGAGTATTTATAAGGTGATTTTAGGGTTTCATTTGGGCGGGATTCGAAGTTGAAAATCGTTTCAAATCCAAACGTTTCAAAGTGAGTCAACATAGGACCCGTTTGAATCTAAATGTCGAAGGCTTTTCAACAGATTTCCAATGGTTTGACTTTTGATTTATCCGCAAATGGGTCGACCATTTATGGTCTTTTAGGGTCACATGCGTTTGAAGCGAGAGAGAGGAGTGCTTTTCTCTGTCAATCGACAGAAAACTTAGATGAATCAGGCGTAAAGACCTTTTTTGTGCGAAAATGGTGTAGATAAAGCTGTTCAACAGCTAAAGGGGTTATGTTTTTTGCTAGAAATGGGGAGATGAGAGGAAAGAAGAGAGCAGCTAGGTTTTTTGATGAAAAGGATGACAAAAAAAAATATTTTTATTACACGGGCCGGGTCGGGTATTTCAGCTGGGCTGGATCATGTAAGAATCGAGTGTGGGCTGGTCTGTTGAAAGGGATAATGGGCTGGTTGGGCAAGTTTTGAAATATGGACTATTTGGGTCTGATCAAGTGGGTTGAGCATATTGTGTTTGTTGTTTGGCCCATTAATTGGCTGAAATTCCTCCTTCATATAAATTCCATTGGGCTTCTAATTTAATAACTAGTATAATATATACTATGTGAAGACGATTAATAATTAGTATATAGAAAATAAATGACTTAATAGAGTAAAATTAATTTAACGGGTACAAAATAAAAAAAAAATGAAACGATGACGAACCATTCAAAATTTGTGATAAAGTAACGCTAATAATATTGAAAGTAACGATATAGAAAGTAGTAGAAAATAAAAAATAGTAGTGAAAACAAAGTATTTAGTTCGTTAATAATTTTAGAAGCCTAAGGAAACATATTAGAATAAAGGTGGGATAAAATTGGGTGTCAACAATGCTTACAAGTCCTGTTATAAAAATCATGGGCTCAGATGCCACCTATATTCATGTTCATGTTTTTGGGAATTGCACAGATTACCGAGAAGGCTCAGATAGCCTGAAACTATGCATGCCAATATAGGATAAGGATCGATCTACCCAGTTAGGGCTATTCCTTCATGTAACCTTTATCAGATTTTATTGATTGGATCCATTCATGTCATATTCATATCTTATACCCTGGCAAGGTATGAGATGGCTCGGCCTCGGGTTAGAGCTGACGCCGCATACCACGTGATGGATTACATGTCGGTTTCACTAATGCTCTCCCAAATATATATATATATATATATATATATATATATATATATATATATATATATATATATATATATAATACACACACACATAAAAATGTTTTACTCCTATTATGGCTTGATCATGCAGATCATGGTTATGTCCAGGTTTTCAGTTACAGCTTTACAGTATCCAGTTACAGTTTTAGATTACTTCATGTATCCATGTTATTGATTTGGGCTGCCCATTCCCCCAACACCTCACTTACAGTTCTTTCTTTCAGTTGTTTTACATACAAGTATAATTCAAATATACTTACGTCTTTTTTGCCTGGGGCCTGTATTTCACGATGCATGCATTGATTTACAGGACGATAGATCTGCTCACTAGGACTTCTCGTATCAGCTATTGGTGAGCCTAATTTACTTCGGGACGTTGTCTTTACTTTCAACAGTTATGCCATGTTAGACAATCAGGTACGCTGGGGCCTTGTCCCGACGCTTCGCATTTCGACTCATGTCGAGGTTTCATGAACTCAGTTAGTGTGTATGTCGCATCCAGTTATGTTTAGCCTTGTGGGCTACACAACTATGTTTTTAGACTATTTTCCGCACTCATGACTAAAATAATATTTTTCAGTATTATTATGATGTCACGTGTTTTATTCAGACTATTCATGATTTAACTTATTTTCCGCATCGATACATGCCCCATGTTGACTCAGCAAGCCATTTGGGTCGCTCGGTCACATGCAATCAGGCACCGAGTGCCGTGTTATGCCCAGTCCATAGTTCGAGGCTTGACAATATTCGCAAATATACCACTCTTCGTGATTGTAATTTCGCAATTAGTGGCTAGCCTCTCAACTGTGATCTCGCTATTGCAGGGTTATTCTCGCAAAAGCGGTTGCATTAGAAAAAGTTAAAGCCACGACATGTTGAAATGTGATTTCTTCCCCCAAAATTTATACAAGCCCCTCGAGTCCGAACCCCAAGCCATCCTGACATCCAAATACTAATCAGACCTACGGGAGATCTCAACTCAAGGGACGAGATTTAATTACTCAAAATGAATAGCCGGGATGTTACAAGCTTATACCAGAATCTTAATGTAGTTTTTTTTTTGTGAGCATATTTTTATTGATACCAAAGTGATAATTACAATACCAAGCAAGAGCTGACCACTTGCCTCTCAAATTTAACTACAGCTGCAGTGAACATTAGCTGCACTACTACACTTGCTATCTATTACAGTTCACAGAAAAACTTATACACAGAAGTACTATAATTATCCTAGCTACTGACTTTGTTATGGCATGTGATTCAAAGTCTCCAGGATGACTTTCCATTTCTGCAGATTGCTTCCTTTTATATGCATGTGGATTGTTATTTCTCTGCATACCTTGCTAGTGTTGAAGTGCCTTGCATGGAATCTCAGATTGTTTCTTTCTCTCCAAATGACAAACACCGCCATTGCAAAGACACAACTCACAATTGCTCCTTGTCCTGTCTTCTTCCTTGCCCATCTGTATGCCCATTGCAACTCTTCTTGCCAAGTACCTATGGTTCTGTGCATTCCCAGCCAGTGCAGCAGCCTACACCAGAGATCATTGATAACTGGATAGGTAAAGAAAAGGTGGTCAAGGGTCTCATCTGCAGTATCACAAAAGCAACACTCCATTGGCACATGTATGTTAAACCTCAGCAACCTATCTTCTGTGGCAAGTCTTCTCCAAGCTGCTAACCATAGAATGAATTTATATCTTGGATGCATGTTTGGTTGGAGGGAAATGCTTCTCCCTGCAACTTTTTGATATCGAGGAATTGCCACGTATACACCTTCCGATAAAAATTTACCCTGAATAGTCATTGCATTCAGTTTATCAGAGAGAGAGCCTTGCAAAGACTGTGACCTGCATCAAATATTTCCTGGATTCCAATATTTTTCTTACCACCCAAGTAGCATTTCTTGGAATGTTGCAGGATTCAACTGATTCTCCTTTCATATAATATTCACGTACCTATTTGATCCACAGACAATCCTTTTTACAACTTTTGGGTCTCCTTGCCTTATTCCTCTCTTCCCTTGAAATGGTGTGGTTAATCCTCCATTTAAAACTAGGGAGTAAGATACAGAAGTAATGCACTCCATTACCCATTGTGTGAATTTATAAGGGAATCCCAGGGTTGTTAGCATGGTTTTCAAAAAACTCCATTCAATGGAATCATAAGCCTTCTTTAAATCCACTTTCATTACACACCTTCCAAACAATTCTTTCCTAGAATACCATTTCAAAATCTCATGACTAAACAAAATATTGTCTATGATGCTCCTGCCCTTAATGAGTGCATCGTGTAGGACTAACAATGTAACCAATCACCTCTTTTATCCTATTTGTCAACACTTTAGTTATGATCTTGCACACAGTTGTACAACATGCAATTGGTCTATAGTCTTTAACATGATTGGGTGTTGGGACCTTTGGTATAAGAGTTACAGCTGTGCAACTAAATGCTTGCAGCTGTTTACCATGGACAAAAAATTCTTTTGTAGCATTGAGAACATCATGCTCTATCAGGTCCCAGTTTTTGGTGAAAAATTCAATTGGGTATCCATCAACACCCGGTGACTTATCAGATGGCATACCTTTTATAGCCTCCAATATCTCCTGGTCTGTAACTGGTCTGATCAGCTTGCATTTCTATGCATGGGATAAGGATGGACCACTCCTGATGACTTCAATACTTGGGCAAGGTAAGCTTTCAGCAGTTGATCCCATTAACTTGGAGAAGAATGAAATAAAATCAGCTTCAACTAGTTTAGGATCCACTAGTTTAGTCCCAGCATCATTATATATTGAGTTAATAGCATTCCTACTGGTTTTCAACTTCACCTAGGCATGGAAATATTTTGTATTGGCATCACCACAAGATATCCAACAGGCCCCAGATTTTTGTCTTAGGACATGTTCCTCTATGTCACTTTATTTTCTAATATCCTCCAAGTATGACTTTTCTTGTTCAATTAGAGTAAGCCAAAGTGGTTAAGCTGCAAGTTGTGCCTGTACTATCTCCAACCCCTGTCTAGCCTGTTGCAACTTCTGGCCATAAGATGCCATGTATGTGTTCAAGTCCTTTAACCCCAACTTGACAGCTTTTAACTTCATCCATAATTGAAACATTTTTATGCCACTTTGAGTTCTTTTCCAAGATGATTCTAAAATGCCCCTAAAGTTAGGATGGTTCAGCACTATTTTATAGAGTTTAAATGGTTTGGGGTATGTTGGGGGTTGAGTACACATCTCCATTAGGATAGGAGAGTGATCTGATATCCTTAGGCTTAAAATTTTTACTTCAATGTGCCCATATGATGCTAGCCAGCTTAGTTTCCCCGATGCCTAGTCAATGTTTGAGTACACTCTACTTTCTGGCCTATGTTTATTGCAAAAAGTAAAATACCACCCTTTAGATCTTAAAGCAGTCAACTGGAGAGTATCAATACAGTGTTGAAAGGCTTGTGTTTCTGATGGAAGAACAGAAGAGCCTATCCTATCCTCATTGGATAGGATACTCTTGAAATCCCCACATAACACCCAAACCCCTTGAATTCCAGTCCCTAGCTGCATCAACATTTGCCATAGTGCATCCCTTTCATGTCTTTCATTCTTTGTAGTGCATCCCTTTCATGTCCTTCATTCTTTGCATAAACCACAGTTAAGTGGGACGAGAACTGTCCTGTAGGATCTTCCAGCTTACAACGTATAAATTGTTCATGGATGATCTCTATTTGCAATGGTACTGTAGACTTCCATAGGAGCCAAACTCTCCCATTATAAGCCATAGGGTAGTTGCAACATGAGGACCAACCCTGTGCTATTTTACTTACTATATTTTGTGCCTTATTTTCCTTTACTCTAGTTCCAATAATTCCCATAACATCCACCTTATTCTTCTGCAGAAAGAGTTTCATCCCTTTTTATTTTGAGGGCTAATTTAGCCCTCTAATGTTCCATGTTGAGACTATTATGGAGGGTTTTATCAACCCTTTGTTCTCCAGCATGGCCATCAGCATCTGCCTGAAGAACTTCATAACTATTAGCAGTTGAAACAACACTTTTGTATTGAGCATTTTGAACAGTTGCCTCTTGGCTAGCTACAGGATCAGGAGCATTCCTTGGGCTATTAATAGCCTCTTGGGTAGCAAGTGGTGTAGGATTCTCAGGTGGAGCAGGGTTCTCAACTACCACATTAATTATTTCATCTACTTGTTGTTCTACTACCTCCTTTGCTTTCCAACCCTGCTCGTGTGGTGTGATTGTCTCTTCCTATTTTTCCTCCTCCTTCTTTTCTTTACTTCATGGAATTCTTGTACCCTTGGACCCTCATCTGCTGCATTCGAGCAATCAGTAGCAATGCGGCCAAATTTCAAACATTCAGTAAAGTATTTTTGCTGCCAATCGTAGTCAACTTGTTATGTAAATGATCCAGTTGGAGTAAGCAATTTTATAATGTCTGGTAATGGTTGAGCAACATCAGCTTCAACAAGAATCCTGGCAAAGGAGATCCTATCCATTGAAGCAGTAAACTTATCTGTATATAATGGACGTCCAATTGCCTTTCAAGAACTTTGCCTAACACGTGACGGAAGATCCACGGCAAGTGTTTTGCAGGGAAGGTTACCCAAAGGAGGATGGTTGTAAGGCAATCGGGTCAAATTCAAAGTTCAATTCCCATTTTTGAAGGACAAAAGGTTTTTTGTGAAAATAGTAAGGGCCAACTTCCATGACTTTCACACATTGTTCAACAGTATCTATTACACCTCGGACATTTCATATCATTGGGCTGTGAACAGACTAATGCGAGCTTGAGGTGGACATGAAATCATTATGACTTTAAGGAAGACATTTGGCAGCTTTAAGGTGTATACGACAAGATTTTGAAGTTACATGAATTGGTGAAACTGAGTTCATCGAAGGAAATAAAGTATAAGTCGTGTTTGGGGAGGCTTTTGCAATTATCGAGGTAACGATTGTTTAGTAATGTCTTGGGAAGGAGTTATAGGGATCCTTAGATGGTTAATGAAGTGTTAAACAAGTGCCAAGAAGGTTCCGCAAGGATTGAGGTTGAAGCCACAGCGGTAGTAGCAAGTTTCAAGAAATTCGTAATTATACGCCATACTTGTACGTATCCGTATAATTTATACGGCCCGTATAATGGCCCGTAGAATACTTCCGGGAGTAGATGACCCCAGGTAAGATTATACGTCCAATTGTATGGACCGTATAATTTATATATGCCCGTATAATTGGCCGTATAACCGGTCGGGTCACTTTTTTTTCTCTTTCCATATATGCACGACCCTTGTTCCAAATTTTCATTTTCTCACTTCTCCAAACTCTTGAAAGCTCTAGAACATTCCACACACCATATTAACACACCCAAGGGGAAATCAAGGATTATTTACCAATAATCAAGAGAATCGAAGTGTGGAGAGGATCTCAGTGGTTTGTGGAGTTCAAGATTTCTTTGGGTAGTGAAGTTGGAGTTCCATTCAAGTGAGATACTTTGATCCAAAGTTCATCCCTACACAATAAAAGGTGAGTTTTACATCTATTTCATGTTAGTAAGATTATTTGGTTGTGGAGTAACTTGAATGAATGAAGGAAGAAGAATATGAAGCTCAAACATGGATTTAATGATATTCTTGAATAGTAACTTGACTTGAGTCATAATTCTTGATATGCCATGAGTATACTCTTGTTGTAAATGACACTAATGATGTGGAGGAAGTATTATATGAAAGGGGATATGATGTGTGTTGTAGCTATGATTATGGATGATTTTGAAAAGGGAGTCTTGAGAATTAAACAAAGTTTAATTTGAAGAAATCTATTGATTATGATATTTTAGGTGTTCTTCTCGATGTTTGGGAGTTGTTTAGTAGATGGAGAAGGTTGACGAAACAAAGGAAAATGCTGCCTAATTTTCGTTAGCTCTTAGTCGCTTTAGTTTAGACTTAAGCATGTTTTAAATATCTAATTTAGTACGAATTCTCTTGAACATAGAGTTGCGAGCTTGGAAGGAGAACGTTTAGTCGTTAAGAAGACGTAAAGGTATGTAAGGCTAGTCCCTTCTTTTCTAAGGCATGATTCTTATGACATGATTTTCTCTACCTTTCCATGATTTTCCTTCATTCCAAAGGTTACAATTCTATGATTACTAAGAGCTTCTCGTGGGATAAATATAAGAGATGTGTTATGAATACGATGATGATTATGATGATGCTATTCATGGAGATTCTAAAGCTTATGAAAGGATGTTATTACAAGATTAATGATCTTAATGTATGACTTTCTTGCTTGTTATCTATTGTTGATAGTCCCACTTTATAATGCTAGTTCCTTCAAGGTGAGACATGACGATCATGATGCTCCATAATATAATCGAAGATCACCGACCTTATGTCACTCCGATAGAGTTACAACTTTTACTTGAGCTTTTATGCATGCTTCATGTTAAGTATATACGTACGATTACACCGTGCCTAGATGGCCGGATATGACACCGCTAAGGCGGGTGACTTATGATTACACCGTGCCTAGTTGGCCGGACATGACACCGCTAAGGCGGGCGACTTATGATAACACCGTGCCTATTTGGCCGGACATGACACCACTAGTGGGCGGCTTGCGATGTTTGCCCGGACACGGGCTAACGATGATGTTATATTTAATATTGCATAAAATGTGTTTTCTTTAAAAAGTGAGCATGCATGTTTCCACCTCAGGAGGCGAGCAGTACAGTTATCCTTTTTTTTTTTTTTCATGTTTGCTGTATTTTCTTATTACGCTATCATATGTGCCTTACATACTCAGTACATTGCTCCTACTGACGTCCTTTCTTTTTATGAACGATGTGTTCATGCCCACAGGTAGACGGGGAGATGGACCAGATTCTTGGGAGTCTTATCAGCAGCTTGCAGGAGCACCCCATTACTCCGGAGATGCAGCTTATTGTTACATTCTTTTGTGTACATATTTGGGCATGGCGAGACCCTGCCCCGTCCTTATGATTTAAGTACTCCTGTTAGATGCTCGTAGATACATATGTGGGTAGTAGATATCTTATGATTTCTTTAGTGTACATTTGGTAAGCTATGTTTGAGAATTGTGTTGATCTAAGTTAAATATAATGATGAGTATGATGGGTGGTGCTCGGTAGGCTAGCTCCTTGTACCCGTCGCTGGCCGGCCCTACCGGTCGGGTCGTGACAAAAGTGGTATCGAAGCGGTCGTCCTAGGGTGTTACGAACCGTGTCGTGAGAGTCTTGTTTATGGGTGTGAAGCGCGCCACGCTTATAAACAGGAGGCTGCGGGGCATTTAGGAATGATTGACCTTCCTTCTTATCATAGATCGTGTGATAGAGCCATGGTATAAGAATTCCTTTTTTCCTTAACCGTGCGCTATGTTTTCAGTGAAGTCTATAAAAGAAAAGGCTACGGCGGCCCGAAGACAAAGTGGTTTTAAAAAAGGGCCCGGAGCTGGAGCCACCTATAGATAGGGAGGAGGGCGAGTCCCAGGCGGGGTACATTTTTGGTTCTCGTAACTTCGTCCCCTTTCCGGAGGAACGAAGAGTCTCAACTTTAGCCCCGGCACCCCCGGTCCTCCGCACGGTGCCTCGGGGGAGATGAGGTAGGCCATCCTTTTGCTGACCCAGTTAGTAGCCGCGCAAGCTCAGTAGCAGGGTACGAGCCATGGTTACAGGGGTTGGAGGAAGAGGGTCCGATCTTCAGGGTTTGATCGTGAGTCTAGAGGCGCTCCGAGGCAGCAATTCTCTAGGCACTCAGCTCGTTCAACAGCTAGTGCGCCACTAAAGTTTCCTGGACCCACGGCTGATAGATCTCGCTTGCGTGAGGACGAGTTCGGAGTTAGAGTTCACAATTCCCCGAACGGGGGGTGATTGAACGAGATGAGATTACTGCCTTACGATGTACTCGGTGTGGCAAGTTACATTACGGACCGTGCCGCGGGTTTGGTATGCTTGCGGCGGCCGGGGACATTTCGGGCGGCTTGTCCATCGCTACGGGGTAAAGATAAGGTTCGGCGCACGAGATTAGCCGATTGACTCTTCATAGTCGGTACGCCCTCGGGGCGAAAGGCGCGGTGGTAGGCGTGATGATGGGGAAGGCCGGGGAGGAATGCCCAGTCCGAGTGGATCCCAGCATCATGCTTATACACTAGCTAGGCAACAGGACCTTGAGTCTCCCCAGTCCGAGTGGATCCCAACATCATGCTTATACACTAGCTAGGCAACAGGACCTTGAGTCTCCCCCTGATATTGTCCCAGGTATATTATCAGTACTCTCGTATGATGTATACGTATCGATTGATTCGGGTTCTACGCTGTCATATATCATTCCTTATGTTGCGGGTAGTATTGGGTTGAAACCCGAGCCAAATTAAACGATTCGAGATTTCTATGCATGTTAGTGACCAAGTGATAACGTAATTATGATTTGTGAGTAAGCAAACCTCCACGAAGGGGGAGTTGATAGACATAATATGCACAATGGAATTCTAGAAAGAGTGTGCAGGTACAACTTATGAGACAAGCCCTATTACTTATATTCCTTTATAGTAGTCAGCCTTGTGCTGCTGAGCTTTATATTATATATGTTTTTATATGTGGCCTTTAGGGCATGGGATGTGTTTTCTGGGCTGTGTGCAGGTTTCGGATTGTTATGTTTGCAGAGGAAACTCTGCTGAAATTTTTCCAGGATTCTAAGGGAAATTGGGGAAACTTTAGGTAGGATTATGGCGAGAAGAAAGAAAAGGGCCTAGCAATGAGTGATTAAGGACGGAGTTAGTATTTAAATGTGGGATAAACATAGTAAGTACGTATTAAGCTAAGGGAATGATGAATAGGTTAGGATGGAATAAGGAACATGAGAAGGGAAGTGAAGTGCTTGGGATAGAAGAAGTTACTATACACTCAAGGAGAATTAAAAGGATAAGCACTCTAGAAGAAGTTGTAAGTTAGAAAATTTGGCTGGCTACTTTGTTTTGGGGAACATTAAGTTATGAGATAAACTTGATGTGTATGTATAAGCGATGCATGATATGCGAATCGATTATTAAGCGGCTTTACGATGGTTATAGTGTGAGGAAAACTTTCATATCACTATAAGCAAATTTTATTGACCTTGGTGAGACTCGAGGAAAGAGAGTGAAAGAGATGTGTTCACAAAAGCTCTTGCGCGCGGTTGGGTAACCTTATGGGCGGTTGTGTTACGTGTTATAGTTCGTGTTATATATCTAGGAATTTACTCGAACGATTATGTAAGGAGGGGATTATTTATTACGAGATATGAGGAAAGCGAAAATAAGATAAGATTGATCGGCGAAACAAAAGGATGACAAGTGATGAATGCTCAGTATATGTGATGTGTGTGGTAGAAGTGTTAGAAACAAAGAAGGAAGGGTAGGAGCGAGACAAATAGGAGGGAAGTCCACTAGAACAGTAACTCGATAAATGGAGGGTGGAAGAGAATTAAATCCTGTAGATATTCTAACATTAAGTGGGAATGTAATCAGGAGTCGTGGTGTGATAGAGATTTGAACCATGCTGTAAGAATGGCGTGGCTAATTACATTATGACGAGGAATATGAAACCATTTGTTGAGCAAGATATTTTATGCGTGGAGCGAGTTATACAACATCCTCAAAGAATTCTAAAAGGACCATGTCTTACCCGTTATTAATATGTTGAGATAGCAGAATACAATACTCCTATGACAGTGGGAATCGGATCAGAGAAGAGTATATAAAGATTGACGATGAACCTTAAGTTACAATTCTATCAATGGTACTCTGAAATATGCTTAGAACGATTGTCCCATAAATGAAATCATTTGAGAAGAAGGGTTGAGAAGTAAAACGAAAGAAGAAATGAGGTTTGATTGTTAACGATCAATGGACTGACTTATACGTATGTCAGAATAGCAACAAATGGAATTGCATTCCCGGAGAGTTACGCGGTAGAGGTCCCAAGGGAGGATTGTTAAGGAAAGGTGACTCAAAAGAGGGCGAGTTGGTGGACAATACGGTATAGGGAGCATAGAGTGGTTATGAGCTGCATCGATGGAAATGACTAATATGTGAGACGATTTATGGGTCTTGATGGAATTGAGGAAGGAAGCATGGGGATAGAGGCAATTCCCTCATGGTTTAATAGTTGTAGCAATTAGACGGTAATCGAAAGAGACCATCAAGGAATTAGTCTTCGACATTCCGAGGCAGTGTGGCAAGCGGAGGCGTAAGAATGAGGTAAAACAAGATATGGGCCGTAGAATGGAAGAGGGGCAGAAAATCCAACGTGGCAATTATACAACAAAAAGGTAGATTATGAGGCAGAGTTAAAGGATGGGCATATAATGGGAAAAAGCAGTATTAACCTTAAGAAGGTAAAACATGTGAGTATTATGGCTTCTGTTGTGTGTGAAGTAAATAAGAATGAACGGTATTTCCATACAACAAGGGCTCAAATGAAAGATTTCATAGTGAAGATACAGGCGATGAGAGTAAGATTTGGATTAGAGGGAGAAGTGGATGATGGACTAAGACGGGAAGTCAAGTGAAATAGCCACCGCAAGCAAGTTACATGGATGCGAAGTTCCAATGTCGCATAGCAATTTAGGAAGCATTGTATGGGGAAAGCCTTAAAAGCAGAGTGCTTGACTCAGAATTTAGTAATGCCTTTGCGAACGGAAAGATGCGGAGCTAACAATATGAGAAGATTGAAATGGAAATGAACTAATTGGAAGCATGTGAATACTTGACGGTAGCGACCTACAATGAAAAGGAACAAATACGTATGATCGTGTAGAAGAGGGAATGTATGGGCGATACGAGAATTTCAAGCTTAGAGTACTCAAACACGAAGAAATTAAGGCCGCATCGTGAAGTAAACGTAGTAAGATAGATTTAGGTGAGAAACTGGAAGCGAGCAGTGTGGATAAATAAGGAAATAAGGAGTAAACTTGTGTAAGACAATTTCGTGGTACTAATCAAGAATGAGGATGAATCTAGAGCTGAAATAGGTGTTGCAATTACAAAGAATCATATGAGCTATCTATGAAAATTTGTCAAAATGCGTAGTTCATTACTAGTGCCTGAAAATCGATGCATTACGAGAGATTTGGGAAAGATAGGTCATCCTAGTAAACCTCCAATTTGGAATAAATAAGCGGTTAGAGCTCGTTTTCTAACTTCCCAAGATATGTGAAGAACACGTACGTTAGGCCTTTAAGAAAGATGAAAAGACATGTTAAGATGGCTTGGAATTGATATATACCGATGGTCACATAAAGCTTGCAAGAATGAGAGGGAATTAAATCATTAGAGTGCGGAAGTTTTATTTCGAAAAGAATTGGGGAAGGTTATTAAAAGATTTTATGAGAATTTCTTGCTGCCCTTTCAAATGGTTTTGAAGTAGTGAAGGAAGAACTAAAATATAAGCTTGATGAGGGTTTTATGAAGGGACGAGGAAGCAAAGAGGTGCATTGGAAAGTGTAAGGAGATATGAAGTCCAACACTAGTACTTATCTCCACCCCCCCCAAGCAGAAGTGCAAGATGAGACGCCATTGTCCCCAGGTATGTAATGTTTCTTTCAATGCTTTTGGGTCGTGTCTGGCCATGTCTTATTGCTATTATTTTTATAGCCCTATGAGGCGATGTTATTTTGGGTTGTTGTGACGGGATGGAAGTGCCGTGTACGGGAGGAAACTGCGGCGAAATTCTGCGGAATTCAGAGAACACGTTCTAGGACGAATGTTTTTAGAGGGGGGGGGGGGGGGAGAGAATGTTACCCCTCAGACATTTCATATCGTTGGGCTGTGAACAGACTAATGCGAGCTTGAGGTGGACATGAAGTCCTTATGACTTTAAGGAGGACATTTGGCAGCTTTAAGGTGTATACGACAAGATTTTGAAGTTACATGAGTTAGTGAAACTAAGTTCATCAAAGGAAATAAAGTATAAGTCGTGTTTGGGGAGGCTTTTGCAATTATCGAGGTAACGATTGTTTAGTAATGTCTTGGGAAGTACTTATAGGGATCCTTAGATGGTTAATGAAGTGTTAAACAAGTGCCAAGAAGGTTCCGCAAGGATTGGAGGTTGAACGAAGCGGCTAGAGCAAGTTTTGGGAAATTCGTAATTGTACGGCCATTTGTACGGACCGTATAATTTATACGGCCCGTATAATGATCCGTAGAATACTTCCAGTGGAGAGTGACCCCTGGTAGGATTATACGGTCCAATTGTACAGACCGTATAATTTATACGACCCGTATAATTGGCCGTATATGGGTCGGGTCCTTTTTCTCTTTCCATATATCGTGACCCTTGTTCCAAATTTTCATTTCCTCACTTCTCCAAAACTCTTGAAAGCTCTAGAACATTCCACACACCATATTAACACAAACCCAAGGGAAATCAAGGATTATTTACCAAGAATCAAGAGAATCAAGTGTGGAGAGGATCTCTAGGGTTTGTAGAGTTCAAGATTTCTTTGGGTAGTGAAGTTGGAGTTCCATTCAAGTGAGATACTTTGATCCAAAGTTCATCCCTACACAATAAAAGGTGAGTTTTACATCTAATTCATGTTAGTAAGATTATTTGGTTGTGGAGTAACTTGAATGAATGAAGAAAGAAGAATATGAAGCTCAAACATGGATTTAATGATATTCTTGAATAGTAACTTGACTTGAGTCATAATTCTTGGTATGCCATGAGTATACTCTTGTTGTAAATGGCACTAATGATGTTGAGGAAGTATTATATGAAAGGGGATATGATGTGTGTTGTAGCTATGATTATGGATGATTTTGAAAAGGGAGTCTTGAGAATTAAACAAAGCTTAATTTGAAGAAATCTATTGATTATGATATTTTAGGTGTTGTTGTCGATGTTTGAGAGTTGTTTAGTGTATTGAGAAGTTTGATGAAACAAAGGAAATGCTGCCCAATTTTCGTTAGCTCTTAGTTGCTTTGGTTTAGACTTAAGCATATTTTAAATGATCTAATTTAGTACGAATTCTCTTGAGCATAGAGTTGCGAGCTTGGAAGGAGAACGTTTAGTCGTCAAGAAGACATAAAGGTATGTAAGGCTAGTCCCTTCTTTTCTAAGGCATGATTCTTATGACATGATTTTCTCTACCTTTCCATGACTTTCCTTCATTCCAAAGGTTACAAGTCTATGATTACTAAGAGCTTCTCATGGGATAAAGATAAGAGATGTGTTATGAATATGATGATGATTATGATGATGCTATTCATGGAGATTCTAAAGCTTATGAAAGGATGTTATTACAAGATTAATGATCTTGATGTATGACTTTCTTGCTTGTTATCTATTGTTGATAGTCCCACCTTATAATGCTAGTTCCTTTAAGGTGAGACATGACGACCATGATGCTCCATAATATAATAGGAGGTTACCGACCTTACGTCACTCCGATAGAGTTACAACTTTTACTTGAGCTCTTATGCATGCTTCATGTTAAGTATATATGTACAATTACACCGTGCCTAGATGGCCGGACATGACATCGCTAAGGCGGGCGGCTTATGATTACGCCGTGCCTAGTTGGCCGGACATGACACCGCTAAGGCGGGCGGCTTATGATAACACCGTGCCTATTTAGCCGGACATGACACCACTAGTGGGCGGCTTGCGATGGTTGCCCCGACGCGGGCTAACGATGATGTTATATTTGATATGCATAAAATGTGTTTTCTTTAAAAAGTGAGCATGCATATTTCCACCTCAGGAGGCGAGCAGTACAGTTATCCTTTCTTTTCATGTTTTCTGTATTTTCTTATTACGCTATCATATGTGCTTTACATACTCAGTACATTGCTCGTACTGACGTCCTTTATTTTTATGGACGCTGTGATCATGCCCACAGGTAGACAGGGAGACGGACCGGATTCTTAGGAGTCTTATCAGCAGCTTGCAGGAGCACCCCATTACTCCGGAGGTGCCGCTTATTGTTAGATTATTTTGTGTACATATTTGGGCATGGCGGGACCCTGTCTCATCCTTATGATTTTAGTACTCCTGTTAGAGGCTCGTAGATACATATGTGGGTAGTAGATATCTTATGATTTCTTTAGTGTACATTTGGTATATTATCTTATAGCCTCGTGGGCTTGTGCATATATGTATATTTTGAGGAGTGATTGAAGATCATGTCATGGTAAGCTATGTTTGAGAATTGTGTTGATCTAAGTTGAATATGATGATGAGTATGATGAGTGGTGCTTGGTAGGCTAGCTCCGGTTACCCGTCATGGCCCTCTGGTTAGGTCGTGACAGTATCAAACCGCAAAATGAAGTATCCTTCATCATGTCTAAGGACTTGTGGTTTCCTAACAAAAGGCCAAGCAGTAGTAATGAAACTGTCCATTGTTTTAGCAAATGGTGTATCACCTATTACATATCCTATCAGGGCCGTCTTCCAATACTCCTCTTGTTCTTTCAAATCGTCATCTACAATACTCATATAAATTTTGCCATCCGTAGTGCCAGGGGGGACATAGGAAAGAACCTTACCCTTTTGCGCCTGTCTGTTCTCTCGAAATTCATCTTTCACCGTTGGAGTTTGAGCAGCGGATGTGCCCACATCAGAGAAATTTAGTCGTCGCGCCGCCTGTTGGGAGGGTTCACTACCAAACGGCTCTAGTTGAATCGATTTTTGTGAGTCAGAGTCGCACAACTGATCTTCGTCTCCCTCCTCAATCGATTGAAATTGAGGAGGAAGGAAGTTTCCAAATGTTAGGGAAGGGAGATTACAGTTTCTCCCGTCGTGTGGGGTCACCATCTTTGACGTCGAGAACGCCATTTCGTCGGAGTTATGCCGTTATTTTTTAGGTTTAACACTCAATCGGTGCACGTTAGCAAAACCTAGCTAAGGTGCGCCGAGAGCATTTCTTGTGCGATAATATTTGGTGTAGTTTAGGCCATGTGGAATAACAATCTAATGATTATTTACATTTGATTAAAAATACAATAAGTAAAATGACAAAATCCTGTTCAAGACGCCTTGTAATTAGAAATAAAAATCAAACCAGAATTATTTATTCAAGTATCACAACCAGAATTATTTATTCAAGTATCACAATTGGTAAGAGAAAAAGAAGGAAAAAAAATCACAATTAGTACTGCATTACAACTTCAGCATAATTTCCTGGCGCACCAAAATTGCCTTATGTGCCTCTCTTAATTTCTCAGTCTTTAGGGGAAAATAAAATTATAAGTATGTTGTTTCAAATAGACAATTATGTCCTCGTTAATCTTCTCCACAGTATAAAAAACGCCGTTTAATCGGCGAGACCAACACTCAAACATAGGCGTATTCAATTTGGTCAAAACATTCAACCATACAGTTGCAGCAACAAAAAGCTGTTGGGTCACCATAAATTGACATTTCTTGTTTGTCTTGTAACATGTTAAACTGTTTGGTCGCCATAAATTTTATCATTTCTTGTTTTTCTTTATAGTATATAGTTCTATAAATAAAAGAAAACTTCCCACCTAATATTATGAGCACATTTAAATTTCTCAACTACTTCCTCAATTCTAAGTCCACATATATTCACTGTCTTTTTTCGTGTCACAAAAATCATACCTTTATTTCCTCTCAATTTCGTGTCTTCTGTAAGTTCTCTTTCTTGATTAAAACCTGTATTTGTCTTAGGAATTTTGATTATCTTGATATATGTTGTTGTTACTGTATATATATTTACCCAGTCAAAATGGTTTTTTTAGGGTGTATATCAATTGTTTGAAGAAATGTTTGTTTGAGCGGCCTTTGCCAAAAAATAAAATAAAAAAAAGAACTATTTTTTTTTCTGTAGTTGCTGCAGAATTATATCATTGAAGACCTTATCTCTACCTTTGTGGGGCAGAGAGGCTCTTTCAGATAGACGCTCGGCTATGCTATAAATCTTAAAAGAAAAAAGAGTGTACTGTTGATCACTGGGGATTTTCCTACTTTGTTTCATTGATCTTACTTGGTTTAGGATCTGTTGAGAATAAATTGGTAAATGAATTTGAGTTCTTGAATGTGTTGGCTATCTTTGCTCCTGTGAAATCCTGTAAAAAGACGTATAAAAGGTGGACTGTATCAGAGATTTTAGAATTCATATGGTTTTTGTTTAACACATATACCATCTTTTCACTGTGAGCTAAGAACCTCTTAAGTAGAGAGGTTGTTTCTAAAAGACTCGTGTAACGCATATCAAAACAATTAGAAAATAAAAATATAGAATCAAAGAGGACATGGCTAATGATAGGGAAAGCAGTACTAACATTCAAGAACTCAAATTCATTTAACAATTAAACTTTGATTAATGTTTCCCTATAAAAGTAACTTTTCAACCACTAATGCAATATGTATGTCAGATAAACATATCTAACTCCATTTCCAATCGAATAGCATTATATGAAATGCGATGGGGCGTACATTTTACTCCAAAAGAATACTACTGTTTCTGAAGATGCAAATAGATGCCTAACCCCAAAGGAAAAAGTTAAAATCTTTGTTTTATCATTTTGACAAACCATAGTCCACGAGGTACGGGTAAGGTCTGCGTACACTCTACCCTCCCCAGACCCCACCTATGGGATTACACTGTTGTTGTTGTTGTTCTTGAATGTTAGTGAAAGTTGTATCGAATAATATTATTAGTAAATTGGTACCAAACGTTTTGGGGATCCGAAAAGGAAAGATTATCAGATAAGTTGGAATAAGCGAGTAGTTGTTTTCTAGATTTCTCGTGTAAATTTATCTTCGTAAACAATGAGTCCCTTGCATGCAACTCATGGCATATTTGTGCCTCAAAAAGTTAGAGATGGTGGTACAAACATGACATTTAAATAATCTTAAAGTTTTCTTCCTCTTTATTCATTTTTTTTTCCAGCTACAAGTATCATAAGCTATATGGAGCTGGTCAAGGAAGTTGCCAACAAGGGACCTGAATCGCAGCAGAATATTGCCATAAGAGCTGATGAAAAGAGCTACAGTTACCTGCAGTTGATATCATCTGCGAGGAGGATTTCTAATTTGTTAAGCAAGCTAGATCTCAAAAGTGTGAGTTCTAATAATTAAAGCTGCATGAATTTGTTGTTTTAATCTTTATCAAACAGTGTGAATTAAATGAAAGGTTTCTTTTCCTAGTTGAAATGCTTAGTTTGACAGTAATGTTGTTTGCGAAAATTGTTCATTTTCAAACACACTATGTCTTTTCATCTGGATATATTGCTCTTCCAATTTCAAAGTCAGTTTATGGATATTACTCTTGTTATTGCTTTCTGCTTAAATGCTTCCACTTTTCAGGACAAAGGAGCAAGAGTAGGGATTGTGGCCAAACCTTCTGCTGAGTTCGTTGCTGGAATACTAGGGACCTGGCTTAGTGGAGGCTGTGCGGTCCCTCTTGCTCTGAGCTACCCTGAGGCTGAACTGCTACATGTGATGAATGACTCGGTCTGTCTCTAAATATTTAATCTTCTCCCTCATTGTTTCCTGTCAGTAAAGTATTATATTGATAGATAACAAAGACACATAAAAAATGAATGCATTTTCCTTTTTCAAATACGTCCTCGCTGTCTATAGATGATTAGATCATATTCAATCAGGCTAAATATTCCCTGTCTGTATGATGTAGAAACACTGCAATATCCTCTTTCCGATTTTTGTGCTCTTTTATGCTTATTTAAATCATTGTGAAACATTGATTTCTAGGACATCTCCATAATTTTGAGTACTGAAGACCACAAAGAACTTATGAATACAATTGCAGCAAAAACTGGTGCTCAGTTATCTCTCATTCCTTCAATTCTGGACGCGCATTCATCAATAGAGCATGACCAGTCAGAAGACACGGTTTCTGATGGTCAACAAAACCTGCTAGAAACCAATTCCTATGGTGAGATAGTGGGTAATTTCTCTTGTGGCTCGATACAGTTATTTATTTCCCTGTTTAAGGTGTTTGGAGCTCATCAATAGCATTTTCCTTTGTTCTGTAAGGCGAGAACCCCGCTTTTATCTTGTACACCAGCGGTACAACAGGGAAACCAAAAGGAGTTGTCCACACACACCATGGAGTCTTGGCACAGGTTGATGTCTAGACTTGATGTTAGCATTCCCATGTTTTTATTGGATCATGATATGATTGATTCTTTATGTCTTCTTCTCGAATTCATTGATCTAATCAGCAATATTCCACGTTTACCTCGTGAAATTACGCTATAAATTAAGGCTCAGTAGATATCATGCCTATCACAGACCTTGGTGTATCTGATTAAGCAAGTTTGCTTTCACTATTTTTCTTCCTCAAATAGGCAGCAAATTCATAGATATTCTATAGATTCGGGAGGTAGTCAACATGTCATAATATTTGTATTGTTGAGAAATGATAAGTAACCCAAGCGACCACCTTGGACTAACTGCTGTTTGTAATTGAAGACGAATCGATATCAATTACTTCTGTGAACTTGTTTATGCCCTTTTCAGTTGTCAGTAATATTGGGAGGGGTGGGGATTGTTTTCATTGAAGTTTTACTACAAAATACTCCTTTCAGTTTGCTGGAAGTTATCTCTAATTTTACTCCTTTCATGTTTGCTATTTCAGGTCCAAATGTTAGCTAATGCATGGGAATACACATCCAAGGATCAATTTCTGCATTGTCTACCACTCCATCATATCCACATTGCCATTATTTTTGTTCCCAATCATGTTGTTTACGTTTTTCTTGCTTTTGCTACATGCTTTTGTGTGGGAAAAACAATCTCATTTGAACTAAAAATTTGGTTGATCCTTAACCTGTACTATACATGTGCACGGACTTTTCAATGCTTTACTTGCCCCTCTTTATGCAGGTTCCACGGTAATTACTCAAAGAAATTTCGCATCTTCAAACTTTTTTTCACCCGCAGCATACATGCTCTCTGATTGGTAATTCATATTACTATATCTGCTTTTGTGTTTTTGAAGGTTGACTTCGTGCCAAAATTCAGTGTGAGGGGAATTTGGCAGAGATGGCGTGAATCATATCCTACAGATGGGACTAAAATAGATAATGCCATTACAGTTTTTACTGGAGTAAGTCAGTTTTGACTAGATTAAAAAAATATAGTTGCAATGTTATGGCGTCTTAGATAATCTGGTGCATTTATTATGTTTGAGCTTTGCATTCTTAAACTTACCATGGAACAATGACTTGTCGCTTCAGTTGCATAGTATGTGCTGGAAGCTGTGCGTAAGAATACATGTCTCCTATTCCTGCGTCCGTGAAGTGGACTCACCGCGGAAGCCTCTAATAATGTCAGAAATCCCCCCCCCCCCCCCCCCCCCCCCACAGCCCAAGACAGATTTAATTCATTTTAAATTCAGTTCTCCACAATGTCACAAATTCCTTAAACTTCTCATGTAATGCCATTGACTAAGTCGTTGCGTTAGTTGCATCCTGTTTGTGTCAAAGCTAAGAATAAGAATACATGGTTTCTCGATTCATTTGCTTAATGCTTGTTCCATGGCTGAGACTAATAATACAATGTCATGATCTCTGATTCCTTTATCCCTGTATTGGAGATACTTAGAGCAGAAGCCTCTATTTAAATTTCAGATATCTAAGATGTCATTAGTATGATAGTATCTGGGTTATGGATAGGGTCATAGGGATAGCTTTTGTCTGTACTTGGCAAGGATTTGTTAACACCATGGTGACAAATAATAGCTTTGGTAGCAGATCCACCGGCCTACCCCCCGCTCCTCTTTTCTGATTGATGTTCTTCTCTAATACAATAGGTTCCAACTATGTATGCACGATTGATACAAGGTTATGAAGCAATGGATCCAGAACTAAAAGAAGCTTCTGCTTCAGCAGCGAGGCACTTGCGTCTTATGGTAATAGGCTTGGTTTCTCCTCTGCTGGTATTGTTTGAATAGACTACATTAAGGGCGTGTTCGGTATGAAGGAAAATGTTTTTCAGAAAAGTAATTGGGTTTCTTACTTATTTTCTTGTGCTCGGTATGTAAGCCAATAATATTATTCTAAAATCATTTGCGTACAATTTAGACAAATACAATGGGGGGTGAGGGGTTAGAATAGGGGGTGGTGGGGATGGGGGCTACGGGGATGGGGGGAAGATGAGGTGTGTTGAAGGGTGGGGAGGACACAATCAATGTGGAATGCCACTTGTGGAACTTGTTTTCCCTACTTCCACTAGGGAAGTCATATTCCTCAGTTTTAAGGAACTTATTTTCCTCCAGAAAATGTTTTCCAAAAATTTTGACCAACTGAACATGGGAAAGTTGGAAAATATTTTCCTCCATACCGAACACACCCTTAATGTAGAATGAGCCTATGACATTATCTTTTTGCTTAGTTTTTATAGAATATAGAATGTGCTGCTGTCAAAATGTAATGTATTTCTTAATTATCCCAAATGAGAAAAAACAATAATTTCTGTTTCCAGATGAGTGGCTCCTCTGCACTTCCTCTGCCCGTCATGCAGCAGTGGGAAACCATTACTGGACATCGCTTGTTGGAACGTTATGGCATGACTGAGGTAAATGAGCTCATAGCCACTTATATTGGTATGTGGGCTTTGACTGCTCACCACTTATTATCTATGCTTATGTAAATGGTTAATTGCATCCAGTTTGTGATGGCAATCTCTAATCCCATAAGCGGCAAGCGCAAAGGAGGTACTGTTGGCAAGCCATTTCCGGGTGTGCAGGTTAGTGAGTTCCTGATGTTATATTTTCCATAACATGCTGCTGCAACGAAGTCCATAAATGCAGTCCAGGAATTTTATTAGATGCATCCCGTCTTTATTATAAGTCTATCTGATTATTCTTGATTGTTCTGTCACTTCATTGTTTCTGATAGGCCAAGATTCTTTTGGAAGATGAAAGTAGTAACGACGAAACTGGAGTTGGGGAGCTCTGCATTAAGAGCCCATCATTGTTCAAAGAATACTGGAAATTACCTGAGGTAATCACTACATAGTTGGTAATTCTACTTCTTCATCTCCTGCTATAAAACTTCTTTCCTGCATTTATGGTAACAGCCATTTGTTTATTAGCTTTCATGAGAGAAGCTATTTTCCCTCTTGAACCTTGTCAAGCACTTAGTTTGAATCTATTACCATTTGCATTTGAGGCTAAGTGGCTCATTAAATTGTAATAGATAGACTTCCTAAGTCATTTCTTGGTATTGAACATCTCTTGCACCATGTGAGGATTTGCTAGGTAACCAAGCTGTCATTTACTGATGATGGATATTTCAAGACTGGAGATACTGTTACTGTTGACGAAGACGGATATTACATCATTTTGGGACGTAAGCATATCGTCTTCCAAGTTTTTCTTAGTTGTGCCATACCAATTGTATATGGCTTTCTTTAAATTGTTACTTGCTAGTTGCGCTATACCAGTTGTATGCAGGGTATGTCCCACTACCCAGTGGGACTTCTATGACCTATCTAAAGTTTCTCACTAGGTAGTTCAAACCCCCCAAATGATAGTGTTTGTATAACTTCGTCTTGCGTGTTCGAGAACCCAAACGGTAGATATAGTTGTGCCATACCAATTGTATATGGTTTTCTTTAAATTTTTACTTGCTAGTTGTGCTATACCATTTGTATGCAGGTTATGTCCCACTCCCCAGTGGGACTTCTATGACCTATCTAAAGTTTCTCACTAGGTAGTTCAAACCCCCCAAATGAGTGTTTGTACAACTTCGTCTTGCGTGTTCGAGAACCCAAACGGTAGATATAGGTCTGTGAAAGATATATATCTCCTGGATTATAGTTGAGTCTATTAACAAATATTTTTTGAAGACAAGGTTTTAATAATTTATTAGAAGATTAATTATTAAGTTTATTCAACCCTGTTCTTTGACCAGTTTTTTTCCATTCATAGAACAATGGGTGATGGAAGTTCTCTTGTTATTAAACTGTATCTGTTGGAGAAAGAATTGAATTTCTTTTTTTGAATTGACTTTTTTTTTCTTTTTCAGGTACAAATGCTGATATTATGAAGGTTGGTGGATACAAATTGTCAGCATTGGAAATTGAAGCAGTTCTGTTAGAGGTCGCTGCTTTCTATCTAGCTATATAAAATGCCCTTGGTTTCTATTAAATTTTGATTATTCCCTGTTGAGATAGATTTCAACAGTTAAATCCCGTATTAATCAAATTTCCTGTTCACAGCATTCAACTATATCAGAATGCTGTGTGTTAGGCTTGCCTGACAAAGATTATGGTGAAGTGGTATGTACAATAGTCGTGCCTGAAGCTGAAGTCAAAAGAAAACGAGACGATGAGTCAAAGCCTGCACTAACCTTGCAAGAACTTTCTGATTGGGCTAAGGAGAAACTTGCTCCCTACAAGGTATCACCCTTTTTTCTAGTGCTAATTCGTATTGTTTTTCCGGTTAATGAGCTTGGAAAACAAATTCCTTATCCAAGAACTTTGTTCTACTGGGACAGTACATGAATGATCAAATGATTGAAGAAAAACATAATGTAGAAATTACTTGGTTTAGGGTAAAAAAGGCAATTTTGGTTTGGTTGATATAGTTTCTATGGTTTTTTTTTTTGTTTTTTTTAATTTGGCGAGATGTTCTGATTAGTGTTATCAAAAGCGAAAAGTGCAAAAAAGCTGAGGTTAGCTGGGGCTTTAAGCGCGAAGCGCAAATAAAGCGTGGGCTTTAATTGAAAAAAGCGCAATGGTGCAAAAATACAAATATATATATGCTTAGTTCAAGATTAATAATAATAAGCATGAATAATAAATATATGGACAAAGAAATTGTAAAAATATTATGATAAAGTGAAACATCAATCATCTAGTGTCACCTCCTCAAGAGAGGCTAATTGGCAAGGAAAAGTATGTCTTAGAGCCTTGATGACGACATTGAAGCGCACATAAAGTGAGACGAAGCGCTCAACATGTTTTGAGCCTCGCTTTAGGGCTTAAGCGCGCTTTGATAACACTAGTTCTGATATCCAAGTATTAAGTTGCTTAAAACTAATTCTTGCCATTTTATAACTGTATCCCAGATACCAACTCATCTATATCTGTGGGACTCGTTGCCTCGAAATGCTATGGGGAAGGTTAGATATTCCAAACTCCCTCCCCCTCCCCGGCTCAAGGGACATTGTTCCAGCCATTCTTTCACTTTTTTTTTTAAATTTTTTTTTAATTTAAGTTTGAATCCAAACAATGATGGCTATAGCAGCACATTTGATGTCCTTTTTCTCGACATTAGGTAAATAAAAAAGAGCTGAAGAGAAAGCTGGTTGAAGATCCCAAACAAGTTTAAGTTGGTCAGAAAGCAAGGAGAAGATGGAATGTCAGAAAGTACAATAATGCTCTAAGGTGTCAGAGGGGCTTTCTATGTTTTTAACCACAAATAAGGTCTTGAAGAATATCACAGCAGATAGTGATTGAAGTATGTACTGCAGGAAAGTACTGAAGGGATTTTTATTTACCTCGGAGAGAAGTAATTCCTCTGTAGGTTTCATATTGGATTCTAGGATTTTTATAAGGAGAAAAGAAACTGTTTTTTACATAGAATTTAGAAAGCCTGTTAGAGTTAATACATGGATAATGTAGGTCAAGATAGATCCTTGAGCCCCATGAATTTACCATGTAAAATGGAAGAATGGTGTCTTGTGGATCTGAATAAAATGCATAATTTGATTTCTTAATTCATTCTATTGGGTGTTGTAGGAGTAAATGCCAGCATATACAGGTAGACTTAAGTAGACTTTCTTTCTTCGGTAGGATTTAAGTTAGATATATTGATGACCTTTATTTTCCAGTGTAAGTGTATACTTCCTAGACGAAATATTTTTTTTTTTTTTTTGGGGAGTGTTGCCTAAAATTGTAGAAAAGTTATCCTCGAATTACTTCAAGAAGAGTGTAAAGTATTTGCATTGCAGCTTTTTCTATTTGTCCCCGCTTGTCATTTGTTATTCACCAATCAGAGTACTACTTCCCATCACTACCACATTTTACGATTTCACATCCAACTAAAGTATGTAAAATGATTTGGCAGTTGTGTTTTGTGAATTTAGTAGGGGATTTGGAATTATGATTTCATATATTGATTTTAAATTAGTGTTTGTTTATGAAATTTGTAAATAATTTTAACTTCAACTTCATATCATGATTTTAAATCTCAAGTTCTCCAAAAAGTAGGATTTGGGATTTGATATCATGATTTCAATTTTTTTTTAAATGAAAAATTTGTCTCATAAGTTTAGATTTTGTAAAAAAAAAGAATGTCATTTTAAATTTTGCAAAAAAAAAAAAAAAAAAAAAAAAAAAAAAGACCCATTTTTGGCGCAAAATAATTGTCTATACCATGTGGAAGGATTATATTAAAGAATAGCTAATTACCACCAGTGTTGATTTTTTGATCAATGAATCTTTGTCAAATTGTGTGTGAAAGTTTGTAATAGCATGTAATTGCAATCATTTACTTACAAAAGGAACATGAAGATATGCGATTTATTAATAAGGCACCGGATGATATTTCAATACCTTGTTTGTGAACTATATAGCATGCTCATTTGGCAAGATTATATAAGAATTGAGGAAGTTTTGATAGTTTTCACAACTTATGATGTTTTAATGCTTATGAAAAAAAATACAACTTAAGAAACTTCAACTTCAAATCAACTGATTTCAAATCATGTTCAAATGGGGATGCGTTTTTGGAGTCCGGAGCCAAAATGGCTTCTTTTTACAGCCATTTTGGGTATTTCGTCATATTCGTCCAACGAAATGCAACAAATTTTTGTTTTTTTTTTAATTTCGTTTTTTATATTAAAAACGAAAAAAAAAAAAAAAAAAAATTTGTTGCATTTCGATTTCGAAATGCAACAAATTTTTGTTTTTTTTTTTTTTAACCCCTCCCCCATTAAAATAATAACTTGAATTTCAAGCTTTTTGTTCTCCTTCTTTTCTAATTGTTAAATTTTCTCTCTCAATTGTCAGATATATATTTCAAAACCTAACAATAAATTGTTCGAAAAGCGAATAGTAAGTATCTCACGTTAATGACAATGGGTTCGTTCCGTGGTGTGTGTTTAACAATTAACATATCGCTATACAACGCAACCCATAATTAGTTTGGAATGACAAATACATATATATGCACAAGAAAGCAAATAAAGGCAAAAAAAATCGGCATAAGTTTGATAATTCGTTAACAAATTTATTGGGGCATTTTAATGGGCAAACTTGTATGTTGGACCCGCATAATGAAGGAATTATCAAAGTTTGTCAACTTTTAGTTAAACACAACTGTGTGTGAACAAAACACCAACTTCAATGCAAAATATGGACAATGATGCCGCACCATATGCAAAATAGCCGGACAGCACTAATTGTCAACAAAAAACTACCAAGCTACATTGTTTGCTTACATATCCAAGTTTCACCAAAATAGCTAGCTTAAACATAGAAATAACAGATTACTTCATTGGAGATTTTCCTTTTCCTTTTCTTGATCTTGTTTGAACTCTTTGATCTTGTTTGGATTCTATGATTAGCACTTTGCACTTGGAGTTGTCTTTGTGTGAAATCGCTTTTGTTCCTTTCCACTTCAATCCTTTGTCAGTTTGTATCCAATATCACTTGTGACCAAGGCCGAATTCATTGCCTTAGATGTGGACACCAACTGCTTCGCTAGGCATTCCTTGCCGCAATTTAAATTGGTTAGTGTCATAAAGGCTAAAAATAATAACAATGACTTAGATGATTACCCTCGTCTCTCTTGTACTTAGTCCCCCCTCCCATAAGGCATAAGTATGCCCCCCATCGGCATAAGTTTGATAATTCGTTAACAAATTTATATGGGGGCATATATGGGCAAATACCTTGGACCCGCATAACTTGTGAAGTAATTATAACTAAACATAACTCAAAAAGTCGCCTCCGCGAGACTTTTAGTTAAACACAACTAAAAAGTGATCCGCATAACTAAATATAACAAAACATCAACTAACATTCAATGCAAACCTCGAACAAAACACCAACTTCAATGCAAAATATGGATTAATAAACCAAAGCTTGATACCATATGCAAAATAACCGGACAAATAGCACTAATTGTCAACAAAAACTACCAAGCTACATTGTTTGCTTACATATCCAAGTTTCACCAAAATAGCTAGCTTAAACATAGAAATAACAGACTCTTCATTTGGAGATTTTCCTTTTCCTTTTCTTGATCTTGTTTGAACTGGGAGCCTTTGATCTTGTTTGGATTCTATGATTAGCACTTTGCACTTGGAGTTGTCTTTGTAATCGCTTTTGTTCCTTTCCAAATTGGGTTTGTATCCAATATCACCCGTGACCAAGGCCGAATTCATTGCCTTAGATGTGGACACCAACCCGTCGCTTTTCGCAATTTAAATTGGTTAGTGTCATAAAGTGGCTAAAAATAATAACAATGACTTAGATGATTGAGAAACACTTACATTAACACATTTGGAAAAACAAATACACCGTCCAACAACCCTTGGCCTCTTGTACTTAGTCTGCCCTCCCATAAGGCATCGGCATAATTTTGATAATTCGTTAACAAATTTATCGATGGGGGCAAACTTTTAACGGGCAAATTTGCCGGACCGGCATAACTTTGTGAAGGAATTATCAAAGTTATCCGGACCAAGATAACTAAACATAACTAAAATACGTTTTCTCCGTACTTTTAGTTAAACATTGCCCGGATCCGGCATAACTAAATATAACAAAACACCAACTAACATTCAATGCAAACCTGAACAAAACACCAACTTCAATGCAAAATATGGACAATAAACCAGTAACCAGTACCAATGCAAAATATGGACAATAAACCAAAGAATAACAAGACTACCAATGTTGCACGAAATGCAACAAATTTTTTTTTTTTTTTAATTTCGTTTTTAATATAAAAAACGAAATTAAAAAAAAAAAGAAATTTTGTTGCATTTCGTGCACTGTCCAACGAAATGCAACAAATTTCTTTTTTTTTTTTTAATTTCGTTTTTTATATTAAAAACGAAATTAAAAAAAAAATAAAAATTTGTTGCATTTCGTGCAACATTGCACGAAATACCCATTTGGGTTTAAAAAAAAAAAAAGACATGCCATTTTGGTGTAATAGGCCGTAAAAAGAAGCCATTTTGGCTCCGGACTCTGCGTTTTTGCATCCTCTCATTTTTTGATACATGGGAAAAACTAAATAAATTTCTTAATATCTTTCATAAGTTATATCCTTGAGCCGAGGGTTTATCGAAAAACTTTACCATAAAGACAGGAATAAAGTGGATTCTGGTAGGTATATTGTTGTTTGTTAAATAAGCTATTTGGTTTAAGTTTTAAGCTTGCTAGGAGAATAACTCCACATCCTTGAGCTTTTCTTTTCAAATTAACAAATCTTCTTCGTATTAGTGGTCTTCATTTGTCTGAAAATGTGCATGGTGGTGTCTTTATTCACTTCAACAAATATTTAACATCTTTTATAGTGACTTTGATAGTGACATTATTTGTCCTCTTGTTTGATAAGTTTATCAGCAAGTAAACATTCATCTCTCTCAATTTTTTGTAACCCCTAAAATCTTCCACCGCTGCACACACCTTGGTCTCCATATAAAAATCTCGAAAGCTAAATAAACAAGCAGAGCTAACATTTACATGGTGATAATAAGGATAGAGGAAAGCAAGGAAAGGACATACAAAGGTCAAAAAAGCTTTCATAGCTCAGTTGGTTAGAGCACCCGTTTAGTAAGCGGGAGGTCTTGAGTTCAACTCTCAATGAAAGCACGTTGCCACTGTTTTTGACACATTGCCTTTTATCTTGTTAAAGTTTTTCCATTTTGTTATTCGGGAAAGTGTCAAATTCACCCCTCCATTATCTAAAAAGGATCAATTTTATTCTTCCTGTCTTAATTGATCCCTTACGTTTCCTCTAATTCTCCATGCATTATTTTCTTATTCTCTTTTCTTTTTGGGCCTTGGGAAGAAGAAAATATATACCAATCAAAAGATCTGATTGAAAAATGAACCTAAAACAAATTATAACATAATTACTTATAAATACTATGTATACACTAAACCACTTGCACAAACATGATTTCAAGTTAAGCAGGCAGTGGTCTAAGATATATTCTCCAGTTGCATATCACCATCTCCCTCTACCATTTTCTTACTCATATTCTCAGCACAAGGTCCATATGCCCAACTACAAACCATAAAATAAAGCAAATTAAAAGCTGTCATAATTGCAAGAAGCCAATAGTAGTTTTCATAATGACCCTTGTTGATGTTGCTTGAAACCCAACTTTCTTTCCCTTCTCCTTTTGTAAGATTGTCCACATTGCTCAGTATCACACTTGCCAATAGATTTGCCACAGCCATTCCTAGTCCAAACATTGCGGTTGCAATACTTGACATACTTCTTGGAAGCTCAGAGTAGTAGAACTCTGTCTGGCCAATTGCATTAAACGCCTCTGCTATTCCGTTTAAACAATGTTGTGGTACAAGCCACATTGCTGACATTGCCACCATTCCCTCGGGATTATTCAAAAGTCCTTGCGCGATTGCTTTTCTTCGTCTAATATGTTCTATGATCCCGGAGACTAACATGGACATGCAAGAGAAGAATATCCCAATTCCCATTCTTTCTTTAGTTCCAAGACGAACTGGTTTCCCTCTGATTCTTGATGCCACTGGAAGGATCGCGCGATCATAGAGAACAAGCCAAAGTGTTAAAGCTATGATGGTAAACATTCCAAAAGAACCCGCTGGAATTTCAACGTTTTTAGTAATGTGTCTATTCATGGATTTAGCTTGAAGTAAAGGGAACGAACTTTGACTCAAGTTTATCGATATCATGATCCCCGTTGACCACAATGGCAGTACCCTAATAAGAGATTTTAGCTCCTCAACTTGCTCCACTGTGCAAAGATTCCACGGATCGACTGCAACACCATCTTGCTTAACATCTTCAGGGGATTTTATGATGCAAGCTTTGTTTAAGAACCTAAAATTGAAACACACTTCAGATGCTAAATAGACAAAAAGGACATAGATTGAATACATCCTAGGATAATTACAGGGATTTTTTTTTTTTTTTTTTTTTGCCCGTTGGCCTAAATTAATTACGGGCCGTAACAAAATATACACTAATTCTGTACATGTTCTGTAAAAGATGTGTATATTTATGTATATAGTACAAGTATATTTGTGTATATAATATGTATATTAGATGTATTTTTATACTTAATATACACAACCAAATGTAATTATGAACAAGAAAGTTCTTCACACCTCAATTTGCTCGATAGCACGAAAAAGTCTGAACCTTTGTTGTGATGGTAACCAGAATTCTGATCCGGGTATGCAAGTTTCCTATTCTTATAAGCTACCACAATTACTTGAACGAACCTGCTAAACAAGTTTTTGCTAGCCTTTTCCTTGATATAAAGTGGAGAAGCAATAAAAAACAGCAGACCAGAGAAGAACATAATTATTGCAGGAACTCCAAATCCAACTTTCCATCCCATTTGATCTTGAAGATATACAATACCAGTCATAGCAATCAGAACGCCGATCATGGCTGAAACATAGTACCAGTTAAAAAAAGTCTCCAGTATCCGTTTGTTATTAGGATTATCGCGCTTGTCAAACTGATTTGCGCCAAATGCTAAAGAACATGGTCTAACACCACCAGCACCAATCGACATTAGCATAAACGAGGAAACCAAAAGTGTATATTGTGCCGGTGTTGCAGATTTACACGCCTGAGTTGGTAAATCGCAAGGGGGAGGCCTTGCTTTCGGAATCATTGCTGTTATCCACAAGAGAATTGTACCCTGAAAATGGAACATTAAGGTGTTTAGCAGCAGTGGCGGAAACATAATTTCTAGAAGATGGGTGCAACACTTTTTCTTACGTCGAAATTTAGTTTTGGCTATATGAAATATAATGGCAAGGACAACTAAACGAGGAACTATATAATTAGCTGATACTATCATTTCAGTAAAGTAACATTATATTTTCACTGTTAGAAGTTTATTCTTCTATAATTAATAAAATGCAAAAGCTTGTATTGTTCGATATATATAAAATTCACATTGAAACTTTTGATTGACTTTGAGTCCTGCAAACTAGAATAAGTAGATCAAGAATATTAAGGTCTAACAGAACTTTTAAGTCATCTTTTGGCAAAATGGTATAGTTAATTAGGCACGTTTAAGTAACTGATGCATGAATAATTTAATACATCTTCAAGAGGATCATTTTCTGTTCATTAAAATGTACATAATTCATTCTTGAATTAAAAGAATTTTAGCATGTCTCCATCTTGGGACACAGTAAGTAAATTCTGTACTACATTAAAACTGGCCACAATTCACCCTAATGCAAAATGTGTTATGTCGTAGCGATCCAAAGCTGGTAAAATAGCATCTTAATTGACATTTACTCCGAACTGAATAAATAATTAATATTAGCAGTACATAAGGTTATCACCAATATACAAAGTAAAACTCCATTACATCCTCTGATTAGTATAAGCGTTGTTGAAAATTATATAAAAGAAAGTTTCAGTGTAATACTGTAATTCTCTCTTGCATTATTTTGGTACAGGATCCAATCATAGCCTTCCCTCTCCTCCCTCCTTCTACCTCTTCCTCCCAACACAAGGAAAAAGGAAAAATAAGACAAAGGCAGTACTTTGTCTTCCAAAAAGTAATATTCTAGTTCTAGTATAAGTACTAAAAAGGAGAAGAGACAGCGGAAAAGGAAAAATAACTTATCTACGTGTTGTATTTATATCAAATCACATTAATTTGCTATGATCAAGTAAAATTTAATTAACACTACTTTAGTAATAAAAATTTATATGAAGAATTTCGCTATATATTCATTGAATTGGTATAAACATTCTAAAACTCCCGAGAAAAGAAAGGTGGCTATGTTACGGAGTGTTTAACACTTGACAAGTTACGTTATAGGAGTAGCTGGTTTGGCCAAGTTTTCAAAATGCGTATATTTTGAAAAGATTTTTTTCAAAAATAATTTTAAAAAAATATTGTTGAAAAATAGTCGTTTGCGTTCTAATCATTTGAAAAAAAATACTTTTGTCGATATTGACCAAGGTTTCAAAAGTACTTCTAAAGAAAAAATTATTTTTTCCAAATTCTGAAAAACAACTTCTATTACTATTCAAAACACTTTTTTACAGTCTGGTCAAACGTCTCAACTCTCTAAAATAATCACCTTTAAAAAAATTGGCTTCCAAGTTTGGCCAAACAAGGCTATCTATCTATCTCATACTTGCATGTCAACATTTTATACAGCTATAACGCACAACTCTCTCTATACACAATAATATAGTTGGCCATGACACAATAACTTATATATACCTAAATTTTTAATAATATGCTAAACCGGGAAGATAGGAGAAAGTGACAACATAAACGTAACTACTCCACAAGTGATAATTAAGCCCATTAAATATTTACAACGGGAACCTTAGCGGTGAGTGCGACGTTTAAGCAGGAAATTAATTTATACTACTATACGCATTGACAGTTAAGAGGACAAGAAGTCTACATCGTATCAAGGCTGGAAACAAGTGTACCTCGTACCATTTACACAACAAAAATCATATACTAATATTCAGGCCTCCAATAAATTAAACAAATTATAGGATAGTACTATTCAAATTAGAGTTACCGGATTAGGCTTGTTTTGAAGATTTACTTAGCAGAGGTTTGGCCATAGATTGTAAATATTTATCACTTTGTTTGAAATTTGTGGAGTGGAGTTGAAGATAGAGTTGTGTTTTTTATTCACTTTATTTTTTTCTTTGTTTGGTTGTACTTTTTGCGTAGAATATTTGGAGTAATATTCATGCTTTATTTGGAATAATATTCATGCTTAAATGTACTTAAATTTGAATACAACTTCAAAAGTGAAAGTTAGTTGGAAAACAGGTTGTAATAAGTTCCAAATTTGAAATACAACTTCAAACATTGATTATCAAATAAAGTAAAAAATTATTCAAGAAAAACATAAATATTTTATGGTCAAACTGTCCTTAGTGTTATGAGTCAACTTTAGCTGATGTTATAAAAAATTATTACTAAGTGCAGAAAACAATATTTTCTTTTGGGTTCAAAAGATTAATTAATATTGTTCCCACTATATACTAAATTAGCAGTACATGCTGTGTAGTGCTTTTATGATTCATATTAAATTAATTTCAAATTAAACATTTCCACAAAAATAAGAGGAACCAAAAAAAAAATGATTTAATTACCAGGAAACTGAAGATGGAACCAATTCCAATGGCAAGAAACCGACCAAGATATGAATCAGCTACAAAAGCTCCAACTATGGGCAAGAAATTGGTAGCAGATGACCAATAAAAGAGTAAATTTTGGGCAGGGGTGACTCCCATTCTGTAGTCTTTCATCAAATAGAATGTCATGTTTGGTAATAGCCCATAACTTGCCACCTTCTCCAGTGCCTCATTTGCTGAGAACAACATAAAATCCAATTATATAATTACCCACTAAAGAGAAAACAAAATTAAGTTCATTAAGACCAATTACATACAAGATTCCCCAGTTACATACAAAATTCCCCGGTAAAGAGTTGAAAACAACAAATTAAAATAGAAAACTATATATATTCTGTTCATGATTAACATGAATTTAACTTGAACTCATGTTAAAAGAACTGTTCAAGGATGACTAGTTGACGTAAGTATTAAACTGACAAGATTACCCAGAAAGAAGATTTTTAATAGAACAACTTAAAAGAGAGAGAATGTTTTTTTTTTTTTTTTTTTTTTTTTTTTTGAGAAAAGAGAGAAAATGTTTAAGACAACAAAAACGAAAATCTACTTTTGTCCGTTGTAGTAAATGAAAGATAACACAGAATGGAAATGGATAGGAGAAGCTGCACGTGTTAGTAACTAAGTATGAAATAAAGCCATTTTACCTAGGAAATGGTGGTATTGATTCATCCCTCCCCAAGGGAGTTTGACTTAACTTGGAGTTCAAGAAAGAAAAAAAAGACCTTACAATCTGTAATTTGAGTAAATCATAAATACTCGCTCATCTTATTAAAGGGTAAATAAAATTTACGTACCTATAATGAATGGCATGGTTACGAGACCACCCTTGGATCTTTGAACAGTTGATGGAAGATCATCAGGAGGAGAAGCAGAAGAAGAAAGTTTATTGTAGTGATGATCCTCCATTTTAGTCATCACTTGATCTGAATCACTACTAGCAAGTTCCATCATCTCCTTCTCCATATCAGTAATAACAAACGAGCTATCGACTTGAGTAAGGGATAGGATAAGCTGGCAGTACTAATAGTAGTGATGAATGTAAGAGAATAAGGTATGTAGGTGTTTTCTGTGAAGTGAAAGTACTCAAAAGCTTGAAAGCTGGATGTGTAGGGATGATGAGACAAGTATCATGGCGGGTGGGGTTGCCTTTCACTTGCCTTTTTAAAAAGAGACTAATAATTTCGACCGCTTTTGCAGACAACAACGCAGGGAATTACGTGCGTTTCATTCTTTTAAAGGGCTACTTCACTATTTTTCTTTCACTTTTTTTTTTTTTTTTTTTTTTTTTTTTTTTTTTGGGGTACGATTTTAAGAAGCTCTTTCATATAGACCGTGTAAATTATGAGGTCATTATAGTTAAGCAGCGGCGGAGGTAGAATATGAGGTTTGTGGGTTCCGAATTCAAATTCTTTAAATTCTTTTGGGTTTTAAATTATTAATTTATACATACACTACAACATAGTGTAACTATAGCTACGAAATCTAAGCTATGAATTTAAAAAGCGTAGCTATTACCTAGTAATAGCCACAAAAATTTAAATTCCGCAGCTATCTGCAAATTTGTAAAATTTCTTAGCCGCAAAAATCAAATTGACAAAGCTAATTTCTCATTTTTTTCTATAATTGCTAACAATCGTGACAATATATACTTAAATAGCTACAACCTTATTGCTACGATAAACTTTTGTAGCTGATCATAAGTTTTTGCCACACGATAAAAGTTACCGTAGCAATAGTAACCTTTTACCCACAATAAGTTATTTGAAACAAAATATTGTAGCTAAATAAATATTTTTGCTTCAAGTTATAAAAATTTGTGAAAACAGTTAAATGATATAGCCATGAATGTTTTGGTAAAAAAAAATATTCATAACTAATAATGAGTTTTTGCCACGGGTTGAAACTTACTGTAGTAATAGTAACCTTTTAGCCACAATAGAAAAATATTTTACGTGTTACCAAACACACCCTAAGTCTTGCTCAAGTTCATCTTTATCAAGTGCTTCGAGAATTCTTATTTTACTCCGACTCGTTCAACCTGGACAATGTACCTTTATCGATTTAGTGTAATTAGTTGTTGATCGTTCTATTTAGTTCAATTTTACATGTAATCTTTAAATATAATTTAAATAAACGGTTAGACTATTGATCTAATGTTATTAGATGTTCATATAGTTCCATTCAGTTTAACTTTACATGATCTTACTTGTAATTGCAAGTTTTACATAGAATTAAAATAAATGGGTAACATCTAAATATAATTTAAGCCCAACTCAAGCTTCATACAGATCTAGCACTTCAAGAATTGTTATTTGACTTGAACTTATTCCATTGATATAATACATTTTAGTGTAATTAGAGATGTTTATCATTCGATGCGATTCAAATTTTACAGGCATACTTGTAAGTTTCAAATCGAATTTAATAAGTTGTGATTATATCTAATTACCTTTGATTAAGTAATTATATCGAATTTAAAGTACAAATTGTCACCAAGTCTCACTCAGGTTCATCTTGATCAAGTGTTTCCAGAATTATTATTTGAGCCGGACATGTTCGATGGAAACAATACTTTTATCGTTCTAGTTTAATTAGGTGTTGATCGTTCTATTTAATTCAATTTAACATGGTCTTAATTGTAAGTTTTAAATATAATTTAAATAGAATAAATAGTTAAATTATATCTTATTAAATTTAAAGACAATTTACGTTTGATTTAAACAAAACTTCATTAAGGCTCGCTCAAGTTTCATCCTCAACGTACAAGTGCTTTCAAGAATTGTCATTTAACTGGGACCTCTACTATTGAAACAATACTTTTATCGATCTAATTTAAAAATTAGATGTTCACATTTAGTTCGATTTGACTTAATTATACGAGATTTTACTTGTAACCATAAGTTTAAATATTATTTAAATAAATAGATAATTGTGTCTAAATATCTAACTCCAACTCCAGTTTCATCGAGAATCTAGTGCTTCGAGAATTGTTAGTTGACTTGGACTTGATCTATCGGGACAATACCTTTATGATGCACTACTACTAATTCAATTACTTAATGATTATTACAATTTAAATATAATTATTTGTCTTAAGATTAATAATTTAATATAGCTAGTATAGAAGTGAATCTATATCACAATTTATATCAAATAAGTATTAACTTCAAACAATGTCCAATAATAATTAATAAGTTATCAACTAAACCGGATAAATCTAATTACTTTATATCAAATTGCAATGTATTCTCATAATGAAAATTCTTAGCTAAAGTTTTTTATATTCTTCAGACTATTAGGAGGGAAACGTGATGAATTCACGATAAGTTCCCTCTAATTTACTAAATTAAAAAGAAAGAGTTGTCTTTGAAATTTGAAAACAAAAATAAAAACAAAAAAAGTTCCCTCCAATTATTTCCCTCTAAATATTTATCTCTAAATTATAGCTTCTTTTCCTGTTAAAGAGTCTAAAATCCTAATAGACTAATCACTTAAAATAAAAAAAAGCCGTCACTTTTCATCTGTAATATCCCTCGTTTCACCTGATATCTTCAAGACATAGTTAAGAGGTAAATTTTTTATTCTTTTCTTTATTATTTTTTTTTATTTAGAAGAGGAGCCTTAGCGTAACTGGTAAAGTTGCTACCATGTGACTTGGAGGTCACGGGTTCGACCGTGGAAACAGCCTCTTGCAGAAATGCAAGGTAAGGCTGCGTACAATAGACCCTTGTGGTCCGGCCCTTCCCCAAATCCTGAGCATAGCGGGAGCTTAGTTCACCGGGCTGCCCTTTTTTTTATTATTATTTCTTTATTTCTTATCTCATTCACAATTTGTTTAAAGAGTTTTCTAATCAATGTGTTAGAATCAATACAAATATTGAATATAGTACCTTTTGCTATTGAATTAGGTGAGGCTCCATTTTTGTTATAAGTTTTGGTTGTTCGTCATAGCATTATCCTTATCTTTTATCTTTTCTGCTGTATTGGTTTGTAGTGTATAACTTCTTCTTTTTTTGTGATTTTTTATAGTAATTTATTGAAGTTAAATTAATTATTTATTATTATTATTATTATTATTATTTTTGTATAGGAACTAATGTTATTGTTTTTTTTTCCAACTTTTGTTCAGAAGAAAAGCATGCAAAACAAGATCGAAACGTTCCTTGCCTTCATGTATTGGAACCAAAAGTTATGCAACACTTAGACACAAAATGGTACACATTAATATTTTGAACAAATTTAGAAATACATAATGTTTCATTATCTAATTTCAACTAATGATAATGTATTTTCACAGGCGGAGAAAAAAGATGGAAAAACTCCTTCTCGTGTTGAAGTTTTCATCGAATCGCGCAAGAGAAAAAAAGGAAAACAAGTTGATGCTTTTCAACAAGATGTCATTGTAATTTGTTAGCTTTCCTCTTTATCTCCTCAAATATATATTTGCATATATGTTTGATTGATTGTTATTTATTGTAGGATCAACTTGACCAATTAAAAAAGCAGCAAGAAAGAGGAGAAATTTCTTTAAATGATGATGATATCTTTGAAAAAGTACTTTGGGCAGAAAAAAATGGATCTCTTTGTGCATATGGTCCTGGAAAAATATTATTGAATATTTTGGAGGTAGACTTTCACGACCCAACCCGCCCTGACTGACATCCACGCTAACTCCTAGTAGGCGAACTAATACGCCTAACCATCTACTCATTCAAATCCATTTTTATTTAGCCAATTCATAACAAAATAAACGCAAGATTAATCAAAAGTAGTCATGCCAATAAAACAATAATGTAAATGCGAAAGTCCTAACTATTACAGCCCCAAAATCTGAAAGTCATCATACAAGGACTCTAATCCAAAACATGGCTAAGGAATTCATCTTTGTCTAAAATAAATAAACATCAATGTCTAGATTGGAATTAGACATTAGATAAGGAAGATCTTTGGGAGGCCTGGCATGGATAAAAGCTCACCCTCAATCTGTCAGCAAGTGGCCTCAATGGCAGCAGTCTCTGGATCACAATCTGCACTCAAAAGAATGCAGCAAGGTAGTATCAGTACAAACCTTTTGTATACCGGTAGATATCATAGGCCGATTAAGATTAGTATCATGGATGAATCATAAAATCAATAAAATAGACAAACCAGTCAACAACACATAATCAAATAACCAACACCAAGTCAATCAATGATATTAACTAATCAAGCCCACTAATGATGCTAACAATCAAGTCAAGCAATGATCTTAATAATAAAATCAAGGAGAGCCATCAACGAAATAAACCTCCCAACAACATTCTCACTCACTCAGCCACTAATCACTCATGTATATACATGCTAATTGGTGTCTTTGCCTAATAGCCATAACATGCATGGAACTTATGATGTCCACGTACCACTCGTTCCGGAACCAACCTTGAAGCACGAGCTCACAACTAGGCCACATCCTCACCCCCTATCAAATATGCCTTTTCATATCTAGGCCACATCCTCGCCCCCGGTCAAATGTGCCTTTTCATATAAATATATTTTGTCCCATCATTTTCAATGATCAATTATCAAGTAGTATCTCAATTTCATCAAGAAGATCATATTAGCTTCTCACCACAAGTGTCATCAAAATATATATCACAATATATCAAATAATGGCATTAAGCCCACATTATCACTCAATCAATAACATATAGGAATTCCAACCACATATTATGCTCGAAGAATAGACATGCCTTCTCCTATCAATCTTATAACACATACAATCAACTAATCAAAGTCTAACTCAAGTAGACCATAACCTACCTCAACTGCAGAGCTGGAACAATGTGAATCACTCCGCTATAGCCTTTCCCTTCCGTAATGCCTCGGAACACTCAAAGTCTAGCAATTAAGATGCTAAATAAGTCACAAACACTCTACTCCATAATATCAAAGCAATGAACACCCTTCTACCTTAACCCTTTCTAATGGGTGAATGATTACTAGGCGTAAATCATCCTAACATTGACCTTAGCAATCACAAACTATCAATTTATAAGGTTATTCAATCAAGTTATATCTTACAAGCAGTTTCTATGGTCACACTACCATTTTTATGAAACCCTAAGTCTCAATTCACTTAGTTCATGTCTCTAATGGTTCAATTCCTAATTAGAAAGTGATAACCCAAGACTTTAGATGATAATCACACAACAACATTCATAACCCACCAACTATTGAAGGTCTATTAGATTCTAGGGTTACTATCCTCAATTCACCATTGTATACCCATTAGAATGGTGATAATCTTAGAGATGAAAGTGTAATGAATGAGAGGATGGTTGAGGCTTACCTCTCAAGAATATTCTTGCCCTCGCTTTAGAATTTCGCCCTAGGTGCTCCTTGGAAACTATATTGGAGTTTTGTGAATGAAGAATTTGGAACAAAGTGTTTAAAATCCGGGATTCTGTCCCCGTCGACCGCTGCGGTGGTCATTCCGTCGCTGCAGCGGTATCGCTACAGCGGGCAATTATCTGTTGTAGCGGACATAATCGAAAACTCTCCTCCGCTGTGGCGGGCATGGTTCTGCTATAGCACCAGCGTTACGGCAGTCCAGTGCCCGCCATAGCGAACACACCCAATCCCAACTAAACGCGGCGGCAAGAGGTCCACGACTACAGCGGTCCCGCCGCAGCGGTACCACTGAGCCAGTATGCTCGCTAATTCCTATAGTTTTTCACTCTTCCACCCAACACTTCATCCGAGGCCTCACAAAAACAAACAAAACATGCACATTAATGTAAAAACACCATACGGACCCACCCTTGGCCTCGAAATTCCCAACGGAAGTCTAATTTCTTACGTCACCTCCCCAATGGACTCAACACAACCAAACAATAATCACAAACAAGCCAATTTTTCAGTTATTAGACTTCTACATTTGAGTTTTTATTAGCTCGCTCTACCCTTGGAAGGGTTCTATTTGGTAGGGTGATCCTAGATTTTCCATAACGACCGGAAGCTTTGTTACATCAGATACCAATTAGAACACCGTTCGTCCCTGAACGAACAAGAATGAGGAATCTAGGAAAAGGTACCTTTCTCGGCGAAAAGCTAAGGATACTTGCTACGCATAGCCGACTCTGTTTCCTAAGTAGCTTACTCAACTGGGCGATTCTTCCACTGAACTTTCACGGATGCTATTTCCTTCGACCTCAACTTACGAACATCTTTATCTAAAATAATAATAGGCTCTTTCTCATATGTCGAATTCTCATCTAGTAAAACTGAATCCCAACGGATTATGTACGAACCGTCACCATGATACTTTTTCAACATGAAAACGTGAAATACCAGATGAATGTCTGATAAGCCCGGAGGCAAAGCTAACTTATAAGCTACCTCCCCCGCACGTTTGAGAATCTCAAATTGCCCAATAAATCTCGGGCTGAGCTTGCCCCTCTTCCCAAACCTCATCACACCCTTCATAGGTGAGACTTTCAACAAGACTTGCTCTCCTTCCTTAAACTCAAGATCTCGGACCTTTCGGTCCGCATACTCCTTTTGCCTACTCTATGTTGCTAAAAGCTTAGCTTACATCACCTTCACCTTTTTTAAGGACTCTCTCAGAAGGTCCATATTCCAAGGTCTCACCTCAAACGCATCGAACTAGCCAAAAGGGGACCTACACCTTCTCCCATACAACGCCTCAAATGGAGCCATATCGATGCTCGAATGGTAGCTATTATTATATGCGGACTCTGCCAATGGTAAGAACTGAACCCAGTGACCACCAAAATCTATCACACAAGCCTGAAGCATATTCTCAAGAACTTGGATAGTCCGCTCGGACTGCCCGTCAGTCTGAGGGTGGAAAGTTGTACTAAGGTCCAACCTAGTACCCAATTCCTCATGCAGATGCTTCCAAAATCGAGATGTAAACATTGTGCCCCTGTCAGACATGATGGAAATAGGAACCCCATGTAGTCTAACAACCTCACGAATGTAGATCTTGGCTAATTTCTCAGCATCGTAAGTTATTTGAACCGGAATAAAGTGAGCCGACTTAGTCAACCTGTCGACAATAACCCATATAGAATCAAACTTCCCAACGTCTTCCGAAGACCAACTACGAAATCCATTGCTATTCTTTCCCACTTTCACTCAGGAGTGGGCATTCTCTGAAGTGTAACCCCAGGTTTCTGAAGTTCATACTTCACCTGTTGGCAATTCAAATATTAAGCAACAAACTCCGCTATGTCACACTTCATCCTAGCCTACCAGTAATGTTGTCTCAGGTCTTGGTACATCTTAGTAGCGCTAGGATGAATGGAATACCTCAAACTGTGAGCCTCTGCTAGAATAGTCTTGATCAAATCACCCACACGTGGCACACAAATTCGCCCCTTAATCCGTAACACCCCCTCTCCTTCGATTACGGCCTCTTTGGCCTCACCACGCAACAACTTGTCACGGATTTTACACAACTTAGCATCCTCAAACTGCTTAGCTTTAATCTACTTCAGAAACAATGACCGAGACTCAACACAAACCAACACTCTGCCCGTGTTAGAAATATCCCGGCCTAAAAGCATGTAGCTGTAGTCGAACCTCTAGCGATGGACGCTCCGAAGAGATCAAACGAGCCAAACTTCCCATACTAGCTGACTTCCTACTCAACGCGTCGGCTGCCATCTTTGCCTTAACAGGATGATATAAAATGGTGATGTCATAATCCTTCAGCAACTCCATCTATCTTCGCTACCTAGAGTTCAATCCCTCTGGGTGAACACATGCTGCAAGCTCGATGGTCAGTGTACACCTCACAGTGGACACCATACAAGTAGTGCCTCTAGATTTTAAGCACAAACACCACTGCTGCCAATTCTAAGTCATGAGTAGGATAGTTCTTCTCATGCACTTTCAACTGCCTAGAAGCGTAAGCAATCACCTTCTTTTCTTGTATCAAAACAGCAACCAAATCAGATCGTGAAGCATCACAATAAACAATAAAATTCTTGCCCTCCACGGGAAATACTAGAATAGGGGACTCACAAACTCAACATCATACTTGTTCACCGCCTCCATCTTATGAAGCCTCTCATGACAATCTATGATGAACTTGTAGGCATTCTCTGACTCAGTGCCATAGAAAACCGAAGGCTTCATCTTAGTGAACCTCCAAAATAAATCATGCTCCTCACCGATCATCATCGGCCCTGCAACTAGCCTCGAAAATGCCTCAAAACCCGAAAATTTATCCAAGCGAGGAGCCGCTGCGGCGGCATGCTGAACTCCTGGAGCCTGAACTCTATCCGGACCTGGGGCTGCTATCCCTGCGTCCGTACCTGCTGGAACGGCTGGTATCGCTCTAATATGTGCCAACCCATGTAACCAGTTCAGCACCTGAGTCATCGTATCTGGTAAACCTGGAGCAACTGCAGCCCCTGGAGGAGCTAGCATTATCGTTGGCTGAGCTGGTGCGGCTGCATCTCCCGCGGCCTCATTAGGAGCCACTGGAGGCACGGGATCAACTGCCGGGACTCCGCCCCCAATCGGTGCTGCCCCTCTACCTGCTTCTCTACTTTCACCTCTAGCTCTGGCTGCTGCTGCGCGTGTTCTCTCCATTTCCGAGAGAACGAAGGACAATCAGATACCAATTTGAATCATCCAGGTACTAATTGGAATCAAGTAGCACGAAAGAAAGAAAGAAAAGATAATTTTCTAGTGTCCGATAGCCTTCCAAAGATAAGTATAGACGTCTTCGTACCGATCCGCAAGACTCTGCTAGACATTTTCTTGTACGAAGAGATCGATGAACCTAGGGCTCTGATACTAACTCTGTCACGACCTAACTCGCCACGACTAGCACCCACGCTAACTCCTAGCAGGCGAACCAATACATCTAACCATCTACTTATTCAAGTCCATTTTTATTTAGCCAATCATAACAAAATAAATGCAAGATTAATCAAAAGTAGTGATGCTAATAAAACAATAATGTAAATGCGAAAGTCCTAACTATTACAGCCCCAAATTTCGAAAGTCACCGTGCAAGGACTCCAATCCAAAACATGTCTAAGGAATTCATACTATCTGAAATAAATAAACATCAATGTTTGGAATGGAATTAGACATTAGATAAGGAAAATCTTCGGGCGGCCTGGCATGGATAAAAGCTCACCCTCAATCTATCAGCGAGTGGCCTCAACGGTAGCAGTCTCTGGATCACAATCTACACTCAAAGGATTGCAGCAAGGTAGTATCAGTACAAACACTATGTACCGGTAGATGTCATAGGCCGACTAAGATTAGTATCATGCATAAATCATAAAATCAATAAAATAGACAGACCAGTCAACAACACATAATCAAATAGCCAACACCAAGTCAATCAATGATATTAACAAATCAAGTCCACCAATGATGCTAACAATCAAGTCAAGCAATGATCTTAATAATCAAATTAAGGAGAGCCAGTAATGAAATAAACCTTCCAATAACATTCTCACTCGCTCAGCCACTGATCACTCATGTACATACATGCAAATTGGTGTCTTTGCCCAATAACCATTACCTGTAGGGGACCCATAGTGTCCATGTATCACTCGTTTCAGAATGAACCTCGGACCACGAGCTCACAGCTAGGCCACATCCTTACCCCTGTCAAATGTGCCTTTTCATAGTTAGGCCACATCCTCACCCCCGGTCAAATGTACCTTTTCATATAAATATATTTATTGTCACATCATTTTCAATGATCGATTATCAAGTAGTATCTCAATTTCATCAAAAAGATTATATTAGCTTCTCACCATAAGTGTCATCAAAATATAGATCACAACACATCGAATAATGGCATTAAGCCCATATTATCACTCAATCAATAACATATAGAAATTTCAACCACACATTATGCCCGAAGACTAGACATGCCTTCTCCTATCAATCTCATAACACATACAATCAACTAAACAAAGTCTAACTCAAGTAGATCGTAACCTACCTCAACTGCAGAGCTGGAACAATGTGAATCACTTTTCTATAGCCTTTCCCTTCCGTAATGCCTCGGAACGCTCAAAATCTAGCAATTAAGATGCTAAATAAGTCACAAACACTCTAGTCCACAATACCAAAGTAATGAACACATTTCCACCATACCCCTTTCTAATGGGTGAATGATTACTAGGCGTAAATCATCTTAACATTGTCCTTAGCAACCACAAACTATCAATTTATAAGGTTATTCAATCAAGTTATCTCTTACAAGCAGTTTCTATGGTCAAGCTACCATTTTTATGAAACCCTAAGTCTCAATTCACTTAGGTCATGTCTCTAATGGTTCAATTCTTGATTAGAAAGTGATAACCCAAGCGTTTAGATGATAATCACACAACAACATTCATAACCTACCAACTATTGAAGGTCTATTAGGTTCTAGGGTTACTATCCTCAATTCACCATTGTAGACCCATTAGCATGGTGATAATCTTAGAGATGAAAGTGTTAATGAAGGAAGGGATGGTTGAGACTTACCTCTCAAGAATATTCTTGCCCTAGCTTTAGAATTTCGCCCTAGGTGCTTCTTGAAAACTGTGTTGGAGTTTTATGAATAAAGAATTTGGAACAAAGTATTTAAAATTCAGGATTCTATCCCCGTCGACCGCCGCGGTGGTCATTCTGTCGCTGTAGCGGTCTCGCTATAGCGGGCAATTTCCCGCTGTAGCGGACATAACCAAAAACTCTCCTCCACTGTGGTGAGCATGGTTCCGCTATAGCGCCAGCGCTACAGCGGTCCAGTGCCCGCCATAGCGGACACACCAATCCCGACTAACCGCGGAGGCGAGAGGTCCACCGCTACAGCGGTACCACTAAGCCAGTAAGCTCACTAATTCTCTCAATTTTTCACTCTTCCACCTAACACTTCATCCGAGGCCTCTCAAACACAAATTAAACATGCACATTAATGTAAAAACACTGTACGGGCTCACCTGTGGTCTCGAAATTCCCAACGGAGGTCTAATTTCCTATGTTATCCTCCAATGGACTCAACACAACCAAACAATAATCACAAACAAGCCTATTTTTCAGTTCTTAGACTTCTACATTTTAGTTTTTATTAGCTCCCTCTGCCCTTTGAAGGGTTCTATTTGGTAGGGTGATCCTAGATTTTTCATATCGACCGGTAGGGTCTTTACATAGACAAATGAAGGTACAACTCATAAAGAAATTATAATCGACCAGAAAAGAAGAAAATGAGCGTGTGGAAGACGTTAAAGGGAGACTAATGAGAGAATTAAAGAAATCAAGAAAGAAATGGATAACAAGATAGCAGAGTTGAGCAAACGATGGGAAGAAATATTTCAAATGAGTCTTGCGTTTAAGTTCGACAATCAAATGATGCAACTCAAATGTAAGTAGTTATTATATCTTTTTATATTACTAATCTAGCAAATATGTGATTTCCTTAAAAAAATATTCATATTAACAAATAAAATTAGTTTTTAAAATGAACACTTTATTGTATCATTTTCTTATTTGTTTTTCATTGTTATTGCAGCTTGTGGAGGAGTGACTGAAGTATCAAATCGATAGGGAAATGAATAATTATTTTTTCTCTTGTAGAAGTATATTGATATGTTTGAACAAAGTGAAGTTTCACTATTTTGAAGTTGCTGGACATTTATTAAGTCTTTTTTCTAATATATTGCATTAATTCCACAATTGAAGATAATATTCTTATATGATTGTCTATATTTCATGTCAAAAATGATTTCTCAGCTACATTATATGGCTAACAATTTTTGTGGCAAAATTTTCAATTAGTAGCTATGCAGTTTTTGAATTTGTAGCTAAACACACATGTAATTTCCACGCAAATTAGAACATGAATGCACATTTTTATTTCCATAGCAAATTAAAATGCTCTTTTGCTACAAGTTTAACCCTTGTGACAAAAAAACATGGAATTATAGCTATGAGTTTTTGAATTCCTAGCTAGACATATTTTCACGACCCGACTAGGGGCCATGACGGGTACCCGGAGCTAACTACCGAGCACCACCCATCCTACTAATCATCTTACTCACCCTGAACATATATAATCTCTAAAGCAACACATGTCCGTATACATAAGCCCTCATGGCTGCAAAATAATATATAATATACGATAGGGTCATCGTGGGGTATCCACTACCCACACATACGTATCTACGAGCCTCTACTAGAGTACTAGACATAGAGACGGGATAGGACCCCGTCGTGCCCAAATATATGTACACAAAAGAATGTGATCATAAGTAGCACCTCTGGGATAGTGGAGTGCTCCTGTGAGTCTGCTGATCAACACCTATGAATCTGGACCACCTCCTTGTCTACCTGTGGGCATTAACGCAACGTCCATAAAAGAAAAGGACGTCAATACGAATATTGTACTGAGTATGTAAGGCATAAACAATAATATAATAAGAAACGTGGAGCATATCATGAGGGAAAAAGTGTAACCTAAACATCTGAGTGCCTCTTAAGTCGGATACCATGCATGCTACATTTTCCTTTCATAAAAACATTTCTCTTATACGTACACATAAAATAGAATTGCTGCGGAATGTGCAGCCCGATCCAAAAGCTTATCATTTTTTCGCGGAACGAACGGCCCGATCCATCTTGATTCTGTATGCATAATAGTGCCGAGGAACGAACGGCCCGATCCATCTAACCCATATATCCCGCGTCCGGGCATCCCGCGTCCGGGATGATATCATAGTATACCAGCTGATCAGGTGGCCATGCGTCTATAGCGCCTCGCCCTTTTTCCTGAATCCCCCATATACATATACATATATAATATAAGTAGCATGCATGAGAGCCCAAAGAAAGTTATAATCCTATCGGAGTGACGTAAGATCGGTAACCTCCGCTTATATTATGGAATAATCATTATCACTGTATCTCAACTTGAAGGAACAAATATTATAAGGTGAGACTATCAACAATGAATAAAATTGAGAAAGTCAAGAAGATATCTCAATATTCTCATTTTTGACATCATCATTATCGTTGCAAAACAGGTTCTTCGCTGTTATCATAGGAGCTTACAGAATCATACATCTCTGGTTTGGAACATACGGGCATTTTGGGAAACATTTATGGATCATCAGGAAAGGAGTCATGCCTTTGAGTCGTGGACTTATAGCTTTTGAAATCGAGGTGGACATGGAAATATACACTTAAAACATAGCACAGGATCATGCCTTTGGAAGAAAGGGACGAGCCTTAACATACCTTTACGGATCTCCAACTTTATCAATCAAACGCTTTCATCCAACGTTCGCAATTCTACATTTAAGAAAATTCGTACAAAATTAGCTCATGGCGAACATGCCTAAATCTGGACTAAAGCGACTAAAAGCTAATGAAAATTGGGCAGCATTTCCTTTGTTTCTACAACTTCCTTCATATAATAGCCAACTCCCAAACATTATTAGCAACTCCCAAGACATCATAATCAATAACCTCCTTCAAGTTGAACATTATTCAATTCTTAAAATGCCTTTCCAATGCCATCCATAACCATAACTATGGCGTACCCACCATATTCGTTCACATATAATGCTTCTTCAACACTCTTAATATCATTCACAAGAAATTTATACTCACAACATGTCAAGAATTATGATTTATGTCACATCACTATTCAAGAATACCATTAATTCCACCTTTGAGTTTCATATCCTACTCCTTTCCTTTATTCAAGTTATTCTACAACCAAATACTCTTATTAACATGGAATAAAGGTAAAACTCACCTTGGAAGTGTGGGAATGAACTTTGAGTTGGAACACTTCACTTGAGCAAAATCCTAGTTCCATTTCCAAATAGATTTCTTGTCTTGGATGAACCTTAGTGAGCTTCTTGCACTTAATTTCCTTGGTTTGATGAAGTTGATCCTTGCTTTCTCTTGGATTCTTGTAGGAGAAGTGTGGAGAGGGTTCTAGAGAATTCTTGAGGTGTGGAGTGAAAATGAAATGAAATAAATGAGGTTGGGGTCCCTTATATTAACTTAAAAAACTGTCCCGATTCGGTTATACGGACCAACATACGGTCCGTATAATTTATATGGACCATATGTGTGACCGTAGGTTTGTTCCAGTGAAGGTTGCAATTCTGGGCAGATTATATGGCCTAACATACGACCAATATAATTTATACAGCCTAACATACGGCTTGTATAATTTATACGGCCTAACATACAGCCAGTATCTTTTATACAGTCAGTATATTGGACCGTATAATCCACAGCTTTTCGAAACTTGTTCTCGTCGACTCGGTTGATCTCCAATCTTTATGAAACCTCCTTATCACTTGTTTATCACTTCATTAACAATCTAAGGGATGTTATAACTCTTCTCCAAGACATCGTTAAGCCATCATTAACTTGGTACCTTGTAAATCCTTTCTGATACGCAACGCATACCTCGCCTTTCTTGACAAACTTTCTTCTCTTACATCGAATGTCTTTGAAATCTCATTTAGAACCATTAGATACTACATCTTACTTATATAAACATCGTATACTTCGTGCCTTTCGTTAGTCCATTCACTATGCATCAATATGAAATTTTTCGAGGTGTAACACATATAATCCTATAATTGACACGTATTAAGAACATGGCTCTAAATTTTCACCTTTCGTAGCAAATGAAGACTCTTTTTAGCTACAATGCTATTTATTTCATGGCTAAATGCACAGATTCTTAGCTATAATATGAAATTATTTGTGGCAACTACTTTAATTTGCAATTATGAATTTTTTAATTCGTAACTAAGTATGAGTAGTACTATTGCAACGAGACTAAGCTATAGAAATAGCCATAAAATTTGAGTTTCTGTGACAAACATGTTTAAGCTTTTGCTACTATATAACAACTTGTGGCTACAATATGAAGATGGCTACAATTTTTTTTCTTTGTGGCAAAAGACTAATATCACTTGGTATAAGTATATTTTTCGTGGTAGAAATTTTCTACCATTGTAGCTACAACACAAAATTTTTGTGGCAATAAGCATAAGCCCTTAGCCACGGTCCATGTAAAGTTTGTAGCCAACTTTTTGCCACGCTACATTTTGCTACAGAAAAAAATTTGTAGCTAAAGTATTTAGCCACAAAAAATTTCGTATTTAGCTACAATGTATTTTGTAGCAATATATGCCTTGTGTTGTAGTGATATTACATAAATTTCTTAAGGCAAATATAAGGTTTGAACAAAAGCGTGTGGGTTCGGCCGAACCTATCTGCCACACTCTAAAAGATCACTATTTTCCTATCAGAAATTTTCCACAAACAAAAAAAATATACAGTGGGTATTCACACAAATATTTTGATTAAATCAGTGGGAAAATAAAAAATAGTACTCTTTCTATCCCAATTTATATGAGACACTTTCCTTTTTAGTCAGTTCAAAAAAGAATGACATGTTTCCTTATTTGATAATAATTTGACTTTATACTGTACATTTTACGCTTAACGAGATGATCTATAACCACACAAATATCTTTGGATTGTTTTAGACCACAAGATTCAAAAGTCTTCTTTTATTTCTTAAACTCCGTGTCTAGTCAAACTATATCACATAAATGGGGACGGAGGAGTCACAAGGAAAAATTAGGAAGTCCTGCGCCTGTACATTCCAACCTTCCTCCTTGGGACTTAGCTCTGATGATGAATTCCTAGTTAGCCGATCACATTGCCTGGTTAGGAAAATAGTTAGAAGTAGGAAAAGATGCCAACACCAAATAGTTAAAGAATTCCCCTTCGTTTCGAGACTATCAACCTATGAACTGAAGCAGACACTGCCCATAGAGAGCCTTTTCCTTTGTGAACATGCCCATAATAAATGACAAAAAATTCAAACGTTTCAATGGGAACCTGTTGCATTTCCTCGGTAAGCTGGTTCGGTGGGAATAAGGTGAAAAAATCATGCTTTATAACACGAATTTCCCACTAACTATTGGTGGAAAAAACTGATGTTTCTAGTAATGAATTGATATAAAATGAGAATTTACAATCTTAAAAATAAAATAAATTATACTAAAATATATTAGTAATGTAATTTTTTTTTTCACGTGAATGTTAGTTAACTTCTTTTTCTTTTAATTCCTATATTAGCTCGAATAGTACCCCATCCTTTCAATTTATGTGGCCAAATTTGACTGATAAAAAATTTGAAGAAAATAATTTTTGAAACTTCTGATTTTAAATATATCATCTTTTCAATTCGCGTGGTGAATTTTGACTAAATAGAGAATTTAAAGAAAATTATTTTTAAAACTTTTGATTTTCAATATACCATGATATTTTTGTGGCTATAAAAGTATAACAAATTTTTATCTAAAGCGGTTTGAGTCCGGAACTTTTCTAACCCAAAAATTATTTTTAAACCAAACTAACCCGTTAAAAAAGAAAAAAAAGAACCAAAGTAGGCTTCACACACTGAATCTGTGTGTGAAAGGGCCAAAGTTTACATTTACAGTTTGGTCCTTCACGCACAGAATTTGTGCGTGAACACCCCCCCCCCCCCCCCCCAGCCTTTATTCTTTGGAAATCAAACTCAAAATTAAGCTTTTTTCCGTACTTTGACCGAAGATTAGTCACGTTTCAAAACACCGGAATATAAATATTTTGTATAGAACTTAACATTTTTTTTAGTGTACAATAATATCGACTCATTACATCAAGTATACATATACATTTAGATCGTCGTTTTAGGGGTTGTAAAGTGCTCCAAAGTAAGTTTGAAAACTTATTATACATATACATTTAGATCATCGTTATAGGGTTCTAATTAATATAGGACGTCGCACGAGTTATTATTAATCGACAATAAATACTAAAAGAACTAATTATCATTAAAAAAATAATACCCAAATATATATATATATATATATATATATATATATATATATATATATATATATATATACAATTTATATACAATCTCCAAATAAGGCCTAAGGCTAAGGCCAACCCCACCACCCTCACTATCATCGGGATCATCTCTCCTCCTCTTAATGACAAGATGATTTATGCCATGATCATCCTTTCTTCCCTTCTTCAGGCTATGGGTGAAAATATGCTTTTTGTGGGAGATGGCAACGGTCGAAACCTGAGTAGCCTCATTAGATGCCTCAGAAGATGACTCAATCGAAGGAGACTGGACCACAGGAGCAGAAGAATGAACCTGAAATACCATATAAACAATTTAATTTAGATTTATCATAAACTAAACATGAAATAACATATAAATAATTATTTAATAAATTGTTTCATTGTAAAAAAATAACCTGTGTGTCGACGGCCTCCTGAGATGGCTGGTCAGAGGGCTCCTTAGCTGGCTCCTCAATGGTCTCCTGAGCGTTACCCCGAGTTGTAGCTGAAGGTGGAGACGGGTCAATCTGAACAAGAGGAGACGGGTCCATAGGCGCAGAAGAATGAATCTATAATACATGTAAATAATTTAGTTTAGATTAATAAAATAATTAATTAATACATTATTTTATTGTAATAAAACAAACCTGTGTGTCGACGGGCTCATGAGATGGCATGTGAGAGGGCTCCTGAGTGGCCCGTGGAGCCAGAGATGTAGATGGTGCCGTAGGTCTGGCTGTAGGACCAAGAAAGTACTCATCGAAAATAATATCCACGTTTAAGTCCTCATGTCCGTCTCCCATATGTAGATCACTAACTGGGACCTGTGGAAATGATGACCAACAATAACAACAACAAGAAGCCTAGTAGAATCCCACCATGTGGGGTCTGGGGAGGGTAGGGTGTACGCAGACCTAACCCCCACCTTGAAAGGTAGGGGGTACATTTGTTTCGAAAGACCCTCGGCTCAAGAGAGGAAAACAAGAGGAAAACAAGATAAAAGGTCAGATAGGGCCAAGCATATTAAAAACAATATGAAAACGATAATAACAAAAGCTAGAAAGTCATGGTAGAAAGGAGCATTAACTACCATAGATAAATAAGATACTCAAAGTGCAAATGCCCAACAAATATAAGCAGAAATCAAATGTATAAATCAAATGGCCATAAATAAATGAGCAAAACTACAACTACTATGATGAAAGGATAAGCAACCTAGCCTTCTATCCTAATCTGAGTCCTCCACAACCTCCTATCTAAGGTCATGTCCTTGGTAAGCTGAAACTGTGTCATGTCCTGTCTAGTCACCTCTCCCCAATACTTCTTTGGCCTCCCTCTACCTCTCCTGAAATCGTCCATAGCCAACCTCTCACACCTCCGCACTGGAGCCTCTGTGCCTCTCCTCTTCACATGGCCAAACCATCTCAGCCTCGGCTCCCGCATCTTGTCCTCTACCGATGCCACTCCCACTTTGTCTCGAATATTTCCATTCCTAATTTTATCCCTCCTAGTGTGCCTACACATCCATCGCAGCATTCGCATTTCCGTGACTTTCATCTTCTGAACATGAAAGTTCTTAACTGGCCAACACGCCGCCCCGTGCAATAAAGTCGTTCTAACCACCACTTTGTAGAAGTTGCCTTTAAGTTTTGGTGGCACTTTCTTGTCACACAGTACTCCGGAGGCGAGCCGCCTCCATTTCATCCACCCTGCACCAATACGATGTAAAACATCCTCGTCAATATCCCCATCTCCCTGTATAATAGACCCAAGATACTTGAAACTTCCTTTTTTTTGAATGGCCTGGGTACCAAGCCTCACTTCCTCGTTAGCCTCATGCGGTACGCCACTGAACCTGCACTCCAAGTATTCTGTCTTGGTCCTACTCAATTTAAATCCTTTAGGCTCTAACGCCTATCTCCGACCCTCCAACTTATCGTTAACTCCGCTACGAGTCTCGTCAATCAGGACTATGTCATCCGCGAACAACATACACCAAGGCACCTCACCTTGTATTTGTCGTGTCAATTCATCCATCACCAAGGCGAATAGAAACGGGCTAAGAGCTGATCCCTAATGCAACCCCATCAGAACAGGAAAGTGCTCCGAGTCTCCTCCTACCATCCTTACCCTAGTCTTAGCTCCATCATACATGTCCTTTATCATTCTAATGTACACCACAGGTACACCTTTAGCCTCCAAGCATCTCCATAGGACCTCTCTTGGCACTTTGTCGTAGGCTTTTTCTAGGTCAATGAATACCATGTGCAAGTCCCTCTTCCGCTCCCTATACTGCTCCACCAATCTCCTTATAATATGAATGTCTTCTGTAGTCGAGCGCCCCGGTATGAATCCAAACTGGTTCTCTGAAATAGACACACCTCTCCTCACCCTCATTTCCACCACCCTTTCCCATACTTTTATAGTGTGACTTAGCGAACTGATACCTCTATAGTTGCTGCACTTTGAATGTCGCCCTTGTTCTTGTACAAGGGAATCATTGTACTCCACCTCCATTCTTCCGCATCTTCATACCGTCTTGAAAATGACATTAAACAACCCGCCCCCACTCCAAGCCTACTGCCGCCGCACTCTTCCAAAATTCCCCAGGAATCTCGTCAGGTCCGGTCGCTCTTCCCCTGCGCATCCTATGAACCGCTCCCTTAACCTCCTCAACCTTTATACTCCTACAATATCTAAAGTCGCGACGCCTATCAGAGTGCTCCAAATCTCCCAACAAAATGTCTCTGTCCCCTCCTTCGTTCAAGAGTTTTTGAAAGTATGACTGCCATCTCTGTCTAATGTGGGCTTCCTGTACCAACACTTGTCCATCCTCGTCCTTGATGCACTTCACTTAATCTAAGTCGTGTGCCTTCCTCTCTCTCGCCTTGGCCAGTCTAAACAACTTCTTACCCCCACCTCTGTCTTCTAGTTCTGCATAAAGGCGTTCAAAGGCTGCCGTTTTTGCTTCTTATCATAATATGCGAACATCTCTGGTGTATATCCATGTCTTTGTGAAATCGACGACCTGGAAGAAGAAGTCGATGGGATATCTGTAGCTGACGGAGCCTGACGGGCTATATCGTCAGGCTCATCTACTAGACCTCCGCCCGGCCGACCACTTCGCCGCTGTGCTAACCACCCCATCGCCCGACTACCCTCTGGATCACCCTCTGGTACAGGCTCTGGAGTATGCTTTGGAACATTCTTATCGACACGATGCCACTCCAGTGCCCGTGTCATACCAGTGTCGGTAAGTTGAATTATCCGTGCTGCATATGCAGCTATCCCGGGGTCGGTGGACTCCGTAAGGGGAATGCTCTCATGGTTTATCACCAGAGTCATCCATAGCTGCATATATTTGCAAATTTTAAGAATTGAATAAACTCGTAAAGTAATGCATAATAAGACGATGGATTAAGTTTAAGACGAATAAAACTGACCAACGCCTCATACGCTCCTGAGAGTGATTTATATCCTCGGCCATCAGGACAAGGCGTTGAGGGGTTGGCAATCAAGGAGCGAGTGATATGCATGTACCACGTCATGCACTCATAGATCGGAGTGTCATGTCCGACCGCCGCTAGAGTCGTCATCCTCGCGTTCCATGCATCGACTTCCTGGTGCATACGCGCCAGCCATGCCGCATTGTCGATCGAACGCTCGTTCCTGGTATAGTGGGTGGGCTCCTAATGTGTATCCACGGGTATGTTCTGTACATGCCCAAACTGCCGTAACACGCGGTTGGGCGCGTGATGCTCAACGATGTCCATATAGATCAATGGACACTGTGCCATCCATATGTGCTCACCAGCCCTACAAAACGCAGGTAGCTGACCCAAAATCTAATCATACGGCGTCCATATGAAAGCCTATAAAAAGAATTCAACAAGTTAACAATAAAAGACTAACAAAATTAACAAACTAATGTTAAATAAAAAAAAACTTACCTTGGGCGCCGTTATGCGGTTTAACTGATCCTTAAACGGGAGAATGACATGGTGCGTCTCCACACCTCTGGTACGGCCTCTCGACCATCTCCGCGCGTATGGCATATCCTCAGCAACATAGTCATCGGGAGGGTGAGCAGCTATGGGCTGCAAAAGGTCTCAACCTAGTCCGCACCCATATTTGTCATAGTCATCAAAAAAATTATTTATCAGTCGTCGTTTGGAAAAAATATATTTAATGTTTTATTACACACACTTAAATATATTACCTGAAGAAGAGGGCTAAATGCAGCGACCTCAAGCCTCTCGCCCATAGAGGCTCGATCAAATCCTCTGTACATGTAAGCCAGGATAGCGGCGCCCCAACTGTAACATCCCAGCTGGTCTAGATCCTCAATAAAGAGCAGATACCTCATGCTCATATCCGCACCCGACGTGTTCGGGAACATGATGCCCCTAAATATGATGAGAAGATATAAGCGAGCACGTCGATCAACATCAGCCTGAGGCGTCGCCTCGCCAATCAGATGCTGCAGATGTATGAGGCACAACTGAGCATGGAGGGAGGACCGCAACAACCGACTCTGTCCACGCATATCCCTCTGATGAGGCACGAAACCAGTGGGCCTAGTCAACTCCTGGGGATACGACAGCTGCGGAGGCTCCATTATATATACAATGCCCGTCCATCAATATATAGACCATAAATCACCTCGACATCCCGGGGTGATGGTAGCCTCGCCAGTGCGGAGATGAAATGTATGGGTCTTCGGTCGCCAGCGCTTAATCATGGACATCACTAGAGCCCTATCGTGCACAAGCCGACCAACCTCGATGCACCGGTAGATACCGCCCCAACGTAGTATATCTATGACACGAGGATGTGGGGGAATAACCTCTAGAATATCCCATGCTGACTCCCCCGAACGGGTACGGACCACTCTACTAGAGGATACCGGTGCATCCCATACATACTGGGACCTATGCTCATGCTGTAGATAAAGTACCCCCCTGTTGTCAAAGGGCCTCAGCTCCATGGAGGTATCCTATCTATTTTAGGCATTTTAAATTAATCATTAATACATGAAGTAAGGATTAAAGTGGTATATTTTTTACGCATTTTAAGTTAAACATTATTTTTTTAATTAATCTCTAATACGTAGTATTAGTTATGTAATCTTTTACCGAGAAATTATACAAAGGATTGAATCCTAAACTAAGGATTTTCAATTTCTAATTAGCAAATAAATAAATTAAAAATTAAAGATATAAAGATTAATAATTAACAAATCAAAAAATTAACAATTAGCTAGCAAATAATTAATAAATAAACAATTAACTAACTAATCAAATAATTAATAATTATTAGCAAATAATTAATAAATAAACAATTAACTAACTAATCAAAAAATTAACAAATTATTAGCATATAATTAATAAATAAACAACTAAGTAACTAATCAAACAATTAACAAATTATTAGCATATAATTAATAAATAAACAATTAACTAACTAATCAAACAATTAACAAATTATTAGCATATAATTAATAAATAAACAACTAAGTAACTAATCAACCAATTAACAAATTATTAGCATATAATTAATAAATAAACAATTAACTAACTAATCAAATAATTAACAAATTATTAACAAATAAACAATTGGCTTAACAAAAACTAAATAAATAATTAGCTAGTCTAACAATTGAAATAACTATCTAACAATTAACAAATACTAAATAAACAATTAATAAATAATTAACAAATTAACAACAAATAAACAAATAAAAAAATTAAAAAAAAAAAGAAGAAAAAACTGGCAGAAACTGCCCCATTTTTCGCACAAAAAAGTGCGTAAAAGTTTTTTTTTTTGTCCATATCCGCAAATAGTATACAATAGTCATGCTTAGGTTAATAATGTAAGGCCTAAGGCCAACCCCACCACCCTCACTATCATCAGGATCCTTTCTCCTCCTCTTAATGACAGGATGATTTATGCCATGATCATCCTTTCTTCCCTTCTTCAGGCCATGGGTGAAAATATGCTTCTTGTGGGAGACGGCAGCGATCAAAACCTGAGTAGCCTCATTAGATGCCTCAGGAGATGACTCAATTGAAAGACTGGACCACAGGAGCAGAAGAATGAACCTGAAATAACATATAAACAATTTAAATAACATATTGACTTTTGGGTTGAAAATCAACAAGAAAACGATGTTTTTGATTGTGTGGGACCTCGGAACTCACCTTTAATGGCTGATTTTTTTTTTCTTTTGATCGTGGGGGACCAGTGGTGGGGAAGAAGGAGCCCATATATTTAAGAGCTTTTACGCACGGAAGACCGCGCGTAAAAGGACTTAAGTGTAAAAAGACACTTTGGTCCTTTTACGCATGATTTCCGTAAAGTTCTATTTTTTTTTTTTTTTTTTTTTAAAGGGTTATTTTGGTTCCAAAAATTTATTTTTGAGTTATAAAAGTCTTGGACCCAAAGTGATTTACTAAACAATAGCGGATAACATTAACAATCCCAAGGTGTTTTATACTCGATTGCAGTTTTATTACAGCAACCTCAGGAATACTAATTATGTAATAAAATAATAAAATGACATATTTACCCTCTCCAAAGCTTCTCCCTCAAAGTTTTTCTTAGAAAAGTCCAAGTTAAAATTGAAAATAAAAATATATCCAAACACATTATATTATTTCTCAAATATCTTATCTTAATTCAATAAATCAAATATTTATCAATAAACAAAATATTTATTAAATAATTCTAATATTATTTAATTTGCGTATTATAGTGCTATTTTAACATGGTCACTAGTCAAACGCTCGGTTGCTTATTTCGTACAAGATCATACAATTATAGAAATTGGAAAGGATAGCGGAGGAAGTAAGAGGGTGTTTGGATAGGCTTTTAAAAATTAGATAACAAGTTAAAAGCTAAAAGTATAAGTTGGTACACTCAACTTTTAGCTTTTGGCTTATTTTAGTACTTTTTTTGCCTAAAAGTAAATTCTTAAAAGCACTTTTTAATTTATTTTTTTCGAATACCACAAAAAATAAAAATAAAAGCCTAAAAATCAATAAACACTTAAAATAAGCTAATCCAAACACCCTCTAAGCTGTAACATCAGTGTTGTCTTGGGTTAAATGTTTGTACGTCAAAGAAAAGAGAAAGAGGAAGAAGGTAAAAAGAAAAGAGTGGCTCCAGGGGCGTATGTAGCACATTGGGTGGGGGTTCAATTGAACCCCAAACTTTCGACACGGAGTATAAATTTATGTGTAAAAATCTATCAAAATTGCAATACTAGTAGATATGAACCCCATAACTTTTAAATAAATGGTTTATACGCTAAGAATGTTAAAAGGTTGAACCCCTAAAGTTTAAATTCTAGATCCGCCTCTGAGTGGCTCATGTGTAACATGTTACTCTAAGTTGTAACATCAGTGTTGTCTTGGGTTAAATGTTTGTACGTCAAGGAAAAGAGAAAGAGGAAGAAGGTAAAAAGAAAAGGGTGGCTCATGTGTAACATGTTGCTCTAAGTTGTAACATCAGTGTTGTCTTGGGTTAAATGTTTGTACGTCAAAGAAAAGAGAAAGAGGAAGAAGGTAAAAAGAAAAGAGTGGCTCATGTGTAACATGTTACTCTAAGTTGTAACATTAGTGTTGTCTTGGGTTAAATGTTTGTACGTCAAAGAAAAGAGAAAAAGGAAGAAGGTAAAAAGAAAAGACTGGCTCATGTGTAACATGTTAGTCACTACTCGAGTATTCAGAGGTGACATTTGACTTCACGAATGAGTGGGCGTCCTCTCTTGGAACTTGAGCTGTTGAAACTCTATCACATTTTTAACTTTTTATTATTATGTGCGATCTCTATTATCACAATTCATCATTTTTTTCTCATATAAAATCATTCTCATTCTTCTTCCAATTTATATCCATAGTTTGAAACATTATAGAATTCAAAATGATATTTTAAAATATTATAGTTTTAAATATGCTATAGAGTAGTATGTATGAGCTATAAACTTTTGAAATTTAATACCTTAACATATCATAACATTTTATACTTATATATAAGGGAGAACTCATAGATTTTGTCGTCCTCACAGTTGAGAACTTTGATACTTTGTTCAATCAAGATACTACACGTGGGCCTCTACCATTAGCTCCCACTGCCTTTTTCCTTGTCTATTTCATTTTTCACACTTCTCTTTTTCTTAAAGCCTAGAGGAAAAAAAATCTTTAAGCCCATTCATCACGGGCCTCTGCCATTTATATATTGACATTGTGGTAATCTTTTCTTGTCCTTATTCTTTACTCCCTTCTGTTTACTTATATTTCATGGTATTCTTAGTTTTTCTACTTAATTTAAAATAAATATGTTATTTATATAACCAAGAAGATAATATTTTTGTCTAAAAAATTATTCTTATTTAGATAAGTGAAATTTTAATATAATCAAGAAATCATATTAAATTTGTATTATTAATTAAGGATAATGCAGTGAAAACACTTCTTACATATTTAAGGTTAGTAATATTTTAAGGGGCATGTCCGAAGTAAAAACACCTTTTGATATGTACCGGATGGAGTACTAGATTACCCTTTGCATTATTTGTCATTATACATGGTAAAATTTTAGCAACTTTGGAGTCACATTTTCGTTTCCACCTAAAACTTTTATTAGATCTTACTAATTACTCTTCCTTCATACCCCTTCCGTCCACTTTTACCTGTCACATTGCGCTTCTCAAGAGTCAAACTGAATAAACTTTGACCAATATTTTAAGATTTTTTTTCATCATATTAATATGAGAAGAATTACAACTTATATTTTTTATAATTTCCGAACGTCTATAAATACCAAATTAATCTTATTTAATTTAGCTCCGAAGATTAGTCAAATTGACTCTCGAGAAGCGAAACTTGACAAGTAAATGTGAACGGAGGGAGTATCAATTTATGTGACATTTTTTTTCAAGAGTCATTTTGATTAAATTTTGAAGTTAAATTAAATTAGAGAAACTTAAATATTTTAAATTAAAATATAACTATTTAAAAATTATACAAAAGGTACTATAAATTACAATTTTATTTTTAAGAATAAACCATATATGAGGAACTAAATTGTTCTTGAGGTTTATTTAATAAATTTAGTTATATTCCTTTTTTTCGTCTAAAACTAAAATCATTCAAGTCACGCATTCATACGTGGGAGAGCAAAGCTTAAACCGGCACATTTAACTAACATAAACTCATACAACATAGATTATCATGAGCGAAATTAATTCCTAATATTATATTTAAGAAATCTATCCAGGTCTATAAAATAAAGAAGTTACAAATCCATTAAAAGAACCAATATTTTTATTTTAAGTTTTTCGCTGAGTTGTAATTATTTAAATCATCTTACTTTGCAGAATGCCGAGTCGCTTATTTTCCTTTGGTATTTAATAATTCTCTTGCCAACTGTCCTTCCTATAAATAATTTAATGTTTAAAAATCATCGAATTAGGTGAATAAACTTTAATAATTATGAAGACTTATTAACAATGCATGTTTAAGATGCCTCTGGATTATATTACTTATGTGATAAGAAATTATGAAGCAAATAATATTTCTTTAATTAAAATAATATTGCTTTTATATCTCGAGCCCGGGCCTCATATAACTAGTGTCTTAATATATCATAATATTTGTATGATTGTAAAATATTTTCATTAAAGATATTTTCATAGGTGACATCAAAATCATCTTTCAACCGATTCGATAGCAGCAGCATATGATATTGAACAAGACAGAAGCTAAGGTTCTTTCCTCACCTCTAGGGCATTGAGGTTCTCCAAGTCTGAAGGGATTCAGTGTCCAATTACCGACTCTTCCTGAACTTACGCTATCGAAGCCGAGCCAGGAAAGGTTGTTAGTGGATACCCACCAATTTTCACTTGTTAGAAAGGACATCAAAGATGTCCACTGGGGCTATAAAGACTCCCGTCGTTCTCAAGAAAACTGGTGGCTCGCATCTCTAGGAGATAGGAGATGTATCGCAGACTGGGTTCATACACAAAAAGATATCAAAAGTAATGTAGGACTAAAATATTTGGAGGACTCTTCTAATAAAATAAAAATATATCATTATCAGCAAAGTTTATAAAATTAATTATTTTTAGATATAGAAGTATGCGACCTTTTATGAAATGGACTATCAAAAAGATTGCGTCACATAAGCTAAAATGGAGGGAGTACTATTTAATTAATAGTAGCAGAATACCCATCTTTGCATAACTACTTCAATGCTCATTATGAAAAGAAAGAAGATTAGTATAAGTTGATGATTAATGCAAAGATAATAAGCAGTATATAATATAATGAATCTTTTAAATACCAAAGTCGAATATAACGGAATGAATATAAGGATTTATATGTGTCAACTTGGAGAAATATATTATGGATATTCTTTTGTGACTCATACTATCACATGCTACTGATGTTTTGACAAGAATAAGGAACAATTGGCTGGCTAGCACATGCATGGTAGGCCACCACGTGTTCCTCTTTCTAAAAAGTTTGCATTCTACTTTGCTTTCCAGATACGATTCATGGTATGTTCTAAAGAATAATACTACTTATAATATTTTTTAATCACGTCTAATTATGTTACATTCTAAAATAAGATAATGTTCTGAAGTAACTCTAGTTTCATGCAGTTGTTTTTTATAGCTAATTTATACTTATTCATCATAGTTGTTTTTTATATCTAATTTATACTTATTCATCATAGTACCAAATATTGTGATAGGATAATAAGTACTTATTCATTCTTAATCAGAGGTTTAATCTATAAATTTCCTACACTAATTATTTCACCTGTTATGTTACTCAACTTTGAATTCTATTTTTCAAATCTGTTCCCCTTTCTTTTAGTCTTCTAAATTTTCATAACAATTGTTGAAAATTGCAAAGACAGCAGCTAGCCTACTATCACTACTAATCGAAACGGATTGCAAAGACATTATTAATATGCTAAACAACAAGTCAAACTGTTATTCCAATTTAATTAATGACTTCATGTTACTGATAAATTACTATATGGGTATTATCACCACTAGAAATAGAGGCTTTTTCCACATCGAATCAGTGAGAAATTTGTGTTATAAAACTATTTACCCCGAATTTAGGTAATCAATTGAATTTATAAGTGAGGTATAGGATATGTGTATAAACTTTAATCTATTTTGGGTTGATTTGGAATGTGTATTCGTTGCAATAATATGTATATGTAAATATATGTGTTGATGCCTTGAATAAATATGTAGATATTGATGATTAAGCTAATTGTATTGAATGAGCAAACAAAGTCAAATGCCACTGATTCGGACCAAAAGAGAGAGAGAGAGAGAGAAAGCGTTTCAATATATATTTTCTGTTACAATGTTCTAGATTTCAAAAAGCCAACCCTTAAAAGTATGGAAATGCCCTCTATTTATAGTTTTGCCTCATGGGCCTTACATACAATACAAAGCCCTTTTAGAATAGAGAAAACCCTAAAAGGATAAGGTAGGGCCGTATGGTCTGACACCTGTACGGTTGTCAATACAAAATGACAGAACGGTCTTGACGCGTGGCAATTCTGCAATTGGTTAACCGGACCAACGGCCACGTTCATTTCGGACATGAAGAAACCGGACTAACGACCATGAGAACTTGACTTGGAGAAACCGAACTAACGGCAATGCTGAGTTTGATCCGGAGACACCGGATCAACAGATTTACTTCTCTTTTCTCGGATCAGCCACATCCGGTGCAATCCCCCCTATCTGAAGAAAAGTCCGATCATACTCGTGCTCATTTGGTCATACCCTCGGCCCCCGGTCTCACTGGTCTTGCATATATCCGATTTTTACCGTATATAGATAGTCCCCATACTTTCCGGATCGTAGTTTTACCGGAGTCACGGGAAGTGGATAAGTCACAAAATCGATGGTTTCATAAGCTCGTTCTTATCTTTTAATTTTGGCGGGAACAGTTATGTCACGTCCTTCTGACATCGGCCACCTGTCTCGTCCCGAATGGCCGACCTAGGGAACCGCCGTAACGCACGTTGCCTCATATTACGTCTCATTAATTGTGAAACATGTGGCGCCACCCGATTGGCCGCTTTCTGTAACCGCTACAGTTCCTATGCCTATATAAGGCCCTTAACCTATTCATTTTACCATTTTCATTCCTTCAACATTCTCACTTCTTCGTTTCACTTTTCTGCTTATCTGGTTGCTTCTGCACTTCTTTTCTTTGATCAGTTGATCATTCAGAAATCAACTTGTCAACTTCATCTGCCATTTTTATCGAAAGTGCACCTTTGCAACCTTTTTTCATTCGTCACTTTGCATCCAACTGCCTCTTCCATCCTTGTTACATTCCCTCCATTTTTTTCTTTTTTGCATTTTGATTCCCATCTCATTCAAATCTTCTCTTTCACGTTCTCCAAATGTCTGCCAACACCGAAACTACTTCCCAGGATGTTCCCTTAATTTCTTCTCGTAGCTGAGCCAACCTCACAACCCAAGGGAAAAACCTTCGTTGAACCTACCGCTTTGGACATAGTGCCGTCCAAACCCAACTATAACAAAGAATTTGAAGTCGAGAAGCCTTCTCCGATTGCGGATAGAGGTTTCGATGTAAGGCGATAACCCGTCTATTACCGAGGATAAACTTGACCAGTGTCCGGCCGACCGCGGATAGATAACCGTCCAAGTGTTCGCCCCCGGCCCGACGAATCTATCATCGATCATGAGAAGGCTTCGTATGTTTACACCTATCCATTTACGCTCAAGCTCGTCCCTGCAATTGACCCGGTTATTTTAGAGATGTGCCGGACGTACAATGTGACCCTGGCCCAAATTGGTCCGATTATCTGGAGGACCGTGGCTTACCTCCGGTTATTGGCCAATAACGTCAATAGGGAATTCACGATGACGCATTTCATCCGGTTATATTCCTCGAGGCTATTCCGAGGGGGCGTGATAAAGCTCCCCAAGCGAAGTCGAAACCCGATATTTTCCAAAATGGACGAAGACAGGGATCGAGGGTGGTTAGAACGCTATGTCCGGGTAAGGACCGCAGACATTATTCCAACTGAGTATATGCCTTTTCCGGAGATGTGGAATGATAGGCGTAAGCTTCTCAGTTCTCCCTTCAATAATCATTTTTCCTCCATGCTTTGTCAACACTTAGTCCCTTGCATTCACGTGATTTTTCCCTTTTTTTTTGTATCAGTTGTGGCGTGGATACCTCCGGCCGTCCGGAACATGACCGAATGGGTTGCAGCAATTATCGGCCAATATACTCACGAACGACGGACATGAGGGGACCTGTCGCGTGGACGATGAGTTGCTCAAAATCACGTAACACTCTCCTTGATTCAGTATATATTTTATCTTCTCCTTTTTCCTTTTATAACCCTTACGGTATTCAGGTTTACCCAGGGGATCGGTGGAGCCGAGACCGGAACCAACAGCCGAGCCTGCTGTACTGGTTCCTGAATTCAATTCAGCTGGGACATCTCGGCTCATTGCTGCTACCAATAAGAGGCGGAGAAAGCCCTCGGACAAAGGGCAGAAACCAAAGAAAAGGGCAAGGAGTGTTGTTCGGACTCTGAGGGATGAATCAGAGCCCGACTTTCTTATTCGAAGGATCGGTATGGCCCCCTCCATTGCCTCTATTCTGGAGGAGGAAGCCACCATTCCTCTCTTTCCTACAGCTGAGGAAGGACCTTCCGCTCCGGCTTTTCACACAGCTGGGGAAGAAGTTCTTTATCCAACTCCTCTAAGGTCAATTGAATTCGTTGACATTTTAGGTGACGCTTCATCTAAAGAGACTGCCCTGCAAGGGAATAGAAGATCCGGGATAGCTTCGACTGCGCCGGCCGAACCAGAGCGAGTCGGTCCACGATACCGAGGCTCCAATGGATACCACCCCCAGCGCCGGTGGTGACCAAGTCGCAACATTCGAGGCACCCTGCTTCCTACCGAGACCGTCGGAGTCGCTCCAACTTCTCGCGCCGAGAAGTTGGATAACCTCGATGACATGTTCTCGGATACACCACCCGAATCGGGAAAAGCGGGCCGGTTTCGAACATTTCCTATCCTCGGGTCACGAGGGCGACTAAGCCGGCCACGGGCCCGGCGGTTTAAGGGATAGCTTAGTACGTGTCTTCCCGACCCCTAGCGTGGAACCGAGAAGGACAAGGTCGGCCATGGTTACCATCCCCAAGGATTGCAGTTTCTTGTCCCGATGTTATATCCCGTATTTTTGCACGTTCGGGGAATTTGGACATAATTGTGATTTGTAAGAATAAGGACATATTTTGATTTTATTTGGTGGGTATGTTGTTGCTTATGGAAAAATATGTGTGTAAAGACATCGGAGAAGGCCAAGGGTAAAATTGGAATTTCAGAAATTTGTTTCGGGAATTACAAAACAAGATCTATAAGTCATTGGGCTCAAAAAAAATGGATGAAAAGTTGAGGCCCAAATTTGGAGGGTTGGCCGGCCATCATGGCTAGCCCAAGCCCATGGGAAATTTATTCCATGTGGCAAATTAATATGAAGGACCATATATGAGTCATGAACTCATAGAATATTCAAGAAAGCAAAAGAAAAATCAAGAAAAAAAAGAAGAAGCCATTCGGCTCCAAGAGAGAAAGAGAAAAAAAAAGAGAAAAGAATTCCCAAGTCTTCAACCTTGGCTCAAGAATTATAATTTTCATAAATTCTTGTCAAGCTTAAGAGTCTCTACAAGGTGATATAAGTATTTTAGCAAGAAACTATCTTTGGTGGTAAGGAGAATTTATTGGAGAAAGGTATGAATTTCATGTTCTTTCATGTTATGGAAGATAGATATATGTTGTAGTATGTGGAAATGAATGAAAAGTATGAAAATCTTGTGTGTTGTGCATATGGATGTTGTGGCCGTGTGGTAATTGAATTGGAGAGGGCATGAATTTATTTTATTTATTATGGAAATTGTGTTGATGTAGTTTTGTGTTGTAAGTGGAAGAATATGAGTCGAATTTGCATGAAAAACCATTGTTAAGTTGTTGTAGGAAGTTTGGTAATATTATGGAAGATTTATGTGATTATGGAAACGAAGTTGTAAGACACAAATGGTGATTGTTGTAAGTGAAATCGAAAGATAAAAATATGTTGTGAATATCTATGTTGAAAAATCGGAGATTTTGAGTGAATTATGGTTGGCGGAACTTTTGCATATTTGGTAAAATAATGCGAAATATCTTTGAATTGTGTTGAATGGCCTTAAGTTAGTGAATAAATATGAAGGCATTAATATTAGCTTGGAATTGTGAAGTTGGATTGGAAGTTGTTGCGTTATGTAGAAAACGAGGTTACTTATGTTAGAACGCTTTTGAATTAATTGTTGATGTTGTTAGTTTGGTTGTTGGTGCTGTGTTGATAATATGAGCCGAGACGAATTCTCGGGGTGTTGTATTTCTAGGGGAGATGCTGCCGGAATTTTGGTAGACAAGTAAGGATTTAAGTTGAATTCACAAAACTTGAAACTCACATTTGGTAACAATAACCATTTGTAGATTCTGGACGAAACGGGATTTGAGCTTAAGCGAGCATAAGACGTCCGTAAGGTATGTAAGGCTATTCCTTTCCTTCTCTTGGCATGTCCTAGGTGTACTAGGTACGGATTTGAGCCTTGGGGGTTATTACTCCTGTTCATAGAAACCTAAGTACGAATTTGAGCACTATTCATTCAGTATGATTGAATTAGGATCCTTGTATCTTGATTGGAAAATGCTCAAACACTTATAACTTGCATAAATGTAATTGAATTGCCTTGAAACTTTCATAAACGTCTCTATTAAGTCTATAATATATCTTGTGGAGTAATAATGTTCCTAATATGATTATTGCTTCGGTTCTTTAAAAATGGCTTCTGAAATACTCGTAACTTTCTCGCACTAAGTCAGGTTGACTTGAAACTTGTTTCTGGGCTTTTAGGTGTCAGTAAGTAAACGTGAGTTTGATTTTCTTTTTTTTTCAAACCACTCCGAAGGGAGTGCGATATTTTATTATATAAGACTGCAAACCACTCCGAAGGGGTGCGAGATTTTACTATTTCATTTCACCTACGACTTATGTCTACTTTCCACAACGCTATTATGATTATTATTATTATTATTATTATTATTATTATTATTATTATTATGCCGAAGGAGCTAGGATTAGTATTATGTCACGAGTGGCATGCCCGAAGGGCCGGGGGTAGCCGTATGTCACGAGTGGCATGCCGAAGAGCTAGGGCTAGGAATATTATGTCGGGGCCGGCATGTCGAAGGGCCGGGATAGACGTATGTTGGACCGGCATGCGGAAGGGCCATCATTTTATTTCGGGACGCATGCCGAAGGGCGCCGGGATACGTATGTCGGGACCGGCGTACCCGAAGGGGTTTATTATCATTACTATCATTACTACCATTGTTGTTATCATTATTATACTATCATTAATATTATTAGGCCGGAAGCGGCCGTCCGAAGGGACTATTTCATTTAAACATTGAATTCATACTGGTATCCTAAACTTGCTTACTGTTGTACTTTTCTGATTCATGTTTCAGTAATGCTTTACATATTCAGTACATATTCCGTACTGACCCCCTTTCTTCGGGGGGCTGCGTTTCATGCCCGCAGGTTCAGGGACGCAGCTAGGGGACCCAGCTATTTAGAGGGAGTCAGCACTGGGAGTCAGACAGCTCCATTTACTCCGGAGGCTGTTTCTATTTTGGTATAGCTTTACTTATTGTACAGGTCGTACTCTGTAGAAGTCTGCGAACAGCGTGGAAGTCATGGTTACTGTTTGGCCTTGTTGGCCATGATTTTGTTGTACAGAAATGGCAGAGGCCCTTTTGGCTCGCTTTGTTCTATGTCGTATGTATATATATAATATGTTTTGAGATGCCTTGAGCCACGTGTCGATTTTGGTTTTTCATCTAAAATTTTTAAATTCTTGTTTAAAAAAAAAAAAAAAGATTTGGGTTTGACGTTTAAGGGTTCGCTTGACTCTGATGAGAGTCGGGTGCCCGTCACGCCTTGATGAAGATTGGGGTGTGACAAAGTGGTGTCGGAGCGGAGTCGATCCTCGGCATGTTCGCGGTTTCGTGTCTAGTAGAGTCTTGTTTATCGGTGTGTTGTGCACCACATCTATAAACGGGGAGCTACGAGACATTAATAAGTGTCTTTCTTTCTTTCATGGTAAAGATCGTGCGGATAGAGGCGTGTCGTAAGTAAGGTCCCTAATCTAGCAATTTGTATGATTTCGGTAATGCCGCCTAAGAAGGGTAAAGCGACGGCGACCCCGAAGGGCAAAGCGCTTGGGGACGAGGTAGTTAGCCAAGCCCCCGGGTCTGCGAGCTCGGACATACGGCGGAATACGCGTCCGCCCCCGAGTCCTCCCGCCTCCCCGTCATCTCCCGGAGGAGCAAGAGGGGCACCGATCCCGGCCCGGCTCCGGCCACCGGCATCGGTTTCTCGGTCTCTCGGTCGGATGCCCGGCGGCGGAGATTAGAGAAATGAAAGATGCTATACGTTTGTTAACTCAAGTACTTGCCACCCCGAGTGGACAACGAGAATAGGAGTCACGAGTATCCGGATAGGGGTACCGCCGGTGCCGGGGCACGAGATTTTCTTACATTAAATCCTCCCGAGAATTTAAGGGCACGGACCTAATGCGATCCTCGAGAATTCATAGATGGTATGCGGCGTACTCAAATGTGATGCGAGGCATCGACCACGGAATACGGTGAGTTAGCCTCTTATAGGCTGCCGGGGGCATAGCAATAAATTGGTACCGGTCTTGGAGATTATCGAGGGGTAGTGATGCCCTTCCGCCGACTTGGCGGGGAATTCTCGAACGCCTTCTTGCGCCACTATATGCCACCCAAGTGAAGCGGGCAAGGGTTGACAAGTTTCTTAACACTGCGACAGGGTAACATGTCTGTTAGAGAATATAGTGTGGAGTTCGACTCCTTAGCCAGATATGCCCCTACTATTGTGCAGGTAATTTAAATTCCGTAGTTGATTGTCTTAATCAATGAATGATTTATATGTGCCGCCCACCTAGAGAACCTTCCCCAAAATACTTGTAAGCCTTATAAGGCTAATTTAACATTCGAGGACGAATGTTCTAGCGGGGGAGGATGTTATATCCGTATTTTTGCACGTTCGGGGAATTTGGACATAATTGTGATTTGTAAGAATAAGGACATATTTTGATTTTATTTGGTGGGTATGTTGTTGCTTATGGAAAAATATGTGTGTAAAGACATCGGAGAAGGCCAAGGGTAAAATTGGAATTTCGGAAATTTGTTTCGGGAATTACAAAACAAGATCTATAAGTCATTGGGCTCAAAAAACATGGATGAAAAGTTGAGGCCCAAATTTGGAGGGTTGGCCGGCCATCATGGCTAGCCCAAGCCATGAGGGAAATTTATTCCATGTGGCAAATTAATATGAAGGACCATATATGAGTCATGAACTCATAGAATATTCAAGAAAGCAAAAGAAAAATCAAGAAAAAAGAAGAAGCCATTCGGCTCCAAGAGAGAAGAGAAAAAAAAAAGAAAAGAATTCCCAAGTCTTCAACCTTGGCTCAAGAATTATAATTTTCATAAATTCTTGTCAAGCTTAAGAGTCTCTACAAGGTGATATAAGTATTTTAGCAAGAAACTATCTTTGGTGGTAAGGAGAATTTATTGGAGAAAGGTATGCATTTCATGTTCTTTCATGTTATGGAAGATAGATATATGTTGTAGTATGTGGAAATGAATGAAAAGTATGAAAATCTTGTGTGTTGTGCATATGGATGTTGTGGCCGTGTGGTAATTGAATTGGAGAGGGCATGAATTTATTTTATTTATTATGGAAATTGTGTTGATGTAGTTTTGTGTTGTAAGTGGAAGAATATGAGTCGAATTTGCATGAAAAACCATTGTTAAGTTGTTGTAGGAAGTTTGGTAATATTATGGAAGATTTATGTGATTATGGAAACGAAGTTGTAAGACACAAATGGTGATTGTTGTAAGTGAAATCGAAAGATAAAAATATGTTGTGAATATCTATGTTGAAAAATCGGAGATTTTGAGTGAATTATGGTTGGCGGAACTTTTGCATATTTGGTAAAATAATGCGAAATATCTTTGAATTGTGTTGAATGGCCTTAAGTTAGTGAATAAATATGAAGGCATTAATATTAGCTTGGAATTGTGAAGTTGGATTGGAAGTTGTTGCGTTATGTAGAAAACGAGGTTACTTATGTTAGAACGCTTTTTGAATTAATTGTTGATGTTGTTAGTTTGGTTGTTGGTCTTTGTGTTGATAATATGAGCCGAGACGAATTCTCGGGGTGTTGTATTTCTAGGGGAGATCCGCCGGAATTTTGGTAAACAAGTAAGGATTTAAGTTGAATTCACAAACTTGAAACTCACATTTGGTAACAATAACCATTTGTAGATTACGGACGAAACGGGATTTGAGCTTAAGCGAGCATAAGACGTCCGTAAGGTATGTAAGGCTATTCCTTTCCTTCTCTTGGCATGTCCTAGGTGTACTAGGTCTGAATTTGAGCCTTGGGGGTTATTCTGTTCATAGAAACCTAAGTCTGAATTTGAGCACTATTCATTCAGTATGATTGAATTAGGATCCTTGTATCTTGATTGGAAAATGCTCAAACACTTATAACTTGCATAAATGTAATTGAATTGCCTTGAAACTTTCATAAACGTCTCTATTAAGTCTATAATATATCTTGTGGAGTAATAATGTTCCTAATATGATTATCGCTTCGGTTCTTTAAAAATGGCTTCTGAAATACTCGTAACTTTCTCGCACTAAGTCAGGTTGACTTGAAACTTGTTTCTGGGATTTTAGGTGTTAGTAAGTAAACGTGAGTTTGATTTTCTTTTTTTTTCAAACCACTCCGAAGGGAGTGCGATATTTTATTATATAAGACTCTTCAAACCACTCCGAAGGGGGTGCGAGATTTTACTATTTCATTTCACCTACGACTTATGTCTACTTTCCACAACGCTATTATGATTATTATTATTATTATTATTATTATTATTATTATGCCCGAAGGGGCTAGGATTAGTATTATGTCACGAGTGGCATGCCGGGCGGGGGGGTAGCCGTATGTCACGAGTGGCATGCCGAAGGGGCTAGGAATATTATGTCGGGGCCGGCGTCCGGGCGAAGGGCCGGGATAGACGTATGTTGGACCGGCATGCCCGGCGGGCCATCATTTTTATTTCGGGGACCGGCGTGCCGGGCGGGGCCGGGATAGACGTATGTCGGGGCCGGCGTACCCGGGCGGGGTTTATTATCATTACTATCATTACTACCATTGTTGTTATCATTATTATACTATCATTAATATTATTAGGCCGGAAGCGGCCGTCCGAAGGGACTATTTTATTTAAACATTGAATTCATACTGGGTATCCTAAACTTGCTTACTGTTGTACTTTTCTGATTCATGTTTCAGTAATGCTTTACATATTCAGTACATATTCCGTACTGACCCCCTTTCTTCGGGGGCTGCGTTTCATGCCCGCAGGTTCGTGGACGCTGTGCTTGGGGACCACACTTATTTAGAGGAGTCGATCGGGAGTCGAACGACTCCATTTACCCCGAGGGCTTCGTTTCTATTTTGGTATAGCTTTACTTATTGTACGGTAGTCGTACTCAGAGAAGTCCGGCGAACAGCGTGGAAGTCATGGTTACTGTTTGGCCTTGTTGGCCATGATTTTGTTGTACAGAAATGGCAGAGGCCCTTTTGGCTCGCTTTGTTCTATGTCGTATGTATATATATAATATGTTTTGAGATGCCTTGAGCCACGTGTCGATTTTGGTTTTTCATCTAAAATTTTTAAATTCTTGTTTTAAAAAAAAAAAAAAGATTTGGGTTTGACGTTTAAGGGTTCGCTTGACTCTGATGAGAGTCGGGTGCCCGTCACGCCTTGATGAAGATTGGGGTGTGACACCCGTCTTGTGAGAGTAGCAAGCTATTTGAGGCCCCTTGTTTCGGACTCAGATAAGAGAAAGATGGTCGGAGTCCCCTGGCAGTGTCTCATTAATGAGAGCATGGACGCGGGCAACCGGGTAAGCTTATCATCTAACCTTTCCATAGTTCAATATAATCCTCCGCTCTAGCTTTATCCAAGCTTAACTTGTTTCTTTTGCAGAGTGTTGTGCTTGTCAATGAGGCCTTCATCCGTGCTCAGCAAGAGATTGACGATTTAAAGGGCCAGCTGGATGCCCAGGGTCGTGAAACGGAGAAGTTCCAGCATCTTCTGCAAGCAAAGGAAGATCAATTAAACCGGAGCGTACCGCCTTTTCCAACCTTCAACCCCGACCGAAGGCGGCGAAGGCCGAAAATCTCCATTTGAATGCCGAGTTGGCCAGAATGGTTGAAAAGAACCAGTTTCTGAAAGCGGATAAGGTCGGCCTTAGCTAAGACAATGCCTGTTTTTCTTCGAGGCTCGGTGAACTCGAGGCCACTATCTCTCAACTTCGAAGTGAGCTTGACTCGGTCAAGGCTGATGCCGTGAAGATGGCCAAGAGGCATAGGCTGCTTGAATCCGAGAATGCTACAGACAAAGAGAAGTTGAGGGTAATGGAACAGAAAGCCGAGGATAGGGCCCAGATTTGCGATGAGCTCAAAAGCAAATTCGAAGAGGCAGTCGAGGCCAATGACATTCTTAAGGCCGATCTTGAGCCGGTTACTCAAGTTCAAAGAATTCTCGACGAAGAGAAGTGGGAATTAGTGGCTAAATTGACCAAAGCTGAGGCCGGCTTAGAAGAGTCTCTTAAGGATGTGGAGGCTGCCGAGGCTCGTACCACAATTGCGGTTGAATATGAACAGTGAAAGTCCCGGAGGGCTACCCTTGAACAAGCTTAACAAGGATTGGGGACCTCCCGACTCTGATACTCGAAGCCAGAACAATCGAGGAGGAGGCTAAGAAAGCCCTTGACACCGAGTCTGAGGATTCCGAGAGAACAGTTTTCGAGCACTCTGGCTCCAGTCGCACCGGGTAGACCAGGGCCTACACTAGCCTTTATTTTGCTTTTGCCTTTTTGGCTTGTTTTTGTTTTTTAACTTTGTAGAAATTTCAGATGTAAAACCCTTCGTATATGGAGTGTGCATTTTTCCTTCTGATTGTCTCTTTATTCTTTTATCCGAATGCTTGTTATGACTTTTGCCCTAATCGCTTATCCCGTTAAAGAACAATCAAAGGCTCAGAGTCATTTTTTCCAGACTATGCCTAAATGTTAGCTTTTCTCTTCGTCCGGTACATTTTTGTTCGGGGATTTGATCGAATGGTTTGTCTGTGGGACTTATTTATGCTTTGTGAATTCAGACGTCTCCGAATCACTTTAGGCATTTTAGGGCCGATGTTTTCTGACCGCTTACTTATCATAGATTAGGTTCGCACACCTGAATCCCTGCCTTATCAAATTTTGATGTGGCAGTCCTCATTCGAAGGTGTTAAAATATTTTGGCTTGGTTCAACGCGACCTTGTTGCCTTTGTCGAATTTCGACGATAGTCCTCGGTGTAGGGTATTTCGATAAAATGATGCCGAATTTCGGCTGTAAACCCCGGTGTAAGGTGTTTAACAAGAAGACACATTCAAAATGAATTTTTTTATAATCTTTATATTGCAAGTATTTGCACGTACATGATATGAAGACTTCGTCCGTTTCCTTCTGTTTTTGCCGTAGCAAATACTAAGTGGACACGATTCGTTCTGATCGTTTGGTCCTTACATCGAAACCTAATACAGAAGGTCCGAGTTTGGACAAAGGTGAGAAATATAAAATTTCGAGGACTTCTCCGGGTAGCACCTAATAGCGTTCATCTGCTTTGTTGAGCTGCTCGTTTTCTATTTACCTGGGTAAGCCTCGATCTGGGTATAGTAGTCCCCTAGTATTTATCCAAGCTGCATGATCGGGTAAGCACTATCAAGTCACCACTCGAGGGATATACCCTCGAGTTCCTGGATACTTAGCCTCGCTTTCATAAAGTAACACATTGTACTTGTTGCCTCATTAAAAACCTTATCGGAAAACCCACTTCGGGACAAAACCGTACTAAGGAAAAGAGTGCAACACGTGTTTTCAGTCCTAACTTCATCCGGTACTCGACTTCCTGCAAAAGAGAAGGCAGATTAACAAAAAATGATCATAAGGGTAAGCATCCGTACCTTAGCAGTAGTATCTCTTCAAATGAGCCACATTCTAGTTATTGCACAACCGTTGTCCGTCCATGGATTCTAGCTGGTACGACCCTTTGCCCGTTATTCCTGTTATCTTGTACGGCCCTTCCCAGTTCGGACCCAACTTTCCGTCATTGGGATTCTTGGTGTTCAAAGTAACTTTTCGAAGCACCAAGTCCCCAACTCGAAAATGTCAAAAATTGGCCCTCCGGTTGTAGTACCTTTCCATTCTCTGTTTCTGGGCTGCAATTCGGACCAACGCCTTTTCACGAAGTTCGTCCGCGAGGTCGAGTTTTATGGCTATGGCCTCCTCGTTTGACCCATCGGTGGCGTATGTGAATCGGAGGCTCAGTTCACTAACTTCTACTGGGATGAGGGCTTCGGCCCCGTAGACCAACGAGAAAGGCGTTTCTCCCGTGCTTGATGTTGATGTGGTTCTGTAAGCCGATAATACCTCCGCTAGAACTTCCCTCCAGTGATGCTTCGATGTTTCAAGTCTTTTCCTTAAATTTTGAATTATTGTTTTATTCGTGGATTCTGCCTGTCCGTTTGCACTTGGGTGATATGGAGTTGATACAATTTTCTTGATCTTCAACCCTTCGAGGAAATTATTGACCTTGCTGCTAACGAACTGAGGACCGTTATCACAAGTTATTTCGGCCGGGATGCCAAAACGACAAATAATATGGTCCCATATGAAGTCAATAACCTCCTTTTCTCTAATCTTTTCGAAAGCCTGCGCTTCAACCCATTTAGAGAAATAGTCAGTCATAAACAAAATAAAACGGGCCTTACCTGGTGCCCATAGCAAAGGACCAACAATGTCCATTCCCCACTTCATGAAGGGCCAAGGTGATACCACTGAGTGTAGCAACTCCCCGGGTTGATGGATCATCGGGGCATGCCTTTGACACCCATCGCATTTTCGGACAAAATTCTTCGAGTCTCTCCTCTATCCGGTTCCAGTAATTACCGGCTCTGATAATTTTTTGAACTAAGGCATCTGCACCGGAGTGATTACCGCAGATACCCTCGTGGACTTCTCTCATCACATAATCGGTTTCTCCAGGACCCAAATACTTGGCCAGGGGTCCGAAGAAAGACCGTCGATACAATTAACCGTCTATTAAACAGAACCGTGCTGCTTTTGTCCTCAGTTACCGTGATTCTTTTGGGTCACTCTGGAGCTTTCCATCTTGTAAGTAGTCGATGTATTTGTTGCGCCAATCTCAAGTTAGACCCATCGTGTTTATTTCAGCATGCTCGTTTTCTACTGCCGAATTCATCAACTGCACTATGGTGCCGGGTTGACTGAAGAGCCTAAATTAGCCAATGCGTCAGCTTCGTTGTTCTGCTCCCTGGGTATATGCTGCATGGTCCACTCTTTAAACCAGTGTAGTATCACTTGGGTTTTCTCCAGATACCTTTGCATTCGTTCATCCTTAACCTCGAAGACGCCATTCACTTGGTTAACGACCAAGAGAGAGTTGCATTTTACTTCGATTATTTCGGTGCTTCGATTATTTCGGCCCCCATACTCCGGGCTAATTCCAAACCTGTAATCATAGCCTCATACTCGGCTTCATTGTTAGTCAATTTAATAGTTCTAATCGACTGTCTAACGGCATCCCCGGCGGGGCGTTTTAAAGACGATGCCTAACCCAGAACCTTTTAGGTTTGAGGCCCCGTCCATATGTAAAGACCAAATACCCGAAGCCTTTCCCGAGATTAGCAGAAACTCTTTCTCAACCTCGGGGATCATAGCGGGGGTAAAATCTGCCACAAAATCGGTCAAGATCTAAGACTTAATGGCCGTCCTAGGTTTATATTCGATATCATATTCGCTAATCTTTACGGCCCATTTGGTCAGTCTACCCGACAATTCCGGTTTATGCATGACATTCTTTAGAGGATAAGTAGTCACTACGCATATCAGATGGCATTTAAAGTAAGGTTTGAGCTTTCTTGAAGCGCTTACCAATGCCAAATTCAACTTTTCGAGGTGGGGATAACGGGTCTCCGCATCCCCTAAAGTCCTACTCATATAATATATGAGAAATTACGTACCTGATTCTTCTCGGACCAAAACGCCACTTATCGCTACCTCGGATACGGTAAGATAGAGAAACAACTACTCGTCTGCCCTCAGTGTGTGCAGCAGAGGCGGCTGGACAAGTATCTTTTCAATTCCTGCAAGGCTCTTTGGTATTCCGGTGTCCAAACGAAGTCATTCTTCTTCCGTAATAAGGAGAAAAAACGGTGACTTTTATCCGAAGACCTCGAAATGAAACGGCTCAGCGCTGCTATCCTTCCTGTGAGCCTCTGCACTCCTTTAACGTTATTCACCACCTCAATATCCTCGATGCCTTTGATCTTGTCTGGGTTAATTTCAATGCCCCGGTTTGACACCATGAAACCCAAGAACTTGCCAGATCGGACACCGAAGGCACATTTCTTCGGGTTAAGCTTCATGTTGTATTTACGGAGTACAACAAAGGTTTCCTGCAAATGTTTTAAATGGTCCTCTGTTTCCAGGGACTTAACTACCATGTCATCAATATAAACTTCCATTGTTTTCCCTATATGTTCTTCGAACATCCCATTAACTAGGCGTTGGTAAGTTGCAACGGCATTTTTTAACCCGAAGGGCATGACATTGTAACAGTAAGTCCGTGCGGGTAATAAAGGATGTTTTCTCTTGATCCTCCGGGTGCATCCGTATTTGGTTGTACCCGGAGTAAGCATCGAGAAAAATTAACATCTCATGCTCGGCCGTCGCATCGATCATTCTATCAATGTGAGGCATCGGAAATGAATCCTTTGGGCATGCTTTGTTTAAATCCTTATAATCAACGCACATTCTAAATTTATTACCTTTCTTTCTTGACCACCACTACGTTAGCTAGCCATCAGGGTATTTTACCTCGGATAGAGCCTATTTTTAAAAGCTTTATTACCTCATCTTTTACGAAGGCGTGTTTCGGCTGCCATGGGCCTCTTTTGCGCTCGCTTTCACCTGGGAAATCTCCCGTCAAGGCTGAGCTTGTGAGTCGTCACTTCCGGTGGCATACCGGTCATATCTATATGGGACCATGGGAAACAATCGGCATTAGCTTGAAGAAATTTAATTAACTTGTTCCTGAGCTTCGAGGTTAACCCCGTGCCCAGGTATACCTTTCTATCCGGTAGGAATTCGAACAAGATGACTTGCTTCGACTCTCCTCCAAGGTAGATTTGGTTGCATCTGAGTCATCCGGTAATATGAACGATCCGAGTAGGTCGAAATGATTCTCTTCATCCCCGGGTCGACCCCTTCGCTCTGTTTGTCGAACCGTACCCTTTAGTTGCTATTTAGTGTCCTTGCCTCCGGCGATTCATCATCTTTTAGATCCGGTTTTTTGGGAAAGAGTGGCGCTTCCTCGACCGCGAACATCTCCCTTGCAGCGGGCTGTTCACCTCGGATGGTTTTTATCCCCTCTGGAGCCGGGAATTTCGACTAATGTAGTGTCGATGGCACCACCCTCATGCTATGTATCCACGGTCTACCAAGTAAAGCATTATACTTCATATCTCCTTCGATGACATAGAACACCGTCTGTTGAATGGTGCCGTCAATGTTGATTGGCAAAGAAATATCCCTCTTCGTGGTTTCACTTGCCATATTAAACCCACTGAGTACTCGGGCTACTGGTACAATCTGATCGAGTAGCCTTAGCTGTTCAACCACTCTCCACCGAATGATGTTGACCGAGCTACCTGGGTCAATCAAAATACGTTTAACTTGTGATTTAGAAATAAGAATAGAAATTACCAATGCATCATTATGCGGTTGAATGATGCCTTCTGCATCCTCATTCTTTGAAGGAGATGGAACCCTCGGATACGTAGTTCCGGCTGCGCTTCTCACGCACAACGAAAACCTTTGTTCGTTTCATCATCGACCCTCGAGGAGCATCTGTGCCTCCGATTATCATATTGATTATATGCTGAGGTTCCACCTGTTCAGCCCGTTTGTGATATTCCCTTTCCTTGTAGTGGCTTTTAGCTCGTTCAATCAGGAATTCTCGAAGGTGGCCATTCTTCAGTAATCGAGCCACCTCCTCCCTCAGTTAGCGACAGTCCTCAGTTCTGTGCCCGTGGGTTCCGTGATACTCACACATCACCCTTGGATCCCGTTGACCCGGGTCTAATCTCAGTGGTCGCGGCCGTGCGCACGCGATGCGCCAATGGCGAGACGAGATCCGAGGTATTGATGCTGAAGTTGCACTCCGATATCCTTGGTAAGTCTTTGTTGCTAACCGAACTCCCGGCATCACTTCTAAATGATAGACCTCGGCACATTGGGGCGCTCCCACCCGTTCGTCACCCGAGGCCCGAAATTGGGGACGACCCTTGATTTCTCTGACCTGAAACCCAGCTTTTCTGAATGAGAGTATGGCCGGTATCTGTCCCTTGATGATCGGACATCCAGGTCGTAAGCTTTTCTCGACCTTTCAGAGCCTTTGCTCATATTTACGGGTCCTAGGGGGAGCTCGGTGGTCATCGTCCTCTGCCGAATCTTTGATTCGTGTTATGAACATTTGCCCGAGTCCGACCTCGTATTCCAACAAGTTTTCTTTCGGTTTGAATGGGCCGTCGAGCTCGAGGATTAAGCCCTTTGGTAAAAGCACATGCATCCCATTCCTCCGAACCGGAGGGCTCCCATCCGTTCCTTTGGAAACGGTTCACAAATTCCGTAGTAATTCATCGTCCGTTGGGCTATGCAGAAGATGTCCGCCTTCCGGGCCTGCACTTTTTTAGCCCCGGCATGTGGCTTTATGAACGCATCCACGAGCATTTCAAAAGAGGTGATTGAATGCTCGGGTAGATGGTCATACCAGGTCAGCGCCCCTTTCGATAGTGTTTCCTTAAATTTTTTCAGCAAAATAGACTCAATTTCATCCTCTTCGACATCATTGCCTTTTATGGCACACGTGTACGATGTCACATGCTCCTGTGGGTCCGTTGTACCGTCGTATTTCTGGATATCTGGCAGCTTGAACCTTTTTGGGATCAACTTCGGAGTCGCACTTGGAGGGAAAGGCCTTTGAATGTACCTCTTCGAATCCAGCCCCTTTAGGATCGGCGGAGCCCCCGGGATCTGATCCACCCGAGAGTTATATATTTCTACCCTTTTCTCAGTTGAGTCTACCTACTTTGCCAAGGTTTCGAGCATTCTCAGAACTTCGGTGGATGAACCGGCTCCCGATCCATTACTCTCGACTATCCGTGTTTCGTCCCTTCTTGGCTCGGCGGCGCCTTCTGACCTTTCCGGGCTGCTTTATCATTTTTACTTTGCAGCTGAGCTATTGCGATTCCCTGTTCGGCGATGGCGGTTCTCTGTTCCTACAATATTTCAAAAATTAAACGTAAGTTAATCTCATCCGGAGTATCCGGTGCTTTCCGGCCTTGTGCTCGGGATAAAGTAATTGAATTATGAGTATTTAAGGGATCGGTGGTAATTTGGGTGGCATTCTCACGAGTTCACGGTGTTCTGCCGATTGAGGCCTTCCCTCGAATCAATAGAATTTGGGCCGTTTGGATCTGCTGGTAGGTCCCGTAACCCACTGTTCTCGTTTTCGGCCACAATCTCGTTGTTGTTGACATGGCCAGATTGTCCCCTACTTGCCATTTGGTCCGTTTTCGCAGAGATTGGCAAAAGATTTCTTAATCTAAAGGGCAGGAGATAGAAGCCAAGATTAAAAAAACTACTATTATCCTAACCCCACGGTGGGCGCCAAATTGTTTACCCCGAATTTAGGTAATCAATTGAATTTATAAGTGAGGTATAGGATATGTGGATAAACTTTAATCTATTTTGGGTTGATGTGGAATATGTATGGATTCGTATGCAATAATATGTATATGTAAATATATGTGTTGATGCCTTGAATAAATATGTAGATATTGATGATTAAGCTAATTGTATTAAATGAGCAAACAAAGCCAAATGCCATTGATTCGGACCAAGAGAGAGAGAGAGAGAGAGTTTCAATATACGGAAAAGGCTCAAATATGCCATCCAACTATCAAAAATGGCTCATTTATGTCACTCGTCAATAGTTTGGCTCATTTATGCCATCGAACTATAGGAAATGGCTCATTATGCCATCGAACTACAGGAAATGACTCATTTATGCCACTCATCAATAGTTTGACTCATTTATATCATCGCCCGTTATCAAAATGACTCATTCATGCCATATTTCATTAAAGCTGGTTTTACAATACCATATATGACACATGGCCTCCAACTAGATTATGGTTGTGGGTGGGTAAGGTGTACGAATCGAATTTTTTTATTAATTTGGTGTTTAAAATTAGGCTGGTTTAATTAAACGACGTAGACCTCTAATTGGAGGCCACGTGTCATATTTGGTATTATAAAACCGGCGTTAATGAAAAATGGCATGGATGAGACATTTTGGTAATGGACGATGGCATAAATGAGTCAAACTATTGATGAGTGGCATAAATGAGCCATTTCCTATAGTTGGATGGCAAAAATGAGTCATTTCCTATAGTTTGATGACATAAATGAGCCAAACTATTGACGAGTGGCATAAATGAGCCATTTTCGATAGTTGGATGGCATATTTGAGCCTTTTCCGTTCAATATATATTTTCTATTACAATGTTCTAGATTTCAAAAAGCCAACCCTTAAAAGTAGGGAAACGCCCTCTATTTATAGTTTTGCCTCATGGGCCTTACATACAATACAAAGCCCTTTTAGAATAGAGAAAACCCTAAAAGGATAAGGTAGGGTCGTACGGTCTGACACCCGTACAGTTGTTAGTACAAAATGACAGAACGGTCTCGACGCGTGGCAATTCTGTAACTGGTTAACCGGATCAACGGCCACGTTCATGCGGACATGAAGAAACCGGACTAACGACCATGAGAATATCACTTGGAGAAACCAGACTAACGGCAATGCTGAGTTTGATCCGGAGACACCAGATCAGCTGATTTACTTCTCTTTTCTCGGATCGCCCACATCGGTGCAATCCCCCCCATGCAACGCAAAAGTCCGATCACACTCGTGCTCATTTGGTCATACCCTCGGGCCCCGGTCTCACCGGTCTTGCATATATCCGGTTTTTACCGTATACAAAAATATGATTTTTTTACTTCATTCCCACCGAACCAGCTCCTTTGGGAAAACAGATGGTGGAAACAGGTTCAAATTGAAACACTAGGAAACTTCCTAATTTTTCAGTGCGAAAACACTACTATTTTTTCTTTTCTCACTAATTTAATCAAAATATTTGTGAAAATAGCCGCTGAGCACTTCTCATTTGAAAAATAGTGAAAAATCACCAATGTATGTATCCTAAAGTAGTGAAGGCTTGTCATACTAGTAGAATTAATATTAGTACTACTTAAATAAAAATAAAAATAAACCTGTACAAAATTGGGATACAGTCTGCCAAAATCTAATCAATGAAATCAGCATTAGAGATGATGTTGGACAGATAAGTAAGATTATCCTAGCAATAATGTCAGGAAAGAATTGAACAAAAACAAAATAATTAATATAAGCAATTATTAGTTCAATTTTAGTTGGATACTTTTGGCACCTTGTTTGAAGGTCAAAAGTGAGACACAGAAAACTTTGTGTGCAATCAGCTCAGCTGTACAATTATCAAGAGCAATTAGTCCGTGACAACATGCTGTATCAGATTTTTGTTCAATAATTAATACACCTATAGTTTCAGATGTTTTTAAACAAATGGGGGACTTTTAATACGAAAATGACTATTCTTTCATGCATTTTAGTTGTTAATTAAGTTTTCCTGACTAATCAAAATTAAAGAATTATTCCGTCGGTCCTAAGATGACGACTATACGTATATATCACTAAAAAAGTTGAAACTTCTTATAGCAACTAAGAAAAAGTCAGCCACAAAATATTTTCATGGAAATCTGAGAGTTGCCGTGAATAAATAAATTCTTTGCTGAAACCTTATATGGTCGCCACATATATAATAATTTTTTTTAATTGGAGTACTACTTTTTCTTATTATTATTCACTGTGGTTCATACTATTCCACTTTATTATAAAGTCATTTTAATAAAAGGAAATTGGTCCAAAATCACTGTCATTTTTGCCCCAACACAATGATTTATACAATTATTTAAAAAGTTGCTTTAACAGCGTATTACTCGTTTCCAGGAGAGATAAAACAATTTTAATCAAACAAGTAATCTTTGTGACTAGTGCTATTAAATAATTTTTTTAATGGGTGTGTAAAAATCTTAAAAGATCTAAGATATGGTACTCCCTTTATTGCAAAATAAGTGAATTTTTCAGACTTTTTCTTTGGTCCAAAATAATTGGAATGCTCAACGTCCAAGAGGTTATTAATTAAATTTTGCTAAAGTAACCATTCTTTCCAATACTCTTTCTATATTCCAACACTCACTAGCTATTTTAATCTATAAGAAAATTTTGGGGAAAGACATAGGATACCTTAATCAACCGACCATTTCATTAATGCTATTAATTAGAGTTCTTAAGGGGTCTGCTACACCCCAAAAATTCAATTATATTGGAATGGAGAGAGGCCTAAATTTGATCAAATTTCCTACTTTTACCTAAGTAATTTTGTTGGATTATATTAGATCGCTTAGTCGTGTACTACTACTTAGGGGCAATTATAAGTGATATTATTATTTAGCTCAACATCTTCGAAAGCACCAAACTTGCTAGATTTTTTAGCCCACTCTGATATGAAGTATATTCTGAGGGGTGCAAGAACTACCTAACCTAATAATTAAGCCGCACATTCTACATTAACATGTTCTTCCTTTTCTTTTTTCTTCCTAAAAAAGCTATAAAGTTACGATAAAAAATAGATCAATATAAGTTAATTAAGAATCAAATTCCACAACTTACTCCCAGCATCTATTAAACGTTTACACTCTTTTCACACGTTTCTTGGGAAATTAACTTGTAAAGATATGGAAAACATTATGCTATCAAGTAATTAAATTGACGCCAATTGGGAAGTACTAAATTACCTCCTTTTATCATTTCATGTAAAATGAGATTACCCAAGTGAACTGGTTTTTTTGATAATACCTCTCTAATATATATACAAGTTGTATCTCTATAACTAAGGAAACAGATCTTTACAATTAATTACAAATAATCTGATTCATATAAGTAAGGAAATATATCCCTGTGATTGTGTAAGCGATCACATAAGATCTTCCAATATAAGATCCTCCAATACTCCCCCTCAAGTTGGAGCATGAATTGTGGAAATCCCAAACATGGCAAACAGCTTTTGAAACTGGTCACGACCAAGAGCCTTTGTGAGCATATCAGCCAATTGGTCCTGTGAAGATATATGACGAGTCACGATTGTCTTTGACTGTACGTATTGCCGAATGAAGTGACAATGTATGTCGATGTGCTTGGTACGTTCATGAAAAACAGGATTGGCGGCAATATGGATAGCTGTTTGGTTATCACAAATGGGAGAAAACGGTGTTGCGTGCCTTACTTGAAGATCTTGTAGAAGCCGAAGTAACCAAACAATCTCACTAATATTAGCAGCCATGGCTCTATATTCTGCTTCCGCAGAGGAACGAGAGACCACTGTTTGTTTCTTAGATCTCCAAGAGATGGGTGATTTACCGAGAAACACAATGTATCCTGTAGTTGATCGACGTATCATTGGACACCCTGCCCAATCCGCATCATAGTAAGCTTTTATAGACATTGAATTATACGAAGGAAGTAGAATCCCTTGACCCAGATTTCCTTTAAGATAGCGTAAGTTTCTATAAGCAGCGTCCAGATGAGGTTGTCCTGGTGCATGCATGAATTGGCTAAGTACATGAACAGCATAGCTAATATCTGGACGAGTGATGGTGAGGTAAAGTAAGCATCTAACAAGACGACAATATTGCCCTGGATCATAAAAAATTTCTCCAGAATCAAGAGAAAGCTTATGTTGTTGCTCCATGGGGAAAGTAGCTGGCTTGCAACCTGTGAGTCCACTCTCTGCTAAAATATCAAGCACGTATTTATGTTGGCTTAATATAATGCCTGCCGGTGGCCTTGCCACTTCAATGCCAAGGAAATATTTGAGCTTTCCAAGATCCCTGATATGAAATTTTGCAATTAAATGATCTTTCACCTTGGATATGCAATCAGAATTATTTCCCGTGATGATAAGATCATCCACATATATAAGAACGGCGACAAAGCACCTCTAGGATAGGACAATGTAAACAAGGAATAGTCCGCATTTGATTGCTGGAAACCAAGGGAAAGTAAGGAAGTGGTGAATTTATGATACCAATTTCGAGACGCTTGACGAAGGCCATACAACAATTTTTGTAATAGACAGACTCTTTGCTCCCCCTGTTTGGAAAAACCTTGAGGAATCTTCATGTAGACTTCTTTGTGCAAGTTTCCATGGAGAAAAGCATTGTTGACATCTAACTGGTGAAGTTCCCAATTTTGAATCGCAGCAACCGCTAACAAACAACGAACAGTGACAAGTTTTGCAACAGGTGCAAATGTTTCATGAAAATCAACCCCTTCAATCTGAGGGTATCCTTTTGCTACCAAGCGCGCCTTGTAGCGCTCGATACTTCCATCAGGTTTATTTCTGACTTTGTAGACCCATTACAAATATATAGCTCGTTTACCTAGAGGTAAAATTAGTAAAGTCCAAGTATCGTTGGCTAATTGCTTGAGTAAAAAATCTCGGCTCATCGACAGACGAGATGGCTGCGTAAAAGCAATGTGACTGGATGATACTTTAGAATATGAAATAGAGTGAGATAGAGGATGTACCGTTGAGTTGGCCGATGAAGTAGACGAGAGCGAATGATCATTCAACCAAGCAAGAGAAGGGGACAAAACATAATCATATCCTAACAGCTTTCGCGAGACTTGTTGAGAGCGTTTACTAGATGCAAGACCAGTAGAATCAATGTTATCAGATGTATTAGTTGGAACGATAGCAGAGGAATTTTCGGAAGAAAGTGCATGAAGGCTTGGTGAAGCTACAGGTAGTGGAGCTTGGATATGGCTTCTGGATTCTCAATGGCAGTTGAATTCCTATTTGTGTCACAATGCTCAGGTAATGGGTTCTTGCTGTAGGGCTCATCCTATGCAATTGGCTGATCCAAGTCAATACGTGGCATAATATTTGCTTCCTGAGAACCTTCAAAAGGATAAATATCTTCAAAAAATTGTACATCACGTGAAACGTAAATCCTTTTATCCTCAAGATCATAAATTCTATATCCCTTTCCGACGACCGAGATATCCAAAGAATATGCCGGGTTTGCGTACATGAAGCAAATTTATCTCGAGGCTTTCTATTTAGATGTCCATAACAAAGACATCCAAAATTTCTCAAATGGTCATATGTGGGTACTTTTCAAGTAGCCTCTCATATGGGGTTATATTTTTTGTATTAGAAAGAGGCATTCGATTGATTAAATATGCCGCAAGCAAGGACGCATTCTTCCCAAAACTTGATAGGTAGGTGCGATTGAAATCGCAATGCACGAGCCACTTCCAATAGATGTCTATGCTTTCTTTCTACTACTCCATTTTGTTGTGGAGTGTCTGTACAACTGCTTTGACGCTCCATGCCATAATCAAAATAATGTGATAATAAATCCTCATGCTTAAATTCTAGCCCATTGTTGGTTCGTAGGATTTTAACTCGCAAGTTGAACTGCGTGTTTACCCAACTAAAAAATTGTAACAAATAGGCTTTAGTTTCTGATTTGTTCTTCATGAGAAAAACCCATGTTGCTCGACTAAAATCATCAACTATTATGAGGAAGTAATAAGATCCAGAAGCAGATTGGGTCTTGTATGGTCCCCAAATATCACAATGTATTAAATCAAAGGCATGCTCGATCTTAATCATACTAGTAGGGAAAAATAAACGTGTTTGTTTTGCCTTACAACAAGCATCACAAAACATACTTTTATTGCCATCAAAACTAATAGATAAACTAGGAACTAGAGAAATATGATTCATCGGTAAATTCCCTAAGCGTCGATGCCATAAATTGCACTAACAGACTTCTTAACCATCAATGCTTGCCCCCGTTCCATCGGCTCCAAGTATTAAAGACCATTCCGCTTTCTACCCACTCCAATCGGTGTACTCGAAGGTAAGTCCTGAATCACAAAAGAATTTGAGCCAAAGGTTACTGCACATTGTAAATCATTTGTCAATTTACTAACTGACAATAAATTAAAGCGAAAATCAGGAACTGCAAGAACATGTTCAAGAATTAATCTTTTTCCAAGAGCCACTTGGCCCAAGGCATGAACTTTCACTATATCACCATTTGGGATTTGCACTGGTGGTAAATCTACATCAACTATCTTATTTGAGAGAGAGTTTATATCATGAGTTATATGATTCGTAGCGCCTGAATCAACTATCCACTCCTCTTTTGTCTTACCTAAAAAATTAGAGGTTATACTCATATGAGTTTTGCCGGTGCTCCATGGTTGCTCAATAATGCCAAAAGTTGTTGGTGTTGAGCATGTATCAAACCTGGAATTGGTGACATAACCCCTTTAGTAGTTGCGGCAAGGGCCATACCCGTGAGTGCATTTGATTATTTCTGATTCTTCTGATTCCCACGGAACTGCATCTTGTCATTATTGGTATGCTTCTTTGTTTTTCTTGCCAGGTTCACGCCAATCTGAAGATAACCAATCACTGTGTAGCAAAAATCTTTGTTGTGATTTGTTTTCCCACAGTGTATGCAAGGTAGAAATTGATACCGACTCGCATCTTCAATTTTCCTTTGTCGTCATTCACCCCCTTTAGTCAGCAAGTCAGTTCCTTCAATAGTGGGTGTGCGATTCACAGCAACAGATCTCTACTTCTCTTCTTGAGCCGCGATAGCATAGGCTCTTCTGGCAACGGGTCGACACTTAATATTTGAGAATATGCTTCATTAAGTCCCATTAGAAAATCAAAAACCTTTTCCTCCTCCCTTCTGGATTGCATCTTCTTTGCTACACCGCAAGCGCAACCACATGTGCAAGACGGAGTTGGAACGAGACTTTGCAACTCACCCCAAACGGACTTAAGTTTACCATAATAGGATGAAATAGACGCTCTCTCTTGTTGCAAGAGAGTAATGGCACGCTTCAATTCATAAACTTTTGGTGAAATTCCTTGGGCAAAACGTTCTTCCAAATCTACCCAAATTTCTCTGGCAGTTTCAACATGTGCGGCACTACCCTGCAGTTCTTTGGCAATTGCATTCGTAAGCCATGAAAGCACAATGGCATTGCACTGCATCCATGGTTGTAAATCCTGAGAGTTTTCTTTTGGTCTCTCGACGGTTCCATTAACAAATCCAACCTTGTTTTTAGAGAGCAGTGCGTTAAGAAAATTTCTTCTCCAAGTGAAATAGTTTTCTCCATTTTCACTAAGAGGATCTATAACAAAAATCAAACCTGGGTGATCGAATGGATGCAAGGAATAGGGAGAAGCATCTGCAACTTTAAGTTGAGGCAGACTTGCTAGTTCTCCCATGCTTTTATCAGTCCGTCTTTCAGTTCCCATGGCTGAACAAAAAGAAATCTCAGGATCTTTTAACACGCTTCTGATACCATGTAAAATGAGATTACCCAAGTAAACTAGTTTTATTGATAATACCTCTCTAATATATATACATGTTGTATCTCTATAACTAAGGAAACAGATATTTACAATTAATTACAAATAATTTGATTCATATAAGTAAGGAAATATATCCCTGTGATTGTGTAAGTGATCGCATAAGCTCTTCCAATATAAGATTCTCCAATATTTCAAGATTATCAAATAAAAAACTAAAGCTAATTATAAAGTGATTTTCACACTGTATCGCCTCTCACCAAAAAATATAATAGCCTGAAATTATATATTTTTTGTATATTTATACATATAGTATAGGGAGTACATATTCTATACATAACTAGTGTTTTTTTTGAGTTATTTTTCGCAAATGGCCAAATATGTAACTTTTCCAAAAATTCTTAAGTGTATGGAAATAAAAATTATACTCCCTAGTTTATTTTATATGACATTTTCTTAGTATATGGTAAAAGAAAGATGCACTTATTTATATCTAAATTTTAGAACTTTAAAGTTTACTCAGGGACCCGTTTGGCCATGAGAAATATTCACTTTTTTCTAGAATAACTTTTCACTTTGTTTCAAAATCAGTGTTCGGTTATTTTCCAAATTTAATTTGGAGTAGGATTCCAAATTTAAAAAAGTACACCAAATTCCAACTCCATCTTCATAATCTTCAAATAAAGTGCTCTGTCCTCTGATTCCTCTCCTTTGCAAAAAGTATAACCAAATATAATTCCATCTTCAATTTCAATTTCATAATTTTCAAATAAAATGAAAAATATTTGAAATCCATGACCAAATGCCTACTTAATGCGTACTCTTGTAACTATAAACATGTCATACCATGCCGAACTATCAAATACTACAGCACAAGTTAAATAATGAAGCTTTATTTTTACAGAATCAAATATACATTGCAATAAGTTGGCAAGAAATTGAATTTCAAATTAGAGTTGAGTAGGGGCCGGTGTAAAGCCTTTTATACATAATATTGCCGTGTTGTCAGAGGAAACAAAATAATTTTAGTGGATAGTGTAGACCTGTGTGTGAAAGACACTAGGTTAGGGTTGGAGTGGCCTAAGAATTTACTCCCTGGGATTTTAGGAAAGATGAGTCATGCATGATTTTTTGTGTGTGAGAAAGAATATTTAGCTCTGACGACTCTACAAGGAGAGAAGAAATGTGCCCGTGTGACCAAATCATATTTTATCTGTAATAATTGAACTGATGCACTTTTTGGTTTTTCACGTAATTTTTCCTAATCCAATTAATTTAAATTCATGTTAAGTAAGATTTATTAAAAGAAAAAAAAATGCAAGTTGACTGTTTAGTAGGCTTTTGGCATAGAAATCAAATATTTTTCACTTTAATTTATTTGGAATTTTTGAAGTTGAAGATAGAGTTGTATTTGGTTATAGTTTTTGTTAAAAAAAAAAAATTGTTTGAATGTATTGAAAATGGAAAAGGGGGAAAAAAAAAAAGGAATAGAATTCTAAATACAATTTCAACTTGTATTTGAAATTTTCATGGCCAAACACTGACACTACTAAAAATGAGCTTTTTTCATCCGAGCTCAAGCGTAGGTCAGTTGGGGGCGAGTCGGAACTTTTACCGACCTCATAAGGTAGCAAAAAAAATGACCTCATGGGGTCGGTATATTAATTTCTTTTTTTAAATAAAGTGAAAAAAAATTCTGGAAAAAAAAATGAATAATTCTCATAGCCAAACGAGTAAAGTTTTCAATTTCAGAGCTCGAACAGAGACCTCTTATTAAAGGTGAAGAAATACTCTCAGCGATGAACAGAAGCTTTTGAGCAAAATATGGGTCGTGAGTCAGTGAGAATTGACGAAATATTAAACAGAAAAGGGCCTAAAATACCCTTCAACTATCGGAAAAGGCCCTAAAATACCCTCCATCCACCTTTCGGTCCAAAAATGCCCTCCACGTTTATGTTTGGGCTCTAAAATACCCTTACACTTAACAGACCTATCTAAGTAGCCACGTGTCATCCTATGATCGGTCAACCTAATATTAACTTTAATTAATTAATTACCCCCCACCCCCCAAGCCCAAATTTAATAATATCCAACGACCCGCCCCAAAAAAATCCCCAACCCATTCCAATTAAATCCCCAATTCTCACCTATCAAATAAAACGTACACCTTTCATCATAAACATAAGCAGCCACCTCACACTCAAACCCTAGAACCCTTTAACCATTTTCCAATCAAAATGTCGCTATTTTCTACCTGAATACGTTTGTTTGTTGAAGATTTGGACTATACGAGTTTTATTCCTCCTATTGAAGTAAGTTTTATTAGGGTTCTTATTAGTTTTCAGTTAGGGTTTATAATTTTTTTTTATTGTGCCTGCGATTTGATGTATATTGTCGTTTTTTGTTGATCTTCCATGTGTTATATGCTTATTTTAGTCATCTTTTGTTGTTGTTACTCAATCATACTAAATAAAGTGTCACAAGTTAGGGTTTTTTTATTGTTGTTTGAAGTTGGAATATTGAGCTATACATAAATACACCTTACCCAACACATGTACACAATGCAAAAACAAAAGGAAAAAAAGGAAAAAAAAATAAGAGGAAAAAGCATATAAAGTGGTCTAACCAGCAAAATATTCCAAATTCAAACAACAATAAAAAAACCCTAACTTGTGACACTTTATTTAGTATGATTGAGTAACAACAACAAAAGATGACTAAAATAAGCATATAACACATGGAAGATCAACAAAAAACGATGATATACATCAAATCGCACGCACAATAAAAAAAATTTATAAACCCTAACTGAAAATTAATAAGAACCCTAATAAAACTTACTTCAATAGGAGGAATAAAACTCGTACAGTCCAAATCTTCAACAAACGAACATATTTAGGTAGAAAATAGCGACATTTTGACTGGAAAATGGTTAAAGGGTTCTAGGGTTTGAGTATGAAGCGGCTGTTTATGTTTATGATGAAAGGGGTACGTTTTATTTGATAGGTGAGAATTGGGGATTTAATTGGAATGGGTCGGGGTTTTTTTGGGGGCGGGTCATTGGATATTATTAAATTGGGGGGGGGGGGGTTAATTAATTAATTAAAGTTAATATTAGGTTGACCAATCATAGGATGACACGTGGCTAATTAGATAGGTCTGTTAAGTGTAAGGGTATTTTAGAGCCCAAACATAAACGTGGAGGGCATTTTTGGACCGAAAGGTGGATGGAGGGTATTTTAGGCCCTTTTCCGAATATTAAATTGCATTGGCAGCACGAATTGATCACTACACCAAAAGAGACTTTTAGTGGCAATATATTTTCCTTTTAGCGGCAATAGCTATTACCACAAAAACATTTACCAGCAATTGATTAATGCCATTAGATCCAAGGCCGCTAAAGCCTTTAACGATATTTATTGTTATGGCCAAAGTTTGGTATTGCCGCATAATAATTGATTCTATAATATAATTAGCGGCAATTAAGTTATTGCCGATAATTAATTACTACTAAAAGCATATTTTTTTGTAGTGGATATTGGCAGCAAAGTATGATCATTTTCTCATTTAGAAATTGGATTGAGCCAGGAACTAGATGCATGATCATAATCCTAGCTACCTTCTTTCAAAATTGAATGATTGTATTGATGAAAATATGTATACCTTTCTAAGTTGAATATTTGTATTGAAGATATGCATACATTCCTATTCTTTAGATGGACTTGTAAATTATTTACTTTAACTGTGTATTTTGGGGCCAAATAAGTGAAAAAAAATACTTAGCGGAAAATCCATTATATTTAACAAATAAAAACGCTTTAGCAAAAATATTGATGTTCTAGTTAACTTTTTATTTCCTTTTTAGGTGCACTGGCTACTTAGTTAATCGTGTATTGTTTCTTTTTTGACCTCATCAAATCAAAACCGACTTCTATTAGGAAAACGATCAATTCAATGTACAACTAACTAACATCTTTTTTGAATTAAGTATAAAGTAATTTTTCTCCAAAAATATTTATCGGCTTCCCTAATATATGAATGTAACATATTCTCTGAAGTCTCGTTAGTATAAGTGATGGGGGCAATAGAAGACCAGGTCTGTCCACAAGCACATCAATATAAATCATTACACGTACACTAATGGATTTGGTTTTCTATCGGTGACCGTTATTTGCATTAGGACTCGATCAAATTCGAATTCGTGTCAGAAAGTTGTACATTATGGGATAAAGCGCTCTCTAAAAAAGCCAATTCCGTACCCAACAAGGTTTGAACCCGTAACTTGTGAAAGGATGAAACAAATACTTACAGCCATCACAACACTTATTGGTACGTACACCAATTGATTGAGGAAAGCAATTCGTTATAATGGGATTGTACACAATTGTATGTTACAGCAACTTTTTTTTGGTGCAGAAATTAAATCTGGGGTACTATTTGGTTGCATTTATATCGCATGCAGGACCAATTTCACCCTACATAATTCTCTAGCATGACAAACAGTGAATGTGAAGACTTTAGTCTGTATATTATTTTTTTCCCAGAAGACAATGTACTTATTAGATATCAGAATGGACACTGATCAGATATATAGTCATACCCTCACGCAATACCTAACTTCATCATGCTATATTACTGACCCTTATAGACTGACTCCTTCCTACAGTGTACATTCAGATTTATACCAAACTATACTCTGTACTTATTTTGCATTTAATGGTTTGCTATTTTGGATTGTACTACTCCATCGGTCTCATTTTATACCATGTGCGCACTTTGACTAGACGCAGAATTTAAAAGAAAAAAATAAGTTATAAAGATTTATGTGGGCTATAAATCATACTCCCTCCATCCTAAAAAGATTGTCTTAGTTTGATTTAACACAGAGTTTAAGAAATAAAGGAAGACTTTTGAAACGTGTGGTCCAAAACAAGCCTTAGATATTTGTGTGGTTGTAAATCATCTCATAAAGTTAAACTATTTCTAAATATAGAAAGATGTTAATCTTTTTGGGATAGACTAAGGAAGACAATCTTTTTGGGACTGAGGGAGTATCATTATGACAAAATAGAAAATTTAAAATAAAAATTAGCCTAAAAAGAAAAATACATCACATAAATTGAGACAAAAAAAGTAGTATTAAGTGAACTGAATAAGAACTCCATTGATGAGTTCTGATATTAAGAAAAGAAGTAGAAGAAGAGAAGATCGAATATTAAAGAAGAAGAAGAAGAGAGAGTATTATTCATTGATATGAGAGAAAATGATTAAGTACTTGATTACAATGTAATTGAGATACACATACAATGTAGAAATGATCAAATGATTAGCTAAAGCTAATCCTCTAATCTAACCGTAATTATTAAGTTGGTTAAGCTCACTAACTCACTCTTAACAACTTAATAACTAATAAAAGGACTAGACAGTGAAATGACCACTATGCCCTTATTGACTTATTCTCTTTTCTTCAACACTCCCCCTCAAGTTAGGTGCCATAAAAATGATCAACACACATAACTTGGCATTAAGATACTAATGTTGTACTCTTGTGAGACCTTTGGTGAGCAAATCTGCAGGTTGATCTGTAGTTGAAATGTAATGTGGCTGCACTTTTCCTTGTTGAATTTTTTCTCTAATGAAGTGACTATCAATCTCAATGTGCTTAGTTCTTTCATGAAAAACTTGATTAGCAGCTATTTTTATAGCTGATTTGCTGTCACTGTAAATGCTAACAGGCAGTTCAATCTTAACTTCTAACTCCTTTAGCAATCCTCGCAACCAAGTCAACTCAGCCACAGTGGATGCCATACTTCTGTATTCTGCTTCCGTAAAACTTCTGGATATAGTTGTTTGCTTTTTTTGACTTCCATGATACTAGTGAATTTCCTAGTTTAATAAAAAAAAAAAACCTGATACAGATCTTCTACTGCGAGGACAAGCTGCCCAATTAGCATCACAAAATGCTGTCATTGTCTGAATTGGACTGCTAAAAATGAGCACCCCTTGTCCAAGCTGAGACTTTATAGATCTAACAATTCTGAGTGCAGAGTCCACATGAGATTTCTTAGGATGTTGCAAGTAGGGGCGTCTATGGATACTTAAAAACCGACTTAACCGATCGAACCGTACCGTACCGAACCGATTATTAGGCTTCTTTTGATAATAGCGTAAGTTTTTATATTAATCTATAACCGTACCGAATAATAGGGTAGGTTTTACATTTTATAAAAATAAATCGAAAAACTACTGAACCGTACCGATAAATGTATATATTAAAAATATATTTTATATATTAAGTGTAAAAATAATAAAGCGCTAAATTTATTTCCTTGGATCTTTGGATTGTGAAATTATTACAAGCCAACAAGTAATTAAAACCAAAAGTTCCTACTCCCAGACCTATTTTGCTACAATGTTGAAATTAAATTCAAACTTCGAACATATTCTTAATCTTTTGACTTACTAAGAGTATTGAGATAAATTTAACTTTCATAACATACCGATTACTAACTGCTAAAAGAAAGAACGGTTCAGCTTTGACCATATTCTTAATCTTTTGATTTACAAAGAGCTATGAGATAAATCTAACTTTCATAACATACCAATTACTAAACTGCTAAAACTAAAAAAACAAGTATTATGATGTTTGCACAATGCATATCTTTTTTCTAGTATGATTTATATGTTTCTCGCCTTTGCTTAATTTATTTTGTGTTGCTATAAAATAGTAGAATGAATCTCTATTATGAGCATCTTTCACATTCCCTTGATTCTTAAGTTTTTGAAAGTAAATGTGCCTAGTGAGTTTTGCCAAAATCCTATGCAAGTATGCATGTTATCGCGTTCTAACTTTTACTAGCGACTCTTACTTTATTTCTTAAAAAAATCAAAAAATAACCGAACTATACCGATACCAAAGAGAAACCGAGATGATCGGTACGGTTTTGAAAAGTTGAATTTTGGTTATAGAAAATAGAGTAACCGAAAAATTGGTACGGTATAAATTTTATAAAATAACTGATCGAACCGAACCATCGACACCCCTAGTTGCAAGTAATGAGTTAGCGTTTGTACACTAAATGCAATGTCAGTCCTTGTGACTGTTAAGTATAGTAGTTTACCTATAAGCCTCTGATAGGAGCATATGTCTGTCAGTAATGGATCTTCTGTGTTACTGATCTTTGTGTTGTTGATCTCTATATGGTCATCATATTCTTTTGTTGTCAACTTTATGTTGGTGTCAATTGGTGCATGAGTTGGTTTAGCTGCTAAAGTCTTAGTTCTGAAATCATCTCCAAGGAGTACTTTCTTTGATGCATCAAAATTCCTTCTTTGGATCTGGCAAATTCAAAGCCAAGAAAGTACTTCAATCCTCTCAAATCTTTCATTTTGAATACTTGTGGTAATGCAACTTTTTCTTCTTCAATTAGACTGATACTATCCCCAGTTACCAACATATCATCAACATACACTAAGATGCCCACAGTTCCCTTTTCTATTTTTCTCACAAATATTGGATGGTCATGTTGACTTTGTACAAACTCCAGTTTCACCAATGCTTCTATTAGTTTTGCATTCCATTGTCTAGGAGTTTGTTTTAGTCCATATAATGACTTTGTGAGTCTGCATACTTCTCTCTTCTCCCCCTGACTCACAAAACCTTGAGGCAGATACATGTATATCTCATCATATAAGTCCCCTTGTTAAAATGCATTGTGCACATCCATTTGATGGATATGCCATTGCTTAGAGGCTGCAATTGAGAGAACTGTTCTTACTGTTACCATCTTGACTACAGGAGAAATGGTCTCTTAACAGTCAATCCTTTCCTGTTGGCTGTAGCCTTTAGCAACTAATCTTGCTTTGAACCTTTTCACCTCAGGAGAAGCTTTATACTTGATTTTATAAACCCATTTGTAGCCTATGGGTGTTTTTCTTTCTGGTAAACTGATTATTTCCCAAGTTTTATTATTTTGCAGTGCTTTTATTTTAGCTTGCATTGCTTCTACCCATCTAGGATCTTTTGTAGCTTCTGTGTAGGTTTTTGGTTTTGAAACTGAAGAGAAAGCAGATAAGTAACACTGATATTTAGGAGATAATTTGTCATAAGAAATATAGTTTGAGATAGTATATGGTGTGTCCTGATTTATAGTATTTAAGAACCCAAAGTCCTCCATCCTTATTGGAGGTTGTTTGCCTCTTGTTGAAGTTCTAGTCTGCACTGGTGCATTTGCTTGAACTTGTGTAGGAATTGGTTGTGCTGGTAGCACTGGTTGACCAAGTTTAGGTTGTACTTGATCTTGTTGTTGTATATCTTCATGTGCATTTTGTTGCACTTCTTCTGCACTTTGAGCACCTGCATTTTCTGAATCACATATCTCACTATCATAGTTAGTAGCAACAGTATAAGTAGTGTTTCCAGTCGATACGATCCCAAGGAGCACACATGAATCAAGATACTTCATCCTAGGCCGAGCCAAGGAACTTCGAGCTTTACAAGCCATGGTGATGCGAAGAGAGGTTTTGGAGACCTTTGAGAAGCTTCATAGGAGGGCATATGACGTGTGGATGATTGCTTGGTGGCATGGAGTGAAGATGGGATGGAGGGAAACGATAGTGGCTAGCTATGCAGAGAGGATATTCTTTAAAGTCAAGCTATCATCCTTAAAGAAGACTACCAAACAAGGCCCTTACTTCATTATCGGTACCATTGTAATAACTAGCCTAGTCATTTTTAGCCTACTTAGTGTAAATACCATACTTGGTCATTTCATTACTTAGTTTTTGAATGATGTTGAGATGAATACTCTTAAAGAGTGATAGTTTGTTTGGTAGTTTAGTGTAATGCTAATCTAGTGATTACTGAGAGTGATAGTTAAGTATGATGGATCCCATTGTTGGCTATTGAACCATTTTCCGTTGATTTCATATTAGAGTTGTTCATTTGTGGATTCATTTGATTAACTCTTAATTGAATTCAAATAGTATAGGTTCATTAGTAGGAATCGATTAGGAGGGTTTGGATTTCATATATCCAAGTTTGCCTATAATTCCTTTACTAATTGGATCTTACTATATCTTTCTATTTCTCATCCCAATTTCTTCACTTCTCATATTTGATTTCTAATCTATTTAGTTTCCGCGTATTTGTTGCTGAATCCGTGTCTTCCACATGCCGGATCATATCATCAGTATCCTCAAATGGTATATCAATATGATTAAAGATAAGAGATTATTTTGATTTGACTCTAAAGGGAAATACAGTTTCCTTGAATACCACATCTCTATTTACAAAGAAAGTATTATTTTCCAAATCATACAATATATAACCTTTTTGCACTTCTAAGTATCCCTTAAACACAGTAGTTTTGGTTCTTGACTGTAACTTATCAGTTTGTTGTACAATTTTAGCATGGCATAGACATCTTAGAACCTTAAAGTGACTTAGAGATTGCTTTCTTTTGTACAGTTTCTTATAAGGTGATATGCCAATAACAGAAGATGGTAATCTATTTATGATATATACAGCAGTTAACACACAATGACCCCAGAATTTTATAGGGATATTAGCCTGTGATCTCAGTGCCCTTGTGATTTCTAATATATGCTTGTGCTTCCTCTCACCTACACCATTTTGCTGAGGGGAATATGCATATGTTCTTTGGTGTATTATGGTAGCAGTTTTAAACATAGTACTACAAATGTCATTCACAAACTCTGCACCATTATCTGTTCAACAAACTTTAACAGTCTTGTCAAACTATTTTTTCACAAAACTTAAGAAATACTGCAAAATGACACATACATCAGATTTCAGTCTCAACAGATAAATTCAAGTCATTCTACTGTAATCATCAACAATTGTTAAGAAGTATTTATAGCCATCAATAGTAGGAATCTTATAAGGACCCCATACATCCATATGAACAATTTCAAAACACTCAGTACATTTGATACTATTTGCAGGAAAAGAAAATCTTGCTTGTTTAGCACATGGACACACAATTCACATTTAACATATATACTATACTATCTTTTGTACGTGGGAGTAATTTGTGAAATACAGTAGGAGAAACATCTCCAAATCTCATATGCCGCGGATTGATATCTATTGACTACATTCTTTAATTGTTTTAGCAGCTAGTATCAATTTATGATTTCTTGATGTGGGCGACTGACTAAGTAAATATAGCCCTTCCTCTTGTCTACGAATTTCCTTCACCCTCCCACTTCAGAGATCCTAAAATATGCAAAAATCATGTTAGAATAAGGATGCACATTTCAATTTTCTAGTGGCTTTAGACACAGACATCAAATTGTACTTAAACTAAGGGAACAAAAACACATTCTCAAGTGTACTTCTAGGAGAAATAGTTCTTGAAGCATTATGAGTAATCATTGAAATGTCTCCATTAGGTAAATAGACTTTATGTGGATTATTTCTTTTAGTCACAAATGACTTATCTAGCATGTTCATATTAGATACCATATGGCTAGTAGCCCCAGTGTCTATAATCCACTGAACTAGACTAGCTAAAGCCATATTATTTAAACCTGGTATCTTACCATCTGTGTTACCTATCAACTGATCAGACCCTGATGTATTTGCATTTCTTTGAGAAACAACTGCTTTTGCTCAGCACATGAAGAATTTGCTCATACTGCTCCTTAGTGAACACACAAGCACCATGTCGTTGACCCATATTTTCCATTTGAACCATATTTTCTTTGTCTAGCATCCCTTGATACAGATCAGTAACATTAGTTGCTATATGATTGTCGTTAACCTGATTAGTTTTACCCTCATTCTCACATATATTTGGTTGCTCAGCAAAGTTCAAATTATAAGTTGCAGAGCCTCTAGTGCCATTTGGATTTCCATATTGTCCATTCCCTGTGCTAAATTTCCTTTTCTTGAAACTTGGAGGATATCCAACTATCTTGTAGCAGTTTTCCCTTACATGACTCTTCATCTTACAGACCTCACACCACAAGTTATAGTCACTCTTGTACTTCTGATTGCCAGCTTGATTGCCAGTCCTAGAGTACATTGCTGATCGTTCAAATTGATTCACATTGTTCAGATTATTCATATGGTTCATATTAGTCATGCTATTAACTGCATTAGAGGGTCCTGCACCACGTAAACCAATTAATTTTGAACTACTGACTCTTTGTGTATCATCATTGATGATCATGGCATAAGCCTGATTTACTGAGGGTAAGGGACACATGAGATGTATTTGACTCCTAGCTTGAGTGTAGGATTCATTTAATCTCATTAAGAATTGATACAGTTTCAATGTTTGTATTTATATCACAAAAACCCTAGATTTCTCACAGTTACAACCAGGAGATGGAACTAAGGCTTCAACCTCATTCCACAGAACTTTGAATCTGGTGAAGTAAACAAAAACAGATTATGTACCTTGTGTTGGAGTGGCTATATCCTTGTGCAAGCTAAAGGTTCTTCAACCATTAATTTCATCAAATCTTTCTTTCAGTTCTTCCTACACCGACCAAGCATTAATAGCATACATTACATCACTCAACAGATTGTTAGCAACTAAATTCATTATCCAAGATAACACTATAGCATTTACTCTATCGCATTGCTCCCAAAGTTCCTCTCCATATTTTTCTTTCTTACAAGATCCATCTCTTTGGTCCAAATTTATTTCTCCCCATCAGTGCTAATATCATAGACCTAACCCACAATGTATAATTTTCACTTCTAGTTAGTTGGAAAGAAATGAGAGAAATACCACTTACATCTGAAGCATGCAAGAATAGTGGGTGGTTGTGATCGATTGTTTGGTTTGAACCAAGAACTGTTTGACTGCCAGATGAACCTCCAGTTGTTCCATTATTGTTGACATTCACATTTGTATTATCGACATTGACATTCCCATTGGGATTGAGAAGAACACCATCAATTGCCATGAATTACACAGAATCATTGACATAATTGCTAACTAGCTGTATCTTTGAAGCTTCTTGAATTTTCAGATGAGCCCTAACTCTAGCGGAATTTTGAGATTAGGGATTGAACAATTGATCGAGAATTGCTTTGTATTCTCGCACTAATACCATGAACGAATTAGAACTCCATTGATGAGTTCTGATATTAAGAAAAGAAGAAGAAGAAGAAGAAGAGAAGATTGAATATTGAAGAAGAAGAAGAAGAAGAAGAAGAAGAAGAAGAAGAAGAAGAAGAAGAAGAAGAAGAAGAATAGTAATAATAATAATAACAATAATAACAATAACAATAATAATAATAATCATAATAATAATAATATTTAATAATAATAATAATAATAATAATATTTAATAATAATAATACTAATAATAACAATAACAATAACAACAACAACAATAAGAATAATAATATTTAATAATAATAATAATAATAATATTTAATAATAATAATAATAATAATAACAATAACAATAACAACAACAACAATAAGAATAATAATAATAATAATAACAATAAGAATAAGAACAATAATAATAACAATAACAATAATAATAATAATAATAATAATAATAATAATAATAATAATAATAATAATAATAATAATAATAATAATAATAATAATAATAATAATAATAATAATAATAATAATAATAATAATAATAATAAGAAGAAGAAGAAGAAGAAGAAGAAGAAGAAGAAGAAGAAGAAGAAGAAGAAGAAGAAGAAGAAGAAGAAGAAGAAGAGAGTATTATTCATTGATATGAGAGAAATTGATTAAGTACTTAATTACAATGTAATTGAGATATATATACATAGTGTAGAAATGATCAACTGATTAGCTAAAGCTAATCCTCGAATCTCACCGTAATTGTGAAGCTGGTTAAGTTCGCTAAGTAACTCTTAACAACTTAATAACTAATAAATGGACTAGAGGTGAATGACTAACTATGCCCTTATTGACTTATTCTCTTTTCTTCAACAAATGAGGTTTACCGAACAAGGAGTGTACGGGATGCTTAAATCCTTAATCTGTTAACGGGTCTGAGCCCTTAGTAGATCTACTTAGCAATTCCTATTAACCGGTTGAAGTGGATTTTGAATAGTAATTTCAAAAAAAAAAAAAAAACTTGATGATTTATGAAATATAATCTGAAGTTTGGTTTATAGATCGTTTCCACTTTCCAGTAGCATCTTGTGGATGGCTCTACCTGCTTGAGTAAAATTTATTTAATAGCATATTCGCTTCTATAGTTTGTGGTTTAACTTTGCAATTGGTAAGAAATAGAGGAGTTCCCACAATGCTTTGGAATACTATTATTTGATAGCTAAAGTAGGTTAGTTTGAGAAAATATTAAACTAAAAGAAAAACACTGATCATGAAACCAAACAATGAGCACAACGAGTAACAAGGGGTCTATGAAGGAAACAAAAATACTCAAAGGAATAACATAAGGACACGTGAAAAACTCAACAATGGCTATATAGAAGAAATTTATCAAAATAAAGAGAGAAGGTTGGAGACTTTACTTAATTACTCAAAACTCTTGAATCTCACTACAATGAAAATATGTGACATAACATCCCTATTTATACTACTAGAAAACCAACATAAACTAGGTTTAGAAAACCCGTTTAATATGAACTTGACAAATAAATCCTAACTAGATATGAATAAAATAAATACAAAATATCAAATCCTAAACAACTTAGGTTTCCTACTCTTGGTTTATTTCCAACATAGCCTCCCTTAAACCAAGATCTTGAACTTGACCATGCCTAGCATTTCCTTCAACTTTATGAACAACTCCAGCTTTAGCGGCTTTGTGAAAATATCACCAACTTATTCTTCGTCTTTGCAATAATAAAAAACTATCTCCTTATCTTGAACCAAATCACGAATGAAGTGATATTTAGTGTCATGTGTTCTTTGCGGCCATGAAAAACTGGAATCTTTGTTAACTCAATCGCAGAATTGCTATCACAAAATATTTTTGTAGGAATATCTTGCTTGTGTTGAATAAATCCAAGCATCCTTCTCAACTATAATGCTTGTGTAGCACTACTTGTTGCAGTCATGCACTCTGCTTCAGCTGTTGACAAAGCAACAACTTGTTACTTTTTTGAAGACCTAGAAAATACACCAGACCCACTTTTTTTTTACATCATATAACCAGCCCAATCATTATTTGTAAATCCAACAAGACTACTAGCATTAGTCTTTGAATGAAATATGCCATCAGAGTGCGTACCTTGAACATATCTCAAAATTCTCTTAGCTGATTGCAAGTAGGATTGACAAGGCGACTTCATAAATTTGTTAATTAATCCAACTCCATAAGTAATGTCAGGTCTTATTGTACCCTTTAATTGTTAAGCCTCGGAAATTCTAGATTTTATTGCCTTGTGAGTAGGCTATTGTGAGCTTAAGATGAACATGAAATCCGTACGAGATTAAGGAAAGCCTTAGATAGCTTAGGGTGCATACTATAAGATTTTGAAGTTATATGAATATATGAGCCTAAGTTTGTTGAAGGAAGCGAAATGTAAGTCGTGTTCGGAAAGGTTTTCGCTATATATGAGCTAATAATTATTTGGTAATGTCTTGAGGGGCTGCTATAGGGTCTATAGTATGGTTGATGAAGTGTTATATATGTGCCAAGAAGGTTCCATAAGGATTGAAAGTCAAGCGAATCAACGAGAGAAAGTTTCGGATAACTGTGAGTTATACGACCACTTATACGGTCCGTATAACTTTATACGGTCCGTATAAGGGGGGTCCGTATAACATGACCCTTACAGAGAGGGACATTTTCTTGGTGGTGCTATACGGTCCCCTTATACGGACCGTATAATAATATACGGACTGTATAAGTGGTCGGTATAAGTCCATCGGGCAGCTTTATTTTTTTTTGTATAAATAGAAGATTGTTCTTTTATTTCATTTTTCCACATTTCCACAAGTCTTGAGAGCTCCAAAACCCTTCTCCAAACATTTTCCACTCAAACCCAAGAGAAATCAAGATCAAATAGCAAGATTTAAGGTGTTCATGTGTTAGAAGGCTTACTAGGGTTAATAGACTTCAAGAACAACTTGAGTATTGAAGCTAGGGTTTTCACCCAAGGTGATATCTTGATCCAAAGCCCATTCTTATGAGATAAAAGGTTAGTTTTCATGCTTAGTTCGTGTTATCAAGAATGCTTGGTTGTTGAACAACTTGGGTAGAAGAAGAAAGTAGAAAATGAGATCTAAATGTAGCTTTTATGATGTTTTTGAGTAGTAAGCTAACGTGAGTTATGATTCTTAGTATAATATGGGTATAATATTGTTATGGAAGGCAATCATGATGATGAGGAAGTGTTGTAGGAAAATGTGCAAAGGGTTGATGTGTAGTTGTTAGTATAAGTTGAATATAAGGATGAATTTCGAAGGCTTAATGGAATGTGATTACTTAATTATGATATTGTGGATGTTATCATGGTTGTTTGAGAGTTGTTTGGTAGTATGGTGGAAGTCGATGAAATAGGGGAAATGCTGCCCAATTTTCATTAACTCATGAATTATTCTAGTTTGAATTTAAGAGTATCACTAAGGCTTAACTATGGTATGAATCCTCCTAAATGTAGATTTTCCAACCGACGGTGAACGTTAAGTAGTTAAGAAGACAAAGAGGTATGTAAGGCTAACCATTTCCGTCTAAAGGCATGTTTTCCTCATTTTGAGTCTATACGAGATATCCACGCTTTTCCTATTCCTATAAATGTTGTAAGCTCATGTTCCTCGAGATTCTGTTGATATCGTTGACAATGTTTCTTGTGATGATGAAGATAACTGTTGTGATGACAAGATCAATTCTAGAGATTCCATCTAAGATATTCCAAATGTCCTATTCCCAAAAATGCTAGAATGTTCATAACTTTCGATGTTCTTGAGATACCTTCGGTCAAAGCCATTCAAAGTGATAATGATAATAATGATGATGATAATAGTAATGAGGACAAGGATGATGATGATGTTGACGTTATTTATGTACTCCTATGTGTATGTGTATGCATATATGTACGGCTATTATGTAACACCGAGTCCCTTTGTAGCGGGGTATGCTTAACATCGAGTCCTACATGGCCGGGTATGATATCTATCGCGCACGCACCTTTGGGTACGTATAACACCGAGCCTTGGTAGGGCCAGGTACGTATAACACTGAGCCTTGGTAGGGCCTGGTACGTATAAAACTAAGCCTTGGTAGGGCCAGGTACGTATAACACCGAACCTTATTATGGTCGGGTACGCAAGACACCGAACCTCTATAGTCGGGTATGATACTATTATATGTATAAATGTATGAAATAGAAGTTTCCCATTAGAAAGAGGGTAAGTAAACGTGATGGACGTCACTAGAGGTATAAATGGCCCTTTTATCCCATGACTTTTCTATCTTATGTTATTTCTCATGTTTCCATTATGTTGTTGATTATGACTTACATACTCGGTACATTGTTCGTACTGACGTCCCTTTGCCTGGGGTCACTGTGTCTTATGCCACACAACCCCATATTGCTTTGCAGGAAAGTTCTCCAGGAGTTTGACTAGTGGATGTTCCAGGCTATCAGCTGGATTGGTAAACTCCATTCGGTTCGGAGTGATGCCGTGTCGGAGTATTTCCTTATAAGCTGAGTCATATACATTATGGGTATGTTGGGGTCCTGTCCCAACTTAGGTTTTGATATCACATCTTACGTTAAAGAGACATGTATACAGTACGTCAGCCTTGTAAGCAGCTATGTAAGCCGATGTATCATTATGCATTACTTTACATATTTCATATGATTAAAGATTTTACTCGATTTGAGAAAGACAGAAAGAATGTTTTTGAAAAGTTTTCATCATGCATTTCATCTCATGATTTAAGAGACCGGGAGACTATGAGTATAACGAGAACCGGCGGTTCGCTAGGCTCTAAGGAAGGGGCAATTTGGTGCCCATCATGCCCCTGTCGGTTCGGGGTGTGACATTAATAATTAGTCTTGATTTAAAATCAACTGCTTCTTCAATTGATTTATACTTGGTCTTGTGCGTCCGTTCGACTCTAGTTAACCTTTCAAAAGGTGGTAGAGTATTATTTTCATGCTCCTCAAAATATACAATCTCGGATAATGGCTCAAAATTGATTACGTCTTCAATATTCATAATCATGCACGTCAATTGTGGATCTTCACCCTTAATTATTTTTTGCTTCAATTTTAGGTAGATCATCAAAAACTTGCTCTTGATGAACTCTTTTGCTTCTTTCATCACCAGATTCATCTTAAATACCTTCAAATAATTTTTCTTGTATGATAATGGTGGGTACTTCTATTCCTTTTTCAATCGCCCACCTTGTATAGACCAATCATGTCTATTACATATCTCATTACTTAAAACACTAGTAGCATCTACCGAAAGAGCATCACTCCCAACCAAATTATCCTTTTTAGCTATCCCACAAATCATTGACAAATCAATTTGAACATTATTGAATTCTGCTTTGCAATCAAAGACATCTACACCACAACAAATATTACTCTACCTTCTCTTCTTTTCTCCATAATTTCTAAATATTGGCCTTCTTCCTTTATTTTACGCTTTATTCGGTGACTCTTCTTTTTCTTTTGGTTCCTCCTTTGTTTGCAATGCCTCCTCCACTATCTCATATGTTTGTTGATTCAGGGACATTCCATATGTCACCAATTCATCTTCTAGATCATCAAGTCTCAAAATATTAAGATCCTGGGTAGCCTCAAGAGTTGTTTTCTTGGTGTGAAATTCTAATCGTAGAGACTGCAATACTTTTCAACAACTTTAACTTCTTCTAATATTTCTCCATTGGCCTTCATATTATTAACAATCTCTGTAATTCTTGTAAAAAATTCTTTGACATATTCTATTGGTTCCAGCTGGGCCAACTCATACTATCTCCAAAGCTCTTGAAGTTTCTCTCTTTTCACGTCTGCAGCACATCTATGTGATTTCACTAAAATTGTCCAAGCCTCTTTTGCTGATTTTGCATGCTAATATTCGTTATATCTAGGCAATTCTACCTTGCTTTCAAGGTAGAAGCGTGCCTTATAATCCAATTATTTATTTTTCTCCAATTGTTTAGCTACTTCACCAGTCAATATTGTGTCTTCTGGGGTTTCCACAAACCCTTTATCAATATTGGAGCATAGTCCAACAACTTTGAAAAAATAAATTATCTGTTGATACCAACTCTCAAAATTATTTTGACCATCAAACACAAAAAGGGACAATTTGGTAAATATGAAATATCCATATATTTTTTTATATGTGTCCGATCTCACGTGAGGCTTTGGTCGGATCTCACACAGTCTCTAATACCAATTTGAAGGAAATAAAAATACTCAAAGGAATAATATAACCGCACGTGAAAGACTTAACAATGGCTATATAGAAGAAATTTATCAAAATAAAGAGAGAAGGTCGGAGACTTTACTTAATAACTCAAAACTCTTGAATCTCACTACAATGAAAATATGTGACATAGCATCCCTATTTATAATACTAGAAAATCAACATAAACTAGAACTAGAAAACCCATTCCAATATGAACTTCACAAATAAATCCTAACTAGATATGAATAAAATAAATGCAAAATATCAAATCCTAAATAACTATGCATGTAATATATTGCTTTGTCTTTGTGTAACTTTTACGTGCAGAATTTTGGAAGAGACGATTATTTGTTGAAAGACAACAAATAGACAAATCAGTATAAGAAAAGCGTTACTCTTTGTCTATGAAGAACTGAAGAAGTAAGTTTTGAGTTTAATTTCTTTTTGTTTGTGTCTTTGGTTCTTGCAGAAAATTTGCAACGAATATCACATGTGCACTTGGATGGCAAAAAGACATTTTCGACGGTATGGAGTTCATCACAATTTTTATGGATGCCTTTTTAATTTTATGAAAGACTATAAATTATCACTTTATGAAAGACTATAAAGTGATACAATCCTGAAGACTTATTATCGCATCTGAGAAAAAAAGACTTGATCACAACTCTTGGCTTATCGGTTATGAGTTATCGGTTTTTATATGTGCTAAACCGTTACCAAACCAAATAAGATATCCGTTGCTTCGATTTGTCTTAACGGTTATTTGTCAGTTATCAGTCGGGTTATCGGTTAAGTTATTAAAGATTCACCATAAAATTGTTCTTAAAACTTAAATGTGCATTCGACAAACTTCTTGTGGATGGTTGTGATCGATTGTTTGGTTTGAACCAAGAACTGTTTGACTGCAAGATGAACCTGCAGTTGTTCCATTATTGTTGACATTCACATTTGTATTATCGACATTGACATTCCCATTGGGATTGAGAAGAACACCATCAATTGCCATGAATTAGACAGAATCATTGACATAATTGCTAACTAGCTCAGATCTTTGAACTGTTCTTGAATTTTTAGATGAGCCCTAACTCTAGCGGAATTTTGAGATTAGGGATTGAACAATTGATCGAGAATTGCTTTGTATTCTCCCGCTCTAATACCATGAACTGAATTAGAACTCCATTGATGAGTTCTGATATTAAGAAAAGAAGAAGAAGAGAAGATCGAATATTGAAGAAGAAGAAGAAGAAGAAGAAGAAGAATAATAAGTGAGAGTATTATTCATTGATATGAGAGAAATTGATTAAGTACTTAATTACAATGTAATTGAGAGATATATACATAATAGTGTAGAAATGATCAACTGATTAGCTAAAGCTAATCCTCGAATCTCACCGTAATTGTGAAGTTGGTTAAGTTCGCTAAGTAACTCTTAACAACTTAATAACTAATAAATGGACTAGACAGTGAAATGACCACTATGCCCTTATTGACTTATTCTCTTTTCTTCAACAAATGAGGTTGACCGAACAAGGAGTGTCTGGGATGTTTAAATCCTTAATCTGTTAACGGGTCTGAGCCCTTAGTAGATCTACTTAGCTTGAATTCCTATTAACCGGTTGAAGTGGATTTTGAATAGTAATTTCAAAAAAAAAAAAAAAAGGAATACTTGATGATTTATGAAATATAATCTGAAGTTTGGTTTACAAATCGTTTCCACTTTCCAGTAGCATCTTGTGGATGGCTCTACCTACTTGAGTAAAATTTATTTAATAGCATATTCGCTTCTATAGTTTGTGGTTTAACTTTGCAATTGGTAAGAAATAGAGGAGTTCCCACAATGTTTTGGAATACTATTATTTGATAGCTAAAGTAGGTTAGTTTGAGAAAATATTAAACTAAAAGAAAAACACTGATCATGAAACCAAACAATGAGCACGAGTAACAAGGGGTCTATGAAGGAAATAAAAATACTCAAAGAAATAATATAAGGACACGTGAAAAACTCAACAATGGCTATATAGAAGAAATTTATCAAAATAAAGAGAGAAGGTAGGAGACTTTACTTAATTACTCAAAACTCTTGAATCTCACTGCAATGAAAATATGTGACATAGCATCCCTATTTATACTACTAGAAAACCAACATAAACTAGGTTTAGAAAACCCATTCCAATATGAACTTGACAAATAAATCCTAACTAGATATGAATAAAATAAATACAAAATATCAAATCCTAAACAACTTAGGTTTCCTACTCTTGGTTTATTTCCAACATAGCCTCCCTTAAACCAAGATCTTCAAACTTGACCATGCCTAGCATCTCCTTCAACTTTATGAACAACTCCAGTTTTAGCGGCTTTGTGAAAATATCACCAACTTATTCTTCAGTCTTGCAATAATAAAAAACTATCTCCTTATCTTGAACCAAATCACGAATGAAGTGATATTTAGTGTCATGTGTTTGCTGCGGCCATGAAAAACTGGAATCTTTGTTAACTCAATCGCAGACTTGCTATCACAAAATATTTTTGTAGGAATATCTTGCTTGTGTTGAAGAAATCCAAGCATCCTTCTCAACCATAATGCTTGTGTAGCACTACTTGTTGCGATCGTACACTCTCTTCCAAATATGTGACAAAGCAACAACTTGTTGCTTTTTTGAAGACCCAGAAAATACACCAGACCCCAAATAAAATGCATATCCATAAGCACTTTTTCTTTGCATCATATCACCAGCCCAAACATTATTTGTAAATTCAACAAGACTACTAGCATTAGTCTTTGAATGAAATATGCCATCAGAGTGCGTACCTTGAACATATCTCAAAATTCTCTTAGCTGATTGCAAGTAGGATTGACAAGGAGACTTCATAAATCTGTTAATTAATTCAACTCCATAGGTAATGTCAGGTCTTGTTGTACCCTTTAATTGTTAAGCCTCGGAAATTCCGGATTTTATTGCCTTGTGAGTAGGCTAATGTGAGCTTAAGATGAACATGAAATCCGTACGAGATTAAGGAAAGCCTTAGATAGCTTAGGGTGCATACTATAAGATTTTGAAGTTATATGAATATATGAGCCTAAGTTTGTTGAAGGAAGCGAAATGTAAGTCGTGTTCGGAAAGGTTTTCGCTATATATGAGCTAATAATTATTTGGTAATGTCTTGAGGGCTGCTATAGGGCCTATTGTATGGTTAATGAAGTGTTATATATGTGCCAAGAAGGTTCAACAAGGATTCGAAGTCAAACGAATCAACGAGAGAAAGTTTCGGATAAATGTGAGTAATACGACCACTTATACGGTCCGTATAAGGGGGGTCCGTATAACATGACCGTTACAGAGAGGGACATTTTTTCTTGGTGGTGTTATACGGTCCCCTTATATGGACCGTATAATAATATACTGACCGTATAAGTGGTCCGTATAAGTCCATCAGGCAGCTTTATTTTTTTTTTGTATAAATAGAAGATTGTTCTTTTATTTCATTTTTCCACATTTCCACAAGTCTTGAGAGCTCCAAAACCCTTCTCCAAACATTTTCCACTCAAACCCAAGAGAAATCAAGATCAAATAGCAAGATTTAAGGTGTTCGTGTGTTAGAAGGCTTACTAGGGTTAATAGACTTCAAGAACAACTTGAGTATTGAAGCTAGGTTTTCACCCAAGGTGATATCTTGCTCAAAGCCCATTCTTATGAGATAAAAGGTTAGTTTTTATGCTTATTTCATGTTATCAAGAATGCTTGGTTATTGAACAACTTGGGTAGAAGAAGAAAGTAGAAAATGAGATCTAAATGTAGCTTTTATGATGTTTTTGAGTAGTAAGCTAACGTGAGTTATGATTCTTAGTATAATATGGGTATAATATTGTTATGGAAGGCAATCATGATGATGAGGAAGTGTTGTAGGAAAATGTGCAAAGGGTTGATGTGTAGTTGTTAGTATAAGTTGAATATAAGAATGAATTTTGAAGGCTTAATGGAATGTGATTACTTGATTATGATATTGTGGATGTTATCATGGTTGTTTGAGAGTTGTTTGGTAGTATGGTGGAAGTCGATGAAATAGGGGAAATGCTGCCCAATTTTCATTAACTCATGAATTATTCTAGTTTGAATTTAAGAGTATCACTAAGGCTTAACTATGGTATGAATCCTTCTAAATGTAGATTTTCCAAGCTTCGTCGGTGAACGTTAAGTAGTTAAGAAGACAAAGAGGTATGTAAGGCTAACCCTTCTTTCTAAAGGCATGTTTTCCTCATTTTGAGTCTATACGAGATATCCACTCTATTCCTATTCCTATAAATGTTGTAAGCTCATGTTCCTCGAGATTCTCTTGATATCGTTGACAATGTTTCTTGTAATGATGAAGATAACTATTGTGATGACAAGATCAATTCTAGAGATGCCATCTAAGATATTCCAAATGTCCTATTCCCAGAAATGCTAGAATGTTCATGACTTTCGATGTTCTTGAGATACCTTCGGTCAAAGCCATTCAAAGTGATAATGATAATAATGATGATGATAATAGTAATGAGGACAAGGATGATGATGATGTTGACGTTATTTATGTACTCCTATGTGTATGTGTATGCATATATGTACGGCTATTATGTAACACCGAGTCCCTTTGTGGCGGGGTATGCTTAACACCGAGTCCTACATGGCCGGGTATGATATCTATCGCGCGCGCACCTTTGGGTACGTATAACACCGAGCCTTGGTAGGGCCAGATACGTATAACACTGAGCCTTGGTAGGGCCAGGTACATATAAAACTGAGCCTTGGTAGGGCCAGGTACGTATAACACCGAACCTATTATGGTCGGGTACGCAAGACACCGAACCTCTATGGTCGGGTATGATACTACTATACGTATAAATGCATGAAATGGAAGTTTCCCATTAGAAAGAGGGTAAGTAAATGTGATGGACGACACTAGAGGTATAAATGGCCCTTTTATCCCAAAATATAATAAAAAAAAAATTCTCTTAAAAATATTTTTAATGACTGTAAAATCTAATGTGTGAAGACATTGCGTGAAGAAGTGAAATAGGTATTATCTAAGCTAAGCTACGAGATGAAAAATTATCATAATCAGAACGAAATAAGAAGTATGTACCGGAAGCAATCTGTAAGATGCTATTTATACAATCTTATATATGTTGCCTATAAAATTATGACAACTCTTTTTTCAGTGTTGTGGTAGTTTCCGATCTTTTTAATCGGGTCATTAAAACAAAATTACTTATCTTTGGATCTTTTTAACGGGGTGATTTTTGGGCATAAAACATGAATTAAATGGTTGTATATGAGTTAAATGAGTCTATTATTAAAAAATGGACTTTTAATATGACATGGCATGCTAACTAGGAAAGAATGAGATTTTTGTGGTGCTTTGTATTTGAGGATAAGAGCTACAGTTGAATGATATTTTTGTCCTAAAAGAAACAAAAGTGATTTTTTGAGGCAATTCCCAAAACTTGAATGACCATTTAGGGAATTAACTCATTTGTTTACAGGAAAATTGTAGCTTAAAATGCGTTTGAAATGATAATTGAAACTCAAGTTTATCAATATGCATATCAATCTATATTTTATGCATATTTTCAATTTCTTTTTTCTTTTCACTGTATTTACTATAAAACAAAATGCTATTTCGAACATGGTTAGATTTTAAATGAAATGATCAAACTTTAATATTAACAGATACCCATGTGTGAGGGGTAGTCGTACATGTGTCTTACTATAGTTGTTACATTATTGTTTTTCCTTATCAGTTTTTTTTTTTTTTTAATCTTCTGTTGTCATTATTCTATGAATCAAAAGTCTCACTCTAAATGTTTTAAGAATCAAAAGTAACCTGACTATATCCAGATTCCCGCCGCGTAGAGCGTAAAGAAACTTGTTGAAACTACTAAAAGTAATACATCCTCTAATAGTTTAAATTTTAATAAAATGAAATGGTACATTAATTCATTAGAATCCACCGTAAACATGAGTGGTGCTCTTCCATTTTCAACCATCTTTCGTTGCTATTTGGAGACTAAACTAAAGCAGCCAATTGGATTTCCAAAAAGATGGGCCTAAAGAAGAGGAGGACTGGCTGGGTTAGAGTGTGGATTATCCTTTTAAATTGGGAAATTGGCATGTACTTCCTCTATTCACTTTTACTTGTTTAGTATACTAAAAATAAATTCTCACTTTTACTTGTGCACTTTAACATATCAAGAGAAAGACAATTTTATTTTTTCAGTTTGATCCTTAGCATTAACTACTCATTCCTCAAATTATTTCTCAAGTTCATTGAATCTATACATCATTAATATGGGTATCATGATCAAATACACACTTCATTTACCGTCTGTTAAGGGCGTGCAAAGTCCAAAGTGAACAAATAAAAGTGAACAGATGGAGTAAATACTATTGCTAATAATTATTGGCGGAATATTAGAGGGAAAAGGATCAAAGTACCCATAAACTATTCGAAATGGGTCAATTTGACCGTCTACGTTTTTGGCTAAAAAATATCAATACCGTTGCATTTTTTGCTCGAATTTAACAATATTCTTTAAGCAACTATCTATTACATTTAACAATAATTTATAAGCAACTATCTATCACATTTAATAACACCATACTGAAATGAACTGCATACAAATTGGATCATCACTCGTTGCAACTACTTTCGAATTATAATGAGTAAATTCAAAGCAGACGAAATAATTGGAAAATTTTAATTACTGCCATCAGCTCCCTTGGAATTCACGACCATACCTATTGTTCATTCCGTTGTCACATCACCTTGAATTCACATAATTACACCATTATTACCATAAAAGTCCTCTTAGTTATCATTAAGAAAATCTCATTAAACTCTGATATTATATTGAAATAGCAACTGAACTCGAATTTCAATATATTTAATACTCCCTCCATCCCAATTTATGTGACACCATGACTTGACACGGAGTTTAAAAAATAAATAAAGACTTTTGAAATTTGTGGCCAAAACAAGCCTTAGACATTTGTGTGGCTGTAAATCATCTCGTAAAGTTAAACTGTTTCTAAATATAGAAAGGTGACATTCTTTTTGAGACATACTAAAAAGGAAAGTGTGCCACATAAATTAAGACATGGGAAGTAGTTTTTAATATGTGCGGTTGGGATTCATCGAAAACACATAAACAAGGTTATGTACAAACTTTGAGGAAGATCAGGTATGATTTGTACTAGTTTGAAGTCAAAACTCGAAGCTTGAAATTGACTTCAAAGTGTCACCATGATGATGTATATCACAATTATAATGACATGTACATCAATGTGTATATATCACTCATAAATCTTGATGGATATACACAGACATATGTGATACACCTGAGATACACAAGTACATAGAACGATATGCATAGATATACATCATATAAACAGATATTTATCATCTCAAAAATCGAATTTCACACCTCCTTCGCTGCACCTCCATCATAACTATCAATCATCCTATCATAAAAATGCAAATAATAATTTCATCCAGCAAAATGAAAGAAACAAAACAAGAAAAGGGAACTTGAAATCTGATGCTTGAAACCAAGGCATCAATGAAATGGCCAACGAGGTCTCCAATTGTTCCTACCTGATCTAGTTTGTCAATGTTTTTGTATTAGCGGCTGACAATATCTAATTCTTTTTTCTCTTCTCTTGATTTTTGCTTCTGATCATGGCTTATGATAGATGAAAATGGTGGAGATACTGACAGATTTAGGTTTTTGGCAGTGGAAAGATGGTAGTTTTTAGTGGCATCAATGCAGGAAGTGTAGTGGAGGCGGTGATGGATGATGAAAAAGATGAGTGATGTAGAGTGCCTATAGACTGCTAATTATTTTAGATAACAATTTGATATGAAGAACTAGATGCCAAAAACAAGAGGTTGGGCTATTTGCTACGAACACTTGGAGGGTTGATATGAATAACCGAATTTGGTTTCCACGCCACAAACAAATAATTTTCAAACGCACTTTGAATCTTAAGTTGTTTTGTTCTTGATCCTTGAATTCTTGGGAATAGTAAATAGATGCTTAAACATCCGCAGCTTGTAGAGAAATTAGTGGACTTTGATCCACGAACTCTCTTTCAATTCGCTTCTTGTTCTGAATTCTGATCTTTTAATAGTATTACGGAGACCCTATTTATAGTGGTGATGAGTGGTGTAATTGTGTGATTTGATTAGTCTGTTTGAACCGATCAACAACATGTATCTCGTGACAATCTCCAAAGAACATATTGTCTACACACTTGGCACATATTTATTCGTTGTTTGATTCAACTTAGCATGCCACATTATCTGGACATGCACATGGCATGATTTTATTAGCTCATTTATTTGACCTGAATTATCACATCATTTGACATGTGCTATTTGGACTTTGATATGAACTAAGAGCCATTTGGACTTTAGGCTAGTAGAGTGAGCTCATCCGTTGTGCTCCAGCTGAATGGACTTGGCCCAAATAAAAGAGCTTAATGTAAATCCATATTGGACTTAAATAATTAATTTTGACTTGGGCTTAATATATATTTCTGGACTTTAAGAATTTATCCAAATTTGATATGGATATTAATTCCATAAAATTCACATGTTTTCACATGCATTCAAACTTGAATTACACACATGCTTGAAGGAAATTAGATATGCTGAGTTTAAATGATTTGCTCTGTAGATCGGCACCATTCTTCTAATGTAGGGGTCGCCACTCCGATGTTTTTCATGTCAAATATGTTGGCTGGTACAGATAAAACATGAAGTATGTTAGTAGTTTGTAATGCAATGTGATGCTCCATACATTTTTGTAAGCAAAACATTTACAAATGTCCAGGACAAGAGCCAGGTGTAAGAAATTCAAGCGAGAAAGAAAATTTAGTCAGAAGCGTCGATGAAACATATCTTTTTCAAAATAAGGTAGAGTAGAATAATTAGCATGAGCTTGAGTTTAAAGTGTGTGTGTCTTTATATATATATATATATATACCCGGAAACGAACCCCCTAAAATAATAGGGGAAGAACTACGGACAAGTAAGGATAGGAAGCAAGTAAAATATTTCAAGAATGTAAATATGCAAATTATAAAATAGCAGATTAAAATTAAATGAAATTAGGCGGCTAAGAGGACCATATGTATAAGATGTAACAAAATAGATTAGGTGGCAGAGCCAACCATATGTATGATATGTAATAAATGTAAAGGCACAGACATATTCTATTAAAAATGATTTAAAACTTGATATTAAACTGATAATAAATAAATATTACAAGCTATAGGGAGTAAGCTCTAACCAATTCATGGGAGAGATTGAGAGCTTATTCTGGAAAGACGTGTGTTTATTACAAATGAGAAGAGGGGCTATTTACGTACCAAAATTTCGGACTGTTACAGTGACATCTACAGTGCTACAATGACATCAACGGTAACACCCATTGTTTCTTTGTCACACCCCGTACTTTCAGAGAAGCACTTATCAAATTTGAACGTCAGTATGTTGAATTATGGCTAAGTTGTTACACTCCGTAGTTTTTGTACGTTGAGATTCGTTAGGTGTTGGTTGTTTTAAGTATGGACACTGGAGTTACCTTCAAGGATATATGAGATTATATGCGCCTATCTTATGGTTATGAGGGCTTAAGTTCATATAATAAGCTATGGAAGGATTGGAGGACAAGTGAATTAAGGAAATTAAGTTTGTTGGAATTTTGGAGAAAAGATGAAGTTCATCGAGTCTAGTTTTCAACGGAAAAACCGTTCGTCAATAAGACATCGGAGTAGAGAGTTATAGGCGTTTTAAAACGGACTGCCAGAAGCCCGTGAACCTACGCAGAAATTCTAGAAATCATTTAAAAGCCCCCCAATTTCAGCCCATTAGCCCCAAACCGAATTGGACTACTATATACACCCCCTAAGTCATCTAAATCATTTAATTTTTCACCATTCTTCATCTCCACACCTCTCTAGAACTTCCCACAACATTCATCCAATATCCAAAACCTCCCCAAACCTTCCCAAAGCCTCTAGAACATTCCTCCAACTTCCACAACATACATGAATATTCCTACAAATCTATATGACAATTTTGGTCATTTTTATTTCATTTTTAGCATAGCTCCAAGTCCTAGAAACCTCTCCAAACATATTCTAACATATTTCCAAGTCTAAACCAAGGATCAAAGTGAAGATTAAAGTAGTTAAGGGTTTCCAAGTGAGGTCTATACTTGTCTCCTCTTCTTGAAGATGTTTGGGTGAGTATTTTTAAGGTGGAGAAACCATGGAATTGAAGTGTTCTCGAAACTTGAGGTAAGATTCATATTAGTTTCATGTTTATGAGTTTGTTTGATAATTATATTAAGATTTGAGGAGAAGAAAGTTTGAGGAAAAATTCAAATATGCATTTGATGATATTTTGAGTTGTGAATTTACTTGAGTTATAATTATTAGTCTGTTTTGAGCATATTCTTGTTATGAGGGATAATAATGATGTTAAGGAATTGTCGTATACGAGTGTATAAGGGGTTGTATGAAGTTGTTGTTGTGGATTGATTATGAAAAGAAGTTTTGGGATGGAATGGAGTATACTAGTATTGATAATGATGTTGTTGATGTTAGTGTTGTTATTGCTGCTGTTGGTTATTGGTATTGGGATTTCGGGGTAGGGATATAAACAGGGAAGATCTTTGCCCAAATTTCGGCAGATTCTAAAAGGATTTAAATTGAAGGCTTAAGATAAGCGTATGGCGATGAGCCTAACAATAGTATGAATGGTTTTATATGTAGATTTCAAGACAGGAGATAGGTTGGAAAGTCGAGAAACGAGCTTCCAGGTATGTTAAGGCTGTCCTTTCTATTCTTTTGGCATGATCCTTATCTTATGAATGAACAAAGTAAGCAAGCGAGTTCCAAAGACTCTACTCCTAGATGGTATAGGATTTAGTGTATCCTTGACCTCTTAAGTCCCGAAGGGGCATCCATAAGTTGTATGTTTCCATGATGGTGTCTAAATCCCGAAGGGGACATTCATAAGGCCTCTTTATTCATATGCATTTCATATTTGATTTTTAAGTCTCGAAGGAGACAAATGAAAAGGGGAAGAAGTTCCCATTTTGACATAAAAGTTGCTCCGAAGGGAGTTCTTTTGATGTTTTACGAAGATTATCATGCATTTGCGTACTTATGCATATGCACGACATCATTTCATTGGAAAGGGGAAAAAGGCTAAGGCGTTATATATGTTAACCACCTGATCAGCTGGTATACGATGATTATGCTATGATGCCCGAAGGGACTCCCGATGGGGTCATTATGCTATTATGCCCAAAGGGCTGTGAGCAGGGCGAAGGCATGCATTATGTATATATATACTCATGATGCATTAAAAGTTCATATGCACGTACATGATTCGCAGTGTTGGTTACAGGTACAGTTAGTCAATTCTTTTCGTTTTTATCATTCGAGTCGAGATATATTTTTCGATTACTTACATACATACTCGGTACATTATTCGTACTGACATCCCTTTGCCTGGGGGCACTGTGTTTCATGCCACACAAGTGCAGACAGTTGAGTAGAGGACACTTGCCATAGGACGTTCCCGGGCTATCAGCTGAATTGGTGAACTCCATTTCTATTCGGAGTGTTTCCGAGTCAGAGTACTTATGTATGTCCTCGATTCAGATGCATTAAGGGTACGTTGGGTCCCTGGCCTAACTTATGTTATGGTATCTCGTTTATTTTATTGACTTTTGCAGACAGTATCCTGTGGATAGTGCGTCGAGATGTCGACAGTTGTGTAAAGCGGCCATGTAGGTCGACGTGTTCATATGCTTGTTTTAAAGATTTTATTGTGACTAAAGGTTTTCTTTGAATTAACGATAAGGGAGAAGTCCCTGACTTGATGAAAGAGTTTTATTAAAAGGTTTTTCATGTTTTACTTGACGGAAGCGTCATTTCATAATTTAAAGGTTCACATAAGATTGTGACTTATGAGTGTAGTGATAGTATGACACTCAGCCGAGTAGGGTCTTGAGTATTAGTCGCGGCCCTCCGGTTTGGTTCGTGACAGAAGTAGTAACTTGCAACAATAATTTACAGAAAGTAATTTGCTGATGTCATTGTTGTTGTCAACTTGATCATCCTTATAAAATGTTATAATCAGGGTTGTCTTCTTCATCTTCTAATGCAGGTTTCTCTAATGTTTGAGATTGTTGGTGGGAAGCTCAACGTTGATTTGTTGAATCATTTTTTCCATCTGTTGGATAAAATCTCCTTTGTTACTGGAGCTAACTAGTTGTGCTGCTATAAATGATTTTTGTTGTAAGAATGAAAATTGGGCAGCATTTGTTGGAGACATATATCCTGGATTGTTTAGAGTTGAATTAATCAAATTCAATTTTACTCGTTCCATCTTGGTGTATCCATTCACTCGTAGGAATCATTTCTCCACTGCCGTCATGTAAGCTTCAGATGGGTTCCAACTCTTATACCACTTGGAATGGCCTTTAGGGCTAGTCACGATAGTCTTTTATGTCCCTCTGGTTTGTGGAAGACAAATTTCTGGAAATAGATCCACGGGGTGTGAAACCTATGAGATAATTGGAGGAGCACAGATACTTGTTGCTCACTAAAAAATTTGTGACAAAAATATTCACGTCTTTCCCTTACTAGAGGAGGGAGGATTTCAATTTTGTGACTATATACAGGCCACCACCAATGTAGAAATCACTGAGGGAATTCAGAAGCTAGTTGTTTCTCCCGAAGGATAAATCAAGAGCGTTTGCCAAATGTCATTCTGAAAGGTGAATGCATTCATCCCACGCCCGGTAGTCATAATAGTTGTAAAATTGAGAGTCAAAGGGCTGGAAAGTCTTTGTAGTTGGAAGGTTGCATGCCATATATTTTAGATGAGATTATTTTATAATATGCAAGTAGTATGAGTAACATATTTCTAGGTTTTCTTATCCTTTTAGGGCTTGAATAAGCAAGATCCGGTATCTTCAAGAATGAATTCATAAAACTTCTGGGTATATGTAAGAGTCTTTTGTATAAAATTGGCTGAAGGATTAAGTATTTGTCTAACTACATCTTGTGGTTAGAGTGCCAAAATTCTGGCTCAATTTGGGTAAGTGGGTAAACACTTTCATTTTTAAAGTAAATTGAATCATAGGAGGAAAATTCTCTACTTGAAGAAAGAAATGGGTTGTGGTGTTAGTGAAGGAAGTGTCTGGTTGGGTACCGACTGTACCATGTTTGTGCTTTGTGGGATGTTGGAGGAACATCCAATGGGTAAAATGGGGATTTTAGCTTCCACTGACCTTTTTGTGGTGCTTTTAGCAACTATAGAACGAGAAGAAGTTGTGTGGCGTTGAGCTGCCACATTGGAAAAAATTGATTTCTTAGTTGTTATTTGTTAAAGCCAGACATGGTGGTTATATCTTTAAATCTCATGAGTTGACACCGTTTTTTAAATTTTCATCTATCCAAGAAGTAGATATGGTTTGAGCTAGTTGAGATTCTTCTTCTTCTTCGTGAACTAAGCCTACACACTTTTTTGAACTAGAGATTGAAATTGATTCTATATTGTTCAAAAGATATGACTGGGTAATCTCTCTCATGAAGGAGATGCACAAGACATTTAGTAAATCAGCTTGGAACTTGGAAATGCATAAGATAGTAGCCAAAATTGTGGGAAAATTCTGTTGAGAACAGAATTATCGCTTGAATGCAAATTCAATGATATGTCAATTTTCTTATGCATCTCCAAATTTCAAATCGATTTACTAATTCAGAAATTTCTATTAAAAATTGATTGTAAAGCTGATTTACCTTGAAATATATATTTGCTAGATGGCTAACTATTTAGTTTATTTTTAATTTTGATACTGAATATATTAAAGAGAGCTCAAACTGTATTCCATATTTTCTCACTCGAGAATTCTTGCAAAAATGGATATAATGACTAGGAAAAAGAAGATAGAACTTTCACAATTTTCAACCTTTCCTCCTCCAAATGAACACAAATCAGAGGCTATGTCTAAACAATCACAACATGATAATATTTCTCAACAGCAAGCTGTCACCACACATCAAGCAATTTCAGTTGTCTCCAAGCAACCCTCAAAAGATGCAGCTAGCCAAGCCAGCCCAAATATCAAACTCAAGCAGACTATGCCGTGAGAGGAATTCCCTAGTCATATCTTCTGGAAAATACAGAATTAATTTCAATCTCTAGTCCAAAGAGGTGGGAAGACTTAGTTGAAGAAGAAGAATCTCAACTAGCTCAAACCATATGTACTCCCTAGACAGATGAAGATTTCAAACAATGGTGTCAACTCATGGAATTTAAAGATAGAACTGCCATGACTGGCATTAACAAAAAACATCTAAGAAATTGATATCTCTTTTTTAAAAATGTTTGTTCAATGTGGCTCCCCTAAGCCACTCATCTTTTTCTCATCCTGTGGTGGCTAAAAGCACCATGAAAAGGTCAATGGAGACTGAAGTCCCATTTCACACATTGTATGTTCTTCCAACATCCCAAAAGCACAAGCATGATACATTCGGTACCCAACCAGACACTTTCTTCACTAGCACCACAATCCTTTTCTTCAAGTAGAGGACCCTTCTTCGATAAACCAATTTACTTAAAAATGAAAGTGTCTACCCCCTTACATAAATTAAGTCAGAATTGTGGTATTCTAACCCCCAAGGAGTAGCGAGACAAATACTGAACCGTTCAGTCAATTTTATACAAAAGACTCTCACCTATACCTAGAAGTTTCATGAACTCATTCTTGCATATACCAGATCTTGCTTATTCAAGACCTACAAGGATAAACGAACCGAGAGATATGTTACTCACACTGTGGTGTGGATTAATACAATAAACTCACCCAAATGATGGGGCATGCATCCAACTAAGTACAAAAGACTTTCCCAAGTTTTTGACCCTCAATTTTACAACATTATGACTACCAAGCAGCCTGGATGAGTATATTCACCTTTCGGATAGAACTTGGCATACATATTGGATTTATCCTTTGGGGAAAACAACTAGCCTCTTAATTCCCTCAGCAGTTCCTACATCAGTATTGGCCTGTATATGGTCACAACATTGAAATCCTTCCTCCTCCAGCAAAGGAAGGATACAAATATTTTTGTCACTACTTTTTTAGTGAGCAACAAGTACCTACGCTCCTCCAATTTTCGCATAGGTTTCACATTCCATTAATCTATTCTCATAAATTTGTCTTCCAAAAATCGGAAGGACATAAAGGACTATCATGTGGCTAGCCCTCCAAGGTCATTGCAAAAGAAAAAAAAAAGAATTAAAGTTCAAACTCTTTCCGTACAACAACGGCTAACTTTTAACGATCAATTCCTCATGGCTTTCCAACCACCGGCCGGGACTACGCCGACGGGTGCGATCCACCCTATGTATCACCCACCAGATCCCAATCAACCCCACCATCCCCAACCTTCCAATAAAATGGAACGAAGCACTCAAGCAGTAACTGACAACCTAGCTATTACTAATGATTTGAAGGCTGCTGGAACTTCTTCTTATGTTAACACGATCAGAACGGCAGCTCAGTTACCTCCGCATTCCTCTACCAGAATCTTTGCAGCAAAACAAACTACTAAAATGGGTAAGCAGGCTATAATTTTATAACACATTTACATAGTCATGGGAAATTTACATGACTACAATCTTGTCTATTTCCAAATATTTCTTTACATAGGGGAGCATAACTTTAGGTTTTTGAAATGGACTCCATATTTTATCCCGGAGAAAAACCCCCTTTAGCTCCCATATGGATCATTTTGCCTCTCTTACCTTGGCACTGCTATCACTGGGAGGCAAGAATCAAGTACTTGAACAAATTATAGTGTTGCTTTCTTTAAACAAAGCTACTACATTTAAAACTAGAATTTGTGAGGCCAAAGCTAGGGTGGAGCTTAATCTAACCAAAGCTCTACCAAATAGTGTTTGGGTTGGATATGATGAAGGAGATGAAGATGGCTATTGGCAATCTATAGAATTAGAGGGGGTTCCTGACTATTGTCAATATTGTAAACATCAAGGTCACAAGGAAATCCATTGCAGAATTAAGGCAAGAGACGATGCCTTCAAAAACAACAAAGAAAAGAAGCACAAACAAGGGTAACCTAGAGATATTGAGCAAAGGGACATAGGGAGTAATAAAGCTGAAACCACCTATATAGCAGGAACATCCAGAAAGGACTTGAGAGCCCATCCAACTTATAGCAATCAAGAGGAATGATGGAAAACCCAAGATCACAAGAATCCTAGCAAAGGAAAGATGACTATGCATACAAGCACCAATCCAAATCATCAGAATCAGCAACCTCAAAACAGGCACCAAAATAGAAACAAAAATATTATACAAAGATACACACCTGTGAACGTGGCTCCAGAAGAACAAAACCAATTTTCTTCTTTGCAAGGTAATAGTGATAAAAATGATACACCTATTGAACCTAGCACTAATACTCAAACAACGACTCGAACTACTGAACCAAAAGACCATGCTCATATCAAGATCATGTTAATCAGAACAATGATCCCAAAATTTAGATATCTACCAAAAAACCCATGAATGATCAAAGTAATAAGGATAAGGAGAAACACCAACATTTTGATTTCAGCCAAAACAGTGAGAATTCCAACCAAGATCAAAGCGATACAGATACTATGAGCAAAGAGAATTCAGTTTCTGAGACCAATGATAAGGTGGAGTACCGAAAAAAGGAACTTGAAGGATAGGACAAAGTAAATCCTAATGAAGAGTCTAACGGTAAGAACAAGGGAAGCAATGGTACAGATCAATCTACTGAAGGAATTTCTATTGAGGTGCCTCTTACAAACAATGACATAGAAGGTAATATACTAATATTACTCCTAACAAATTCTTTAAACTCTCCCCCTTGGATCTAGAATTAAATCAGTTCTCTCAAGTAAGTAATACTATGGAAGAGGAGGATAATACAGATCATCTTGACAACGCAGAGAAAGAGTACCTTGAGGACAATGCTAACGTGAATTTTATAGGTCTCGAATAAGATATGCTAAATACTTCATCTCAAGATATTGCACAAGTACCAAATAAATACCTGATCAACACTGCAAAAAAAGAGAACAATCCAATGAGTGCTAAAGCCAGAAAGAGAGCCAACGGAAAGAAGAAAAAACAGGAGGAGTGGAATAAATAGAATAACCAACCCCAACCCAGCCAGATCATATCCCATCAACCTCAGGATGGTAATTTCACCCTCTCAATTGATCTTCATGAGGAAAACCAAGTGGTGACTAACTATGAAGAAGTCATAACCCATTATGAAATGGAGGGAGATGATCATGAAAGTGACCATGTATCTAATACTAGTTTTGAAGAGACAACTAAGATCTTGATATAGAATTTTGAACCTCAAGGTCATGATCAAGTGGTCCAAAAGAATGAAAGAAGACTATTCAAAGAGGAAATCTATCTCCTAGAAGTTTAAACAACAAAGAGTCTATCATCTCAAAAGAACCTGCCAAACCTAAAGATCTTCCTCAAAGATCCCACAGTTTCCTTTTTTGCTATTCAGGAGCCCTCGGTGGATGAATTAAAATTGAATCACTATTCTAGAAAATTTGGTATGCCAGGATGTTTCTCCAATGTCAACAACAAAATTTGGCTTTTTGGAACAGTGATATCAACTGTGAAATCACCTTAGATGGTGAACAACTGGTTAACTGCAAAGTTAGCCATATCTATATAAATTCTCCTATTTACCTTTCATTTGTCTATGCTAATTCTACTATCAGAGAAAGGGAAAATTAATGGCTCTGCTACCTCATGATTATTTCCATAGCATTTTGAAGAGATTTCAGTACCATCATATCAGGGGAGGAGAAAAAAGGTGGCAATCCTTTCGACATCAGGGAAAGCACACCTTTCATTAACTGCCTAGACGGCTGCATGCTCATGGATACTGGATACTCTGGGAACAAGTCTACTTGGTGCAACAATCACAAAAGAGTGAGTAATAACATTTGGGAAAGATTGGATAGACTTTTAATCAATAATGAATGGGAAGAATACTTCAATACCACTACAGTACAACATCTTGCTAGGAATGACTCCGATCACTTCCCTTTTCTTATTCAAGTTGATAATAGTAATGAAGATCACCCAAAATATTTCAAATTCCTGGATTCTGGATTGAACAAGTGACTTCAAAAAAATTGTGAGACAAGCTTGGGACACACAAATAGAAGGAAATGCTTGCACGAAACTTCAACAAAAGCTCAAAGTTGTGAGCAAAGCTCTAAGCCACTGGTCTAAAACAGTTATTGGAGACATTTTTGCAGAGGCTAAAAGCTTTGAAAAAAAGATTTAAGAAGGAGAACAAAAGCTCCACTCAGATGATAATGACAGAGATAGAGTTGAGGTGAACAAACTCAAAGCTAAATATACTTTACACGTGAAGAAGGTCCACTCTTATTGGAAACAAAAAGCCAGGTTAAAGTGGAATTTGAAATGAGACAAGAACTCTAAGTATTTCCATAATATGAGCAGAGGTGAAAGGAAGAGGCTTCACATTCACAAAATCAAAGATGAGAATAATCAATGGATAGAAGGGGAGGAGGAAATATCTGATCTTTGCTATTGACTACTACGAGAACCTATTTTTCCCATGAGGCCAGAAGAACTGATCTAAAGTTTATTGAGAAGGTTCCAAAAATGGTAATTGATGAAGACAATACCTTCTTGATGAATTTTCCTATATTTGAAGAGGCCAAAGATGCAGTTTTTTATATTAATCCTAGTAGTGCCAGTGGTTCGGATGGTTTTAATGAAAGATTTTTTTCAACACCACTGGGACATAATTGACAATGACATTTATCAGATGATTCTGGAGGTCCTTAATGGGAAAGAGATTAAAAAATTCATATCTCATACCTGCCTTACGTTGATTCCTAAGGTTGACAATCCTCAATCCTTCTCTTAAATGAGGCCTATCAGCCTTAGCAATGTGACCCAAAAGATCATCACCAAGGTCCTTAACAAAAGACTTTATAAACTCCTCCCTAAGGTAATTTCTCCTAACCAGAGTGGTTTTATCAAGAGAGGGAGGGGGGGGGGGGGGGAGGGGCATAGGAGAGAATATTATTCTTGCTCAAGAGATCATAAGTGGGATCAGGTAGAAGAGATCTGTGGATAATGTTGTTATCAAACTAGACATGAACAAAGCCTATGATAGGCTCTCTTAGAATTTCTTATGTGGTATTATGAGAAAAATGGGGTTCTAAGAGCAATGGATCTACACCATATGGAATCTCATGTCTAATATTTGGTATTCTATCATTATCAACGGAAAGAGAAAATGTTTCTTCAAATCAAAGAGGGGTTTCAAGAAAGGAGACTCTATTTCCCCATCTCTGTTCATTACTGTTGCTGAGGCCATTTCAAGAGCTCTTAATAACCGTCATGATAACCAAGACTTCTCTAGATTTTTCATGCATAAGAAAGGTCCTCAGATAAACCACTTGGCTTATGCTGATGATCTCATCATTTTCACTTCTGGTAAGACCAAATAAAGATTATCAAGAACATCCTATCAGACTATGAAAAAGCTTCCAGACAGAAAGTCAACACTATGAAAAGCTGCTTTCTTATTAGTCAAAAGTCCTCCAAAAGTAGAATCAGAATTATTAAGAGAAACCTCAGATATAGAAGGAAACTCTTTCCTTTCAAATATTTGGGTTGTCCTATCTACCTTGGCAAGAAGAAGATTGAATATTTCTCAGGTATGACTTCTAAAATTGTCAAAAGAATCACTAGTTGGGAACGTCACCTTTTTTCTGCTTGAGGCAAAGCCATTTTGATCAAGCATGTTCTATCAGCAATGCTTATGCATCTTCTTTCTATTTGTCAACCTCCAAAAAGTGTTTTTGACATTCTGGAAAGTTACTTTGCTAACTTCTTTTGGGGTCAAAAAGAAAGCAAGATGAAAACTCACTGGCTGACACGGCATAATATGTGTTATCCTACAGACGAGGGAGGATTGGGAATAAGACAACTTACTGATATTTTCAGATCTTTCATTGCTAAATTATGATGGCTATTCAGAACCCAAAATTCTCTTTGGTCTGCTTTTTTGAAAGCTAAATACTGCAGCAGACAACATCCAGTGTCTAGAAATGGTAAATCCAAGATTTCTGGTCCTTGGAGAAGCTTAATGTATATCAAGAATGAAATGGAGCCGAGAATCTTATGGAGAATCAACAACGGGAACTCCTCTTTCCTTTAGAATAATTGGATAGAACTTGGGGCCATTGCTAACATTTTTTCCAGCAATATCCCTCACAAAGCCTATATTAACGACTTTATCATTGATAATTCCTGGAACATCAATAAACTCAACCAGTTTTTGCTTGAGCAATTTATTAGTCACATCATAGACATCAAAATTCACAATCCTAATGAACTGGACCAAGCTATTTAGACTGAGTGCTTTAGTGGAAAATTTGAAGTCTTCTGAGCTTGCAGAAACTTGAGACAAAGACAAGGGGTAACCTTTGGCACAAGTCCTTACCTTTTAAAATTTCCTTTTTCAATTGGAAACTGCTCAATAATAGGATTCATACTGATGGCAACGTCAAAAAGAAGGGCATTCCTATGCCTTCTAGAAGCGAATGTTGTGATAAGTACACCAATGAGACTGTGGAGCATCTTTTTAGAAGGAGCAAGTTCAACAACATCTGAAATCTGTTCGTAAAACCAATTTGGTTTTAAGGAAGTCAATGGAGGGATAAAACAAGAGATGATGGTATGGTGGCCGCTAAAGCCAATAACCCTATACATAGACTTATGTTGCAAATTATCCCTCTTCTCATTAACTAGAAGATCTGGAAAGCAAGATGCAAAAAGAGGTATGAACAGGTTGATCTTTATATTCCCAGAATAACTCATTTAATCTGTAATGATGTTACTATTATCATGCATAATCAGCATAAGCAAATTAAGAGTGACACTCCTTGGACAAATGATGTTTATATGTGAAAATGCCAGACCTAAGCTGAAAATCATTAAAACTTCTTGGATTCCCCCCCCCCCCTTCTGGCATGATTAAACTTAATACTGATGGGTCTTCAAGGGCAATCCTGGGGCTAGTGGAGGTAGAGGAATATTCAGGGGTCATAATGGGGAATTCATTTCTGCTTCCTCAGCTCCCTTTGGTATCCAAATTAACAATGTTGTTCAATCCCTAACTCTGTGTATTGGAATGGAATGGTGCAAGGAACATGGCATTAACAAGATCACTGTTGACTTAGATTCCTCTCTGATTGTCAATTGGTTTATAGGAAAGTTGAAATCTCCTTGGATTCTAAGACACGCCATTTAGACTATCCAGAATATTATTCCTAACTTTGAGGAATTTCACATTTCACATTGCTATAAAGAAGCTAATAAGGTTGCAGATAGCCAAGGAAGGTGCAGAGATTGGGATTGTGAAATGGTACTCAACTTATCAAGATCTTCCAAGACAAGCAAGAGGGCACTGCTATATGGACAGACACCAATTTGCTAGCTTTAGAATAAGGGGATCTAAATCCTCTTTCATCTTTGATGACAATGGCTAATTTAGCAGTTTCTAAAAATAAAAAATAAAATAAAAAGCGGTACAGGAGTTGGAATCCATCTGAAGCTTATGTGCCCACAGTGGAGAAATGGTTCATAAGAAATCCAGGGTATCCATCCGATACTGCCCAATTTTCATTCTTACAAAGAAAATCTATTGCAGCTGTACAACTAGCCAGCTCCAGTAACAAAGGAGATTTTATTCAATAGGTGAAAAAAAATCCTTCAACAAATCAAAGTTGAGCTTCTCAACCAACAATATTAAACATAAGAAAAATTTGCATCATAATATGAAGAAGACGATCCTGATTATAGCATTTTAGAGGGATGATCAAGCTGATAACAGCATGACATCATCAAAGTTGACAATAGCATGACATCACCCATGACATTAGCAAATTACATTCTGAAAATTATTGTTGCAGATTACTGTACACAATGGGTGTAACTATAGATGTCACTGTAGTGCTATAGATGTCACTATAGCATACAGAATTTTGGCTATAAATAGCCTTTCTTTTCATTTCTAATACACACAATTCTTTCTAGAATAAGCTCTCCTTCTCTACCAAGAATTGGTTAGAGCTTACTTCCTATAGCTTGTAATATTTATATATTATCAGTTTAATATCAAGTTTTAAATATTTTTTTATACAATCTGTCTCTACCTTTACATTTATTACATATCATGCATATGGTTGGCTCTGCCACTTAATTTATTTTGTTGCATCTTATACCATATGGTCGGCTCTGCCGCCAAATTTTATTTTAATTTTTATCTGCTATTTTATTATCTGTGTATTTACATTCTTGCAATAGTTTACTTGTTTCCTATACTTACTTCTCCGTAGTTCTACCATATTATTTTAGGGAGTTCGCTTTCTATACACACACACACACACACACACACACACACACACACATATATATATAAAATAAGAATCAATCTAACTTTTTTGTAGTACTTAGTTAGAGTCTTTGGTTATATTACAACTAAGGTTGCCAACTAAAGGTTCCTCTTCCAAATTTTACCCCTGTATTTGTCTTTTATTGTTTCCTTTACTATGAGGTATTTTAGAAATATTAAGATACTTCTAAACCTTTTTTTATTATAGAAAATCCCTTAGACTAACTTTTTGAAGGTGATGACATGTACTATAACTTCTTCATATGACTTATTTTCACTCCTACTTCATTTCTTTATTATTTAAGGTGTCTCACCAATTTTGGTAAATTTAAAAAAATTTAAGGTCCTCTTAAAACGCTTAAGAAATTGTGAATTGTGATGATGTCAATTAAAAAAAAGAAAAACACGTCACTATGCATAATTTGAATGAGAGAATACACCACATTTGCAGTTACCTTAATTAAAACATGTATTGCACAAAAAAATTGAAATTTCTCTAATTAACAGCTCTTTAATTGTTCAGTGTGAAACTTTAAAAATTTAATAGATAAGATTGATCTTAATTTGGATTAGATATTGTTATCTAATTTTTTGAAAGAAAATGTTATATTGGATATATGTTGTTAAAAATTAAGAGACTTTATGTATTTGTTTGAAGGTTAGAAGGAAAAAAAAAAAAAGAGGGTCAAAAGTAAGGACAAAAAAAGAATTTTTGTTCAATTTTCAAATATTTTTATGCAATTTAAATATATGGGAAGCCTTAGATTGTAAGAGTTTGCAAAAAATATTGAACTAATCTTTCAATAATTTAATGTCATAAAGAGTGGGAAAAAAATAAAAAATAAAAATTATAATTGTAACTTTTAATCTTGATTTTGGGCCCGTGCTAGAGTTTGCAGAAAAAATCAAACTAATCTTTCAATAACTTAATGTCACAAGGAAGCGGGAAAAAACTAAAAAGTAATTACAAATTTAACTTTTAATCTTAGTTTGAGGCTCGGGCTTAGCACGGGCCAAATGCCCACTAGTGTGTGTATATATATATATATATATATATTACTACTATACATGAGGGCAAACTTAGGGACTTTTGTAGTCCTCACAAGAATTTTCAATTTTTTTTTTTAAACTTTTTAATTAATTACTTTTAGGTCCTAATCTTATTTATTTAAGTCAAATTTATTTTTTTTGTTTTTAAGGTCTACTTTTCAAAAGCTATCGAACCTCCTACCTCATTTTTCATATTCTTTGGTTTTCTGTTTGGTGCTCGATATCCGCATTTGAGCCCAATTAATCCAGATAATTCGCATTGTATCGCGCCCGTTCGGGGGAAGCGCTCCCCTCTAAAGATTTTTTCCATATCCATGTTCGAACCCCTAATCCCTAATTAAGGGAGGAGCTTGACTCCATCCATCCGCACAAGTTAAATTATGTATTTGTCTTAAAAGTTCATTAAGTATGTATAGATTATTTATTTAGAACTAAATAACTTTAGAAAATTAGGATACATAACTTATAAATGTCAAATTCTGGCTCCGTATTTGATTTGAAGTAAATAATTTCATCAAAATGGAAATCAAAATATTAAAGGAGTGGAATGAAAGTTTTGCTTTCATATATTGAAAATATACTTATATGAAATTTAATTATTACTAACGTAATTACCCACTTGTGGGACTACAATGGGTATATGGTTGTTGTATACTTGTACTAATACAAATTATATTTGCTTAATTAAAATATCTACTTTTATATCTTGAGTTTGGGCCCAGGCTTAGCGCGGGCCTCACATAACTAGTATATATATATATATATATATATATATATACACACACACTAGCAAACTATGCCCTTGCGATGCACGGTGCCCAACATGATTAATTTGGTTATTCAATTTAATTAGTCTTTATGGTTTGTATATTTTGCAAAGTATACTGCGATTCTCCTTAGTGAGTCTCCATATTTTTTTTTTCATTTTCTCTTATTTTTCCCCTTAATTTCTCAATTATTGTTAAAATTTATCTTATTTTGGTTATGTCCGCCTCTTTTTATATTTGGTAGTTGACAATTCAAATATCCTACATGTCAAGTTTATAATCACAAGATTCAAAGGATATTTTATTATATTATACACATTTTTAATTTAGAACCATAAGATTCAAAAGTTTATCTTTATTTCTTAAACTCCGTGTCTGGTCAAACGTAGACACTTAAATTGAGACCCGGCTCAAAGTACAATTTCAGTTGCTTTTCGTACAACTTATTGTTGTTGTGTTCGTCCACTTGGGCGTTTGTTGTTAAAAATAAAAATAAAATTATCTTATTTTAGTTATGTCCGCTTCTTTTTATATTTAATAAGTTGACAATTCAAATATCCTACAAGTCATGTTTATAATCACAAGATTCAAAGGATATTTTATTATATTATACACATTTTTAATTTAGAACCACAAGATTTAAAAGTCTATCTTTATTTCTTAAACTCCATCTCTAGTCAAATGTAGACACTTAAATTGAGATAGATAGAGTATATGCCAAATGAAGGAAATGAAAGGCCAATTAATAAGACACTGCGGACTAGTGGGGACTTAAAAAGTAAACTCACAAGAGGTAAAGTTAATATTCAACTTCTAAAATATACACATGTTAGTCCCTGCTTAGCGTACAATTTCAGTTACTTTTTGTACAACTTATTGTTGTTGTGTTCGTCCACCTTGAGCGTTTAATGTGGCCAAGTAATACGGAACAAAGGGAGTACTTCATTTATTAATTCTTAAAAAACCTGAAAAGTCAAGTAATGTCGCCAAGTAATATGGGACGGAGGGAGTACTTCATTTATTAATTCTTAAAGAATGTGAAAAGTCAAAAGTGAACAAGTAAAAGTGCATGGAGAAAATAAATATTTCGGGGAATTAAAATTGAAGTGCATACGTCTATATATGAGAAGGGAATAAATATTAAGTACTATGACATATGTCCACGTGAGATAAAAAAGTAGTTGGATAAAATGTACAAGTTATATAGACTTTGGTAGAAGCATTTATTACGTGTACAATTTGTAAAGCTTTTGATACAAGCATTTGATGCGGTGTTAGTCCTCCTTAGCTACTTATATATATATATATATCATTTTGAGTTCTATATATCATTGGAAGAAAGAACTTCACCATGTTCTTGATATAATTTTATAAGGGCAGCAGTAGCTGTGTAATGAAATATAGCACTAAATTCAACTGAAAGATTATTGTTCTTTTTGAAGAGGTAATATATAACAATTTTAATTTGTCGTAATACTTAATGTCGTCAAGGATTCTTGTTAGGAAATACAAGCTTATGTATACAAGTATAAATGCCACTTAAATATGCTATTCGATTTGTCTATTTTACTAGTTTTTTAGCCCGTATAAAACGGAATGCCTCTTTTCTTTTTTGATAACTCTTTAATTTTAATTTTTTACATGACATGATTAAGATCACAAGATTAAAGATTATCTTGATTCATTCCACATATCTTTAATTTAATTTAAGCTCATAAAATTTAAAAGTTTTTTTTATTTTTTTAAATTTTGTGTCAAATTAAAATCAAACAAACAAATTAAAATGGAAGGAATATTTAATTTAATTTAGAAGTCCTAGTACGAATTTGACAGCGTAAGTATCAACTCTACATGATTCGCATATTTGAAGGCAATAATTAAGCAGCATCAGTAAAAAATAAAGCTTATCTATCATTTCAGTCTTAATCAAATGAAGTCATACCAGTGTGTACATCAGGCGTAGCAGCAGCTGTGGCGTCAGTAATAACTGTCACATGCTTATAGTCCATTGACACTGCATCAAACACAGTTTGCCGTATGCAATTTGGAGTTTGGACACCTACAAATAGAGATATACAAACACATATATTGGAATAATAGGATTTAACTTGTATACAGTCATGAATTTTATACAAAATAATCTTAACCTGAAATCGTAGATAATATATCTAATAATATTCCAATTGAGTTTAAGTTTCATCATAGTACAAAAATATTATACTATTTTTATAATGTTTTCATAATTGCTGTGTTTCTGCTTTACTTGAGCCGAGTGTTTGTCTAAAATAATCCCTCTACAAAGTAGGGTGTAGCACCTCATACACTCGCTCTCTCCCAACTAGACTTTGTGAAAATCTGGCTGGCAGCCTGGCGGATCTAGGATTTTCACTAAGGAGGATCGAAAAATAAAAATGTAGTGACTGAAATTTGAACATGGAACCTCAAGGTGAATTCTGAACACCCTAAACCACAGAACCAACCTCTTCTCTTGTTTTTTTAGGGTGTTCACAATCCATATATGTACATAAAAAATGAAAAAAAAAAACACCTTATATATATAGTATAATTTTTCCGCCCCTGACACTGGATATGTTGTTGTAATAGCATAAAAATATTTACAAAATCAGGTTAATTAAAAGGTAATTGCAAATAACTCTAATTAATTACTACCATTTATCGATAAACTACAATAAATAATAAGTAACTTGCTATAACAAATTAAATTACACTATAGTGTAAAAATTCATTAAACTGTCAGTGTCAGTGCACGTACATAACTTTAAAGGCTTTCCAATTTACTAATTCTTACTTTTATGAGCAATTACTTGCAAGTATATCTTTTATGTAACCTAATAATGTAAAAAAGAAAGAATTACACAATCGATGAAACTTATTAAACTCAATAATAAAAACATTACTAGTTAATGAATTCCAATTACCAGTGATGACCAAACTAGTTATGCCGTTGGTCTGAAGATATGAATGAAGGTGAGTGTTAAGAAATGCACTGAAACGTGTTTTGACCAGCTTGTAATCATCATCCTCAATAACGAGCCCATCAACTAGTTCAGCACCCACACTTCCCTTTGATGCCACCTTTGTTTTTCCAGCAGTATAAAAGTGTCGACGGAATAATTCAACATCTCTCCCCAATGGATCATGCTCTCGTACAACCTACACACAAAAGAAAAGTTACGACATTGTATTTGGGTTACAATTGTTCCTAATAACGCATTAACAAGTAATGCACAATATTCCTTTTCTAAAATCTCAGACGCATGGTCTTCCTGCCATTTCAATGAAAGAACAAAGGAAGAAAGTCAATTACCCTTTCTTCGGCTAATTTAATAAATTAATAAGAATATTTATAATAAATGCTTTAAGGTGTCATTATTTTTATTAAGATTAAGACATCTGAATATTAAGATATTCATTAAGATTTACATGTCTGAATCTGAAACACAACCGAATATAAAGATGTTGTATTAAGATTTGAATAACAAATCATTAAGAGGGTTTGTTTTTTCAACGTCTAATAGTTAAAAATCTAACAAATATAAAAACCAATTAAATATTAAATTAATCTAATACTATATCAAAAAATATTGTTTTAAAACTATATGGCAATTGGTGGTGATGGCTAGCGGTGATGGTTGTGGGTGCCGATTAGGGATGATGTTGCCTAACGTAGGTGTTGTGGGTAGTAACTAGTGGTGGTGGTGGCTTGCAATAGTTGGTTGATGGTGGTAGTTGGTAGCAGTAGTGGTTCATGGTGGTAATTGGTGGTTGTAGACTACCACCATCAACTTATAGTGGTTCATGTTAGTTGGTGACAGTAGTGATTAATCATTCAGATTTCAGTTATTAAGTGCGTTTGTTTTTTATGTCTGAATCTTAACTATTAATTAAGTGCGTTTGTTTTTTATGTCTGAATTTTAACTATTAATTAAGTGTGTTTTGTTTTTTATATTACAACAACTTAATAGGTCTGATCTATTTAGATCTGTTAAGTGGTAATAACATATATATATCCTTAATGTTTAAGATCTGAATAATTACGATTCAGACTTACAAAAAACCAATTTAATAACTAAGATCTGAATAATTAAGATTAAGACATACCAACAGAAAAATCCATCACAGAATATGAAAAACCCATGTAATTGACCTGAACTAGTTTGGAATTTAAGTGTAGTTGATTGAGAGAGTGAAGCAAAACATCGGTTTTTTCATTAAAAAAAATAAAAAAGGAATTAATTAAGTCTTGATAAGATACCCAAACGATGTGAATGCCACAGTTTCTTGCAACCTCAACAGCCTTGATAACATTGGGGACGATAGCTTGACCTCCTTTTACTTGCACAGGGCCACTTATAAAGTCTTTCTGGAAACATGAGTATACTTACAAGTTGTCAATGCAAATAAGTAATTGATGGTCTGAATTAGAATTTAGAAGGAAAATCAAGCTTGTTTTAATTTACAAGAGAAACACCAAATTATAGATTAATTACCTGCATGTCTATGACAAGGAGAGCAACGTTCTTCCATTTGCCACCATCTTCCAAGGCCATTTAATTTGCTGTTACGAACTTTGAATTTAATTTTCCAGAGAGAGCAACCAAGCAAACTAAGAAGAGGGTTGGTCTTGCATGTGTTTTTATGCATATACGGTATACCTAACATGTGATATTAATAGTAGGGCTTAAAATCATAATGCATACCTCGAACTTCTAAATTTCATTGACCCTCCAATTGAGACTCGTACCATTTGAACCCTCTAAAATCACTTTTACTGTGTCACTTAGAAACACAATTAAAATACAGCCAAACACCATTCACGCACTGTGTGATGAAAAAGAGACGAATAAAACGATGACATGTGTCACATGGGCTCAAAATAATAATAAAAATGAATTTACAGTTAAAAAAAATGAAAAATATTTTTTAATATCAATAATCAAAAAAAAAAAAAAAGGTCAAACTTAGTTGGAAAAATAAACTAAAGGTGACTTTCATTAGAAATGGTGAACTGGTCAAACTTGTCTTAAAAATGTGATTAAGTTAAAATGGGACTGAATTATAATTTTTAAAATTTCTTAATCTTTTTCAAAATACAAAAAGATCCCAACTTAATCCCAAAAGACCCACCAGTCCCCTTCCTCAACCCCCCACTCCAATATTTTCTTTTTTTTTTTAAAAAAAAAAGTTTTGATATTTTTTATTTGCTTTTTCACCAGCCACCCTTGCTCCTCCTCCGCACCCCCCTCCCCCGCCCCCCACGCCCAATTTTTTTTTTTAAGTTTTAATTTTTTTTTATTTGCTTTTTTACTAGCCACCGCCCTCATCCTCCTCCCGCTAAAAAATGTTTTTTTTTTTATAAAAAAAGTTTTGATTTTCTTTATTTGTTTTTCACCCCCACCCCTCCCGCCCCCTCCCCCCCAATTTTTTTTAAAAAAAATAGTTTAGAAAAATTTTAAAAATTGTTTTAAAAAAAGAAGTTTTGCAAAGTTTTTGGTTTTGTTTTTTTGCACCCCCCACCCATGCATTTTTTGGGTTTAGGAAAAGTTTGGATAAAATCCAAGTTGTTGTTGTTGTGTGTCTGTAGTGAAATAGATGGTTTTTCTGTTATTGCCCTGGTATGGTTCAGTGTTTAAGAAAATATATCCAAAAATTATTTTTTTGTGCTAGCTATTTTGCATAAGGAGCATTTGTTTTTCCTCGTTCACAAATGATTCCCCGATTCGAAGCCTTCTTTTTGTCCGCCTTCTTCCGGGTTTACTAGGATCAATATATGGAGGAGGTATCTCTCTCTCTAATTCAAAACTTCTTTTCAAGATTTTTTTTTTTTGGATGAGTGGTGAAAAAAACAAAAAATAATAACTTTTCAAAACTTTTTTTTTTAAAACAATTTTTTTTTTGGGTGGGTGGGTGGAGCAAGAAATCAAAGAAAATAAAAAATCCTTTTCAAGATTTTTTTGTGGGGGGGGGGGGGGGGTTGGAGTGGTGCAAAAAATCAAAAACAAAAACTTTTCAGAATTTCTTTTTAAAATAAAATTAATTTTTTTTGGGAGGGTACGGCGTGGTGGGTGGTGCAAAAAAAAAAAAGAAACAAAAAAAATTTCAAACTTTTTTAAAAAAAAACATTTTTCTTGGTAGGGTTTGGGGGTGAGGGCAAGGGCGGGGGGCGGGGTGGATGGGGTGGGCGTGGTGCAAAAAATAAAAAATAAAAATTTTTCAAAATTTTTTTCTAAAATAAAGTTGTTTTTTTTTTTTTGGAAGGGTGCTAGGTGGTGGGGTCGGGGCGAGGGTGGGTGGTACAAAAAAACAAAAAAAAAATTTAAAATCTTTTTTAAAAAAATATTTTTTTTGGTGGGGGGTGGGGGTTGGGGGTGAGGGGCAAGGGCAGGGGTATTTTATGGTTTATATTAGTTGGGTCAAAGTGTTAAATATAAAACATGAGGGCAAAGTGTTAAAAATAAAGTTTAGAGCCAAAATGTTAAAAACAAAATTTTGGGACAAGTCAGAAACTCTTTAATCACTAATCATAAATTTATCACCTACACTCAATTAAAAAAACCTACACTTTGTTTGCATGGTTGTTATATATTGTTTCATAATGTATCGCATTGTATTGTAATGTGTTGTATTATATCGTATTATATTGTGTTGATTAACACAATATTTAGATAGATTGTATCGTTTTCCATCGTTACATAATCTCACACATCAGCGATCTGAAGGATAAACTTACAAAAAAAGAGCAGGACACTAACCACCTCAAAAAAGATAGAGTAAATAACAAAATAGAATTATTAGATAATAAAAATGAGAGAAAAAGATGATTTTTAACAACGCAATAACATCAAGATATATTCATAAAAATCAAATCGATTGTTACATAAAATGAGACTTTTCATTGTTATATAATCCTAAGATTTAACGATACGATACATTAAAATTAAAATAACAACCAAAATAAATATTATATCTAAACTAACACAGTACAATAGGTAACAACCATCCAAACAAGCTGTTAAGTTATCTACACTCAAATTTGAGACTTTTTAGTCACCTGCCCGTCCCCACCACCACTCCTCCGGCTAGCTCTTTTTTTTTTTTTTTTCCCTTATAATAAGCTAAAATAAATCCTCAAGTGCTAGATAGAAATCATGAACACAGAGTATTGATTTTCTCCATACCAAATCACATGAACAGAGATGGCGGTGATGGGGTGGTTTGGTGGTGAGAGGACATCAGCAATGTTAGAAAGACGAAGAAAGGTAGGAAAATTAGTTGATTCAGAAATCTTTTTCTTTTGTAAAGATTGAAAAGAAATAAAACAACAAAGAAAAAAAAGGAGGTGCAGGAGGAAAAAATTGCAGAGGTTTGGGAAAGAAAAATGGGATGAAGAAGACGATAACGTGGAGGGAGTGGGTTGCTTTCCTTTTTTGATTAAGTAATTGTCATTTTAAAAAATTGAATAAAAAGTCCTCTTTAGTTATTTACTTAGTGCCAAGTGTCAACAAAAGAAAAAAAGGTGTCAACTTTGCAAGAACAAAAGAAAAGAAAAGTGTTATTTGGAATCTACTCACGCGCCCAACAAAAGTGAACTACACTTTTTTTATTTTGTGTTCAAGTGGTGTATTTAAAGTGATTTTGAAAGATTCAAATGGTACAAATCTCAATTGGAGAGTTTAAGTGAATTTTACGGTCGAAGATATGTAAATGACTTCAGCCTTAATTGCACTGCTGGCTTGGGCACACCATATTCGTGTCACTTAACCGTCTGCATGTCGTGGAAGACATGTTATTTAATTTAGACGAAGGGACATTTTTAAATTTTTTAGTAGTGTCAAATCCCAACTCAGCTACCATTTCTTGTCCCCTCTTAACTCTATCCCTTTCTTTTGTTTTTAGTTGTATGAGACGTGTTACTTTTGGACAAGTGGTATTTATAGAGAAATTTCTTGATAGAAAATACTTTATCTGTTCATTTTTACTTATCATATTTTATTTTTTGAGAGTCAGTTTGATTAATTTTCAGAGTTAATTTGAATTAGCTTAATTCAATATAATAATAAAATTAAAATTCATATGTATAGAACTTATACGAAAAATATTATAAGTTATAATTTTTTTTAATTAATATGATTAAAAAATATATCTTAAAATGTTAATTAAAATTTACATAGTTTAACTTTTGAAAAACGAAAAGTGAGAAATAAAAGTGAATGGACGAAATATGTATAATAAGTAGCAGAATATAGTGTACCTTGTGGAATGTGTGTAGAGAAATTAAAAAGTGAAATGGGCTTTGGCAGCAGCCATAGGCCATCATTGTCTGGTTTGAAAAGCATAAGATCTATAATGCTTTAAGATTCGTTTTTGATTCGCATTGACCCGTGTTTGCAAAACCTTTTTCTTTTCCAAGGGTGTGTTTGGTAGGGAGGAAAATACTATTCGGAAAACGTTTTCTAATTTTGGAAATTTTGATTTTTTTTTTTTTGTTTTGAAAAACAGATTTCTTAAAAATAAAGAAAAATGATTTTTCAAGTGGAAATTGGAAAAATAAGTTTAATAGTGACATTATTGTTTCCTCTCTACACTCCAACACATTCTACCCCCACCCCATCTCCATAATATTTGCCTAGATTATATACATTTTTGGAACAATATTTTTTGTTCCTTACCATACACCAATTTTTTTTTCCTCCGTTTAAAAAAAATTATCTTACTTTCCTTATTAATTTGTACAAAAAAATTGACATATTTCTATATTTAGAAATAATTTTAATTTATAAGATGATTTACAACCATACAAATATCTAAGATTTGTTTGGACCACACATTTCAAAATCTTCTATTATTTCTTAATTTCCGTAATAAGTCAAATTAAGACGACCTATTTGGGACGGAATAAAAGTAACAACCCCACTTATCTTCCAGCAAAACATATTTTTCGCAGAAAACATTTTCATTCACACCAGACACACCCTAAATCTCTTTCTTTTTGCTGGTGGAATAAAATATGCATTTAAAATGTCCATAGTCAAGATGGACACTACACTCCCCCACCCCACTTCCCCACTCCATTTGTGATGATACAAGTTAGCAGCAGTTCTACTCCAAGCTCCACCAATTAATGGTACTGAACAAATGCTAAGAAGAAAAGGTTTGGTCTTTTATCACTTAAGTTGTTTTAGGAGTTTATTCCTTAGAAGTTTGGATGTTCACTCAATTTTGGATAATTAGTCATTATAGTCATTCAATTTTATTCTATCTTTCAAAAGTGAGTTTCAATTGATCAGGTTGGAATCAATGCTTCGTATGATTCCTTCACTTTCAAAGTGGCCACTTTAATAGCTAGTTTTAAATGATCATTTTAGCGAACATATATAATTTTTGATACCTATTTAATGATGTGACAGCTATAAATATTAAGAAAAATGTATTTAAAAAATTAAAATTAATATTTAAATTTATTTAAGATCTAAGTCATCATAATTAGTGCATGTAACCTCGAAGTGATTGAATCCCTAAGCATGAATTAGGCTGGTGATAGAGTTATTAAAGCTCGAGTATCAGAGTCTAGAAATGATATGTTACTTTGAAACAAGTTACAAATGATTGTGACAGGAAAATGTTGACTGATCTTTAGGGGTGACAAAATTAATCAAAACTCATATAACCCGTTCAAACCGCTCAAAAGTTGACAGGTTGGGTGAGACATATAATTCTGCTGGATTGATATTGTCACTGACTCATTTTAAACCGGGAAGTAAATAGCTCAAGACTCAAGTTCAAGCAGTGAAACTGTCCAAACCTAACCCATCTTGTTTTAAGCTTTTAGCATATCATCCTCCTCTACAACACACAAAAACTCAGACGGTAGAAAATTTCTTAATCAAATAAAGAGCTGCAAAGGATTTCATTGAACACTAGCTGCAATTTTTTTAATGATTTCTCAACTGAACTTCACTTAGATGTATTTCTTTCTTATGTGGTTTACGTTATTGTTTGTTAGGATCTATGGCCAGAATTTTTACTAAAGGAGTTTAAAATTAAAAATGTAGCGTCTGAGATGTGAACTTGGAACCTTAAGTTGAATTTTGAATTTTCTAAACCACTAAGCCAATCTCTAGTCTTGTGCTCAGGAGATTCAAAATCTATATATGCACATAATTTTGTTTTAAAAATTACCTTATATATACAGTGTAATTTTTTATCGAAGGGGTTTGAACGAACACCTTACCACCCCTAGATCCGCCCCTGTCTATAGGTATATCAATTAAAAGCCCATTAACAGCCATAGCCCACAGAGTCTCTTATTTACTAGAGCTCATATTTTCTGGATATAATAAGGTATGAATATACCGTGCCTTATAAATTGAATAAAGTTTTTCATCAGTATAGTCATAACCTAGAACTCTCATTGAAACTAGGTGATTTATTTATTAAAAAACTAGACGGGCCTAGCACGGGCCCAACATTTTATATTTTCAATCCAAGTAGCACACGGAAAACACAGAGTTACTATTGCATAGACCAAGTAGCACATGGAAAACATAGAGCTAATATTGCATAAGCTTACAAGCATTTACAGTTATATTGATGTAGAAATATGCCAAATAAGTTTACCCTGAAGAATACCTTCATTGGAACAAAATAACACCGATTAAAAAAAAAAAAAGATCTTAGGCCAGCAATGGAGTTGAAACCAATCACTGTAAAGGGTTCACAGTACATTGTGTGAAACTACAAAGCTGTTATTTTAACATTTTCACTAAAAGATGAATTCTTTTGAGTTGATATTCCTGTCCACCATATGTGGTCCCTGCAATTAAGAAGTGATAGTCAGTACACATGTAATTAAGGAGGGATGATCATTTCTCTCAGAGAATTTAATGAAACCAAGTTACAAACTAGGACTTTTGAAACATATTTAGCTTTAGTATCAGGATCTAGATTATCGAGAATTCCACTGTTGGGGAAGTCCAGCAACACTTTAGTTGTGAGAAGATCAACTTCCCAGTTAGGGGTCGTTTGGTAGGAGGATAATTTATCCCATGTAGATGAGATTGGGTGGGATAAGATGTGATTACTAATCCCACCTTTTATCCCATCTACATGGGATTGGATGGGATATCAAAAAAGTTATCCCACCAACCAAATATAGGATTAATTTCAATCCCACTGGATTAATAATCCAGCCCATCCTATTCCTCCTACCAAACGACCCCTTATAGCAATGCTTAGCCTCAGCTGGAAACTATGATTATATGGTTTTTCATCCTAGCCATGGTAAGCACTTACCGAGTTGTACTACTACTAAGACCATCCATCCTTTCCTCCGGATTACAGAGAGAAACATACAGGGAGCATTTTCTCGAAAGAATCACATTTATAGGGGACTATAGATTCCAATAGAATGAACTACACATAACTTTTTGTCTGATTAAACAAATGCTAAGTTATCCACACCCTTTTGTTGGGCATCCTTTTTCAAACAGAAGAGCATAGTCAACGTTTCAGGTACAACTTTTCACTAATCAAATACACCACAACATACTAATTTAGACTTCCAAAAGCAATGAAAAGAGAAAAAAACTGATTTTTTCATATTACGCTCGTTTTTCGATATAATGCTTGATTAGTCAACAAAGCAGAAACTCTTCTGATCATGATAGCCTAACATGAAAAGGTTTTCTAAGGTGTTGATTTTTCTGTCAGGAGGAGAAATGATGTATTCGCCTAATCCAAATAACTGTTCACGTGTATCCACAGTGGAGTTAAATAGATCACTGGGACTTGTAAAAATAGAACAACTTTTTTTTTCTTTCTTAAAGCATGTTATCTGATACAAAAAACAGTCAAACACGGGGGAACAACCTCGTCAATTCATTATCAGCTTTTCATTATCCTTTGAAACTTCAGAAAGTGAAACAAATCGTTCATATCTTGCAACTTTTAAAGACAAACACACATGAAACAAATTGTAGACTTGATTTATTAACATAACTGTCTTATGTAAACAGTCATTCACAGTATTACTTGTTGTAGAGAAAGGCATCCCTCTTTTTGAAAACTAAATTTCACTGCATAAGTGCAACTCTCCAGTAAGTCCACTAATGCAAGCTTCTACATATCATTCAAGCCAGCGATCAAGTCTAACGAAAAAGGTCAATATCTTAGAAAGAAATTGGACTGTTAGCCTTTCTATCTATCAACAGAAGTCAAACAGGGATTGTTCAGTTTACTTCCATATCTCAATTATGATTCTCCAATGAACCAACTCTTACAGGATAAATAATCACAAAGAAAAGACTCAATTTACTCGAGAAGTGAGGAGTTCATACCTTACCTCTCAATATGGCTACTTATAGATCACATGCAGCAGCTTCTTTGCCTTCCTTGCTCATTTATTCCAGTTGAACTCCCAAAAAAGTCCTATGTGCACTTGGAGACTTTTCAACTGTTTGGTCCATCTGTAAAATAAGGGATCGGCTCCGCTTTAAGAACCCCCAATTTCAAACCTTAGGTAAAAATGTCAAATTCCCAAATGAAAATATTAACTAAAAGAAAATCTATGTGTACAACATTTCAGGAACGCAACATAGAAACAAAACCGGAGTAATAATAAAGTAAAAGGAGAAAAAACCATCAAAATCTTACCAGTATAGCGGAAGCCAGAATAATAATAAAGTAACCCCACGCACATCAAACTTCAGAGAATAGAAAGATGAAAAGGAGCAGCAGGGACGACATCCAATGAACTCTAAAAAGGAAATAGTAATCACCAGCGGCATCTAAATTTCTTTATAGCAAAATAGTCAGATGTGTGGACAACAAATAAAATATATGAAGCAATGAAGGAGGTTGAGGATATTGTTAGCCACAAGCAGCATCTAAACTTCTCTATAGCCCCCCCTCGTGTGCAAATACTACTTAACCTTTATGCATCAAAATATTCTTAACGAATCTCACTATTTTAACGAAAATAAACATCTTGTCTTCTCACAGAGTTGGCATAAAAGTATCAAGTGAGAAGTAGCTCTTCCATCTTTCTCCAATCCCTGTTTTAAGTGAATGACCTTTTCCACCTTTCTTCAGTTCTCTCCGATTCCTATTTTAAGTGGAAATGCAGTCTCTTCGATTAATTATTTTGCGTAAGGATTTAATTTCAGAACTATAACTTAATTATGTGAGTCTGTAGAACTCACATTACCTAGAAAGACATACTTTGTATGTCATAGTTGTCTCTATTTGTAATTGGTTCACAATTTGATCCTTTAATATATTACAAAATTGCCAATAGATGAAGATAGATTACTCGTATGCCACAATTGCTTTTTGGCATAACCTTCTGAACAGAAGGAAATTATGGAACATTAAAATTCTTATTTTAAAAATCAATCATTTGGACCCCGTAACCTCATTGTTAGGGCAGTCTGGCTCGTATACGCACATACTCCACTTCAGAACTTCCTTTTTGTATTGTGTTTTCTACGGAATAATTATTGATAAAATCAAGAGCATATAAGTAGGCATTTTACTGGAATATGCAAATATGCATCAAACGAAAGGCGAAAGATGACAATTCACGCAAGAGAACACATTATATAGAAAAGAGATATAATTAACAAACCAATTAAACCTAAAGATTAACTTCAAGTTCTTGATGGATCAACTTATTTTGGCCTTTTCTTGGGCGAAAGATGACAATTCAGGCAAGAGAACACATTATATAGAAAAGAGATATAATTAAGAAACCAATTAAACCTAAAGATTAACTTCAAGTTCTTGATTGATCAACTTATTTTGGCCTTTTCTTTCACATAGCAACATCAAAGCTACTTCTAACTTTCTTTACATTTGAAACGAACTCAAGGCATGAACAACTATGCACTGGAAATAAAATCTATGATAAAAGTCACTTGGAGGTGTTCCAGTATATGGTGAAATTAAAAAGGAAATGTCTCCTAAATCAGGCGTACTAAGTTAATTTAAAGCTAAAACGCTACTTCACTCCATTTCTTAGAGGAGAATCTCACCTTTAAACTTTATGTTAGTCCTTCTCTACTTCAAGAGCCATTGTACTTTATTCAGCCTTTTCAGATGAGTACTCAAGTGATCTCCCCCGTGCCTGTGGTTGTGAGCATTAAGAAAAAGGTGGATTCAAATATAAACTCAAATGCAGTGCATACTTTTTAAATTCTTGATGCTTTCATTTGGTATAGAGAGAGCTGCCAATAGAACTCACATATAAAGTGGGACATTTTCACTTCTACTGCTCCCTCTGTCCGAGAAGTAGACCCAACTCTATTATTTGTTTCATTCATGTTTAACAACATTTCATCCAAAATTCTAGCCTCATTTGCAGAAAAAGTAAGTGAAGATTGTCCAAAGAGAAAATTCTTGAGCTTTGTGGCTAAAAAGAGAGGAGCACATCTATGTCCTCTTTTTTCCCTTACAATTTTTAGCATATACTGGTTTAAAATTCACATTTATGTCCATAAACACTGAATAAATTAAAAACACAACACTCATTTGAAGGTTAGTCTAATACTCATGAACGTTATAATTTAGCTTTATAATTAAAATATAGGTTTACACTATCAAAATGAAAATATTGGCTCATACATTAAAAATTCATTTAGTAAGGAAGCATGTAGCTAGTACATTCACAAATTTGTAGTTAGAGAATTCGCCTTGAATCTATTGTCCTTCAAGAATTGTGTTAGCGGCATAATTAATTGATGTTGCACGAAGATCAAATGTTAAGGCCTTATGTCCTCTCCTAAAACGTTATAAAACTTATGATACAATTTTTTGAGGGGTTCAAATTCTAATACAGTTATTTTGGCTCCCTAAGCATGTTCTCTGTAGAGCCCAAAAGGTACGGAATGAAGGTAAAATCAACTTCTTCGAAACTACTATGAATCAACTAACTAAGCAGATGATTTAACCATATAAGTACCTTTTTAATTAGTAGATTGAACATATATCCTGCTTTTAAGATGCTTTCTAAAGAACTGATTGCAATCTTAGTGTTAGCATATTTGTAGTCTTCAAAATCAAAATAAACTACCTTTGTCCAGGTCTTTTAAAAAAAAATCAAAAGTAACTAATTTAATTTTTGTGAGGTGCAATAGGAAACATCAGTAAAAAGGAATGTGTTACTTACCTTTTGAAATTTTGTTCATCGATACTCTCTGTATTGTCATTGAGTTCATCTAACATCATTGACGACTGTCAAATAATTCAATGTAATCAAATTTCCACAATCCACATGCATGTGCATAATCGATTAGCAAAAGAGCCAAAGCCAGAGGAAATTCTACAACGGTCTTCCGCAAATTCAATACTACCCCGTGCAAAATGTCAAAGTCTGTTAGCGCTCTCGGATCTATAAAATTTAGAAAAAAAAACTCAAGAATCCCGTTGTGCGAGGCAATTGGATAGGAACAAAAAGATAAAGAGGCAACATATGGATGTTTTTTAAAGGTTAAAAGGAAGAACACAAACATACAAAGGTAAAAAGAAAAAAAGCTTGATGATTTATACAACACCTTGCATTACCAAAATTTCCATGTTTCCATAGCGCAAGCTTTCAGGGTTTACAGATGAAAAATCAGAGATTACAACGTAGCATTAGAAATTAAGTGCCTAAGAAGTAGGAGGGTTACAGGAAATCATTCGCGTTGTACAAATATCAGGGGAATGAATTCACTTGGAATATCAAGTTTGCCCCTGTTCGTCCCACTCAACTCCTGTTAAAGTACTATTTGATCTAATCAATATTCAACTTCAAAATGCACCAAAAAAAGGTCAATATGTGATAGCTGTTAGTAGGTTCCTCAGCACAAACAAAAACCAACTTCCAATTACCAAAGTACTCTCTGATCTGCTAAAATCCAACCTCAAGATAAACTAAAATACAATCTTCAATTATTCTTGCTGAGTTCAAAAAAAAAAAAAAATTGATATGAATCAAGATTTAACCTCAAAAAACACACAAAAGTACAATCTTTGATGCTAAGTAATTAAGCTTTATTTAGTCTTTCAGATTAATAGCGCGGTGTTTGGTTTCATGCAGACTGCTATATTGAGTGGAATCATCACGTATATAATAACTTTATGTCTTAAAAAGAATGCTTCTTACCCATAAATCATGCCACTTGCCTTCTTCGAAATAGGCATTAAGAAGATCAAGAGAAGTGCAATCGATATATACCAAACACTAATGCCCACGAGGGATATTCATACAAATTTTCATTTGAATGTCCTTCACGAATCCCTATAATTGGCTTAGACATCAATAACACCAACTTCAACTAAAATAAGAATCTGCTAAACACATATTTACTCTTTTGTATGATTCAAGTTATTTCGTTTCAATCATCCTACTATACCCCCCATCGGTTACATTTTAAAGTGTTTTCATACAAAAGAAAGTGTTCTTCGCATAAACTATTATTGAAAAGATAAAATGCTTACACAGTTTAGTATGATTTAGAATCTTGCTTTTAATTTATCAAACCATCTATTGCACTTTGTAACTCTTAAATTAACCATAAATATTTATTTTCCGGCATATATAGAAGCTATCAGTACCTTAAGGTAGGAAAACAGAGATTTTTTTTTTTTATCACAATTAGTTGAATTAGTAAGCTAATGACATCAAACTAACTGATTGAATTTAAAAAGAGTGCTATTTAATAAAAGCAACAAAATTTTTAATATATCAACATATACAGGAAAATCATGAACAAAGGAAAAAACCCAATTTCTTAAATTGGTGTTGCCCTTTCTTGCTCTTCATAAAATTGAAAATTGGAAGAAACCTAAATTGCTATGAACCCCAAATTTCAAGTATAAAATTGTTGATAATTTATTATAGGCATATAATTCACAATTTAAATTGGGTATCTTTTAACTTCGAATTTTCCGGGGAAATTTATTGAAAGATGATGATGGGGAAACTCACCAAACATAGAGATGGCAGTGAAGAAGTGTTAGATATTTTAATTAATTAGGTTAGTTTTTGTTATCCTAGCTTTATGGGTATGTGGCCTATTTCCAAGCTACTGGAATGTTGTAGTTAGTGGACTAAGTAGGTTTGTTTTAATTTCCCTTATGGCTTAGTGGGTGCGATAATGTAGGGTGTGTAATGCCTTTATAAAAGGCTGGCTTTATTATTTCAGTTATTAAGATAAGTATTTTACCTCCCAAAAGCTTTGTGTGTTCATCTTGTTTACTTCCCAGATTTCTAATAGTGGTATCAGAGCCAGTGAGCGTGCTTCAATTGTGAGTTTGCGATGGCTTCAGAGAATTTTGTTCAACCTGCCATTTCCCGCTTTGATGGTCATTATGAACATTGGAGCATGTTGATGGAAAACTTTTTGAGGTTCAAAGAGTTTTGGGCAGTCGTTGATGGTGGGTTTCAAGAACCTGCGGCTGATGCTATTCTAACAAATGCTCAAAAGACAGAGCTTGAAGCACATAAGTTGAAAGACTTGAAGGCAAAGAATTATCTTTTCCAAGCCATTGATCGTTCAATATTGGAAACAATTCTTTGCAAGGATACGTCAAAGCAAATTTGGGACTCTATGAAGAAGAAGTACCGGGAAAATGCAAGGGCAAAGCGAGCACAACTTCAAACTCTTCGAGGTGAGTTTAAGACCTTGCGTATGAAGCCGGGAGAGTCGGTGTCGGTGTATTTCTCACGCACTATGGCGATTGCGAACAAGATGTGGATTCATGGAGAGAGGCTTAAAGACATCACCATTGTTGAGAAGATCCTACGGTCCATGTTGCCAAAATTTAATTTTGTTATTTGCTCAATTGAAGAGTCAAAAGATCTGGATACTCTTTCACTTGATGAACTACAAAATTCTTTGATGGTTTATGAGCAGAAAATTGTTCAGCAGGATGCGGAAGAGAGAGCATTGCAAGTAACAACTACCTCCAAAGATTCTGGGCGTAGAAGGAGCAAGTGGAAGGGAAGAAACTCAGACAAAGCTGAAGAGGGAAATCAAAAAAAGAATGGTCAGCATGGTCGTGATCAACGACACTTGTCCAATGGGAAGGCGAGGTTCATAGATAAGTCTCATATTGAGTGTTATAGGTGTCACAGGTATGGCCATTACCGTTCTGAATGTTAGACAAATCTGAAAAATGTACGGGGAGAAAACTTTAATTTTGCATAAGTAATTGAGGAGGAGGAGTAGGTCTTTTTGTTGATGGTGAGTCAATCCTCAGAAGAATACCGTACAAATTTATGGTAATTAGACACGGGCTGTAGCAACCATATGTCTGGTGAAAATCTACATTTTCTGAATTGGATGAAACTTTTTGCACAACAGTCAAGTTTCGGGATAATTCCCGCATTGCTATCAAAGGAAAAGGGAAGGTGAAACTCCAAACAAAGTCTTCATCTATGCAAATTATCTCTGATGTTTACTTTGCACCAGATTTGAAAACAAATCTTATCAGTGTGGGTCAGCTTCACGAGAACGACTACGATGTGTCTATCAAGCATGGAATTTGCAGAATCCAAGATTCTAATCATGGGTTGATTGTTGAAGCTAAGATGACTGCAAATAAGCTTTTCCTACTTGATATGCAAAATATTGGCTCTACCAACTTTTGGTTTGCAACAAAGTTGAATAGTCAAGCATGGCTTTGGCACTACAGATATGGGCATTTGAATTTCAGAGGACTAAAAATGTTGCAGCAAAAGAAGATGGTTTATGGTCTTCCTAAGTTTGATATTCCTGCAGATATTGCAGAAGATCGTGGTCGCTGAAAGCAACCTCGCCGATAGTTTTCCAATGGGTAAAGCATGGAGAGCTAAAAGCGCCCTTAGAGTCAAAAGACTGATATTCGCGACCGATAATCCCAATATCCAACGAAGGAAAACGTTATTTTATAATGTTTATTGATGATTTTAGTCGAAAGACATGGGTTTATATTTTGCAGGAAAAAATCTGAAGCTTTTATAAGTTTTAAAAGCTTCAAAGCTCTTGTTGAGAAGGAGACAGGATGCTCCATAAAGATTCTGCGTACTAATCGTGGAGGGGAGTATCTTTTACAAGAATTTATAAATTTTTGTGAATCGCATGGGATATGTCGGCAACTTACAACAGCATATACTCCTCAACAAAATAGAATATGTGAGAGGAAGAATCGGACAATCATGAATGTTGTATAGAGCCTTTTGCAAAAGAGCCACGTGCCAAAAGTTTTTTGGCTGAGAAGTAGTTAATTGGAGCGTGTATGTTTTGAATAAGTCCTCGTGCTATTCGAACATGACACCGAGAAGAAGCTTGGAGTGGAAAACAACCGTGATGTTCAACACTTGAAAGCATTTGGTTGCATTGCATTTGCTCATGTATTGGATCGAAAAGAACAAAGCTTGATGACAAAGCCAACAAATGTGTTTTTCTTGGTGTTAGCAAGAGTCAAAAAGCCTACATGTTTGACAATCCCGTATCGAAGCGTGATTATCGGTCGCGGATGCGGTGTTTGTGAAGATAATTTTTGGCCATGGGAAGAAAAGCCAAACAACCAACAACTTCCTTTGGATCTTGATGACGGATACAAGGAGCAAGAGCAACCAGTAGCTGACATAGGTGCTTCTACCTTGGTGCATCAAGAAGGCATTAGTTCCCAACCTCAACGAAATCGAAAACAGCCAACATGGATGGCAGATTATGAGGTGCGTGGACGTGATAAATCTGGAAATGACGATTCACTTATATACTTAGCTTTATTTCCTGGTTGTGATCCTGTAAGATTTGAGGATGCCTCTAAAGATTTAAAGTGGCAGAAAGCAATGGATGTTGAGATTGCAACAATTGAAAAGAAAAAGATCTGGGAGCTGCGATGATCTTCCAAAAGGGCAAAAGGCGATTGGAGTCAAATGGGTTTATAAAACCAAACTCAATGAATCTGGTGAAGTTGACAAGTACAAGGCGCACTTAGTGGTAAAAGGATACAAGCAAGAGTATGGTGTTGATTACAAAGAGGTGCTCGGTCTTGCAGACTTGATACCGTCGTATTGGTGTTGTCATCGTAAACACTAAAACAACCGGCCAATTTATCAAGCTCGGATGTAAAATCGCCCTTCCTATGGAGAGTTGCAAGAGCAAGTATATGATGATTAACCACATAGGTTATGTGAAGCGTACGTGAAGTAAAAAAAGTTTATAAATTGAAAAAGGCATTATATGGGCTAAAACAAGCTCCACGAGCTTGATATAGCCTCATTGATGCTTATTTCAATATGGACAACTTTAAAAAATGTCCATATGAGCATACACTTTATGAAAAAATTAAAGATGGGAAGCTAGTTATTGTATGCTTATATGTAGATGCTTTGATTTATACTGGAACTGATCCCCCATCTCTTGAAAAATTTAAGCAATCTATGATGATTGAGTTTGACATGTACGATCTTGGCTTGATGCCTTATTTTCTGGGCATTGAAGTTAAGCAATCTGCTAATGGAATGTTTATTTCACAAAAGAAATATATCCAGGAAACTTTAGAGAGGTTTGGAATGCAAGGTTGCAATTTTGTCACAACACCATGATTGGGGCCGAAGTTGAAAAGAATCCTGCGAAAGCGATTGACAAGACTTTTTTTCAAGCAAATCATGGGATGTTTGATGTTTTTAATAGTCACCAGACCTGACATAATGTATTCTGTTAGTCTTGTTAGCAGGTACATGGAGCACCCAAAAGAGACTCATATGTTCGCTGCTAAAAGAATTCTCAGGTATTTGCAAAGTACCAGTGATTATGGTATTTTATACAAGAAAGAAGGTAAGTCAGAGTTAATTGGGTTTCTGAGATAGTGATTTTGCTAGAGATAAAGAAGATAGGAAAAGCACTTCGGGTTATGTGTTTATGCTAGGATCTGGAGCTGTTTCATGGTGCTCCAAGAAGCAACCAATTATTACGTTATCCACCACGGAGAGTTTGCAGTTTGTATTTGCCGTGTGTGTGCTACTCAAGCAATTTGGTTGAAGAAGGTATTGGCTGAGCTTCATTTTCAGCAACAAGAACCAATTCTCATTTACTGTGATAATGGTTCAGCAAGTAAGCTTTCAAAGAATCCGATATTGCACAGGAGGAGCAAACACATAGATGTCAAATTTCACTTTCTGAGAGATCTTACGAAGGAGAAAGTTATTGATGTTGTCTACTGTAGAAGTGAGGATCAAGCTGCTGATATCTTTACTAAGTCGCTCAAACTATCAACATTCAGAGAAAAAGGAAGCTACTTGGAGTTTGCACTTTAAGGGAAAGCTACTGTGAATGGTGTTATTAAGCTGAAAGTCGTAGACATATCAGTTTAAAGGAGGGTTTGTTAGATATTTTAATTAATTAGGTTAGTTTTTGTTTTCCTAGTTTTATGGGTATGTGGCCTATTTCCAAGCTACTGGAATCGTGTAGTTAGTGGACTAAGTAGGTTTGTTTTAATTTCCCTTTTGACTTAGTAGGTGAGATAATGTAGGATGTGTAATGCCTTTATAAAAGGATGGCTTTATTATTTTAGTTATTAAGATAAGTATTTTACCTCCCAAAAGCTTTGAGTGTTCATCTTGTTTACTTCCCAGATTTCTAATAAGAAGAGAGGAGTTGAAGTGTGCAGATATACTAACTAAACATACAGCAAAAATCAAAATAGGTTTAACAATGGTAAAATAAACTTTACCTAGCGTAACGGATGCAGATGAGCAGAAGAAAGAGTTGCGCAGAAGAGGGAGTTGGCTGTTACTTTTTTTTTTTTTTTCTTTTTCTTTTTTGGTTATACAGAGATAGAGATATACAGAAAGAAACACGGATATACACTGGGAAGAAAGTGGAAGGTTCTAATAACTTTTACTTAAAATACAAAATTGTCCTTCAAAAAGATGAAGAATTTCTTACACCCCTGTTTGTCCCTGCCCTTGTTCGTCCTAAACTCCCATTTCTATAATAGTAAAAAGAAACAAATTTGTTATTTGTACGTTTGGCAATTCAAACATGAGGAAATTACTATTTTTTAATTATATTCAATTCCAACTAAGATGTTTACTTTGTGTCTTGGGAAATCACGAAGTAGAAAAGAAGTTACTCAGGAATGTGAAAGTAGAGAGAAAAAAAGATACTAAGAAGAAGAATTTGAATGCATTCTGTGCTCTTACTTAATTTTTGATGTTAGGTTGGGATGTTTGTCATTGACCCATAGTTTAGTGTATTTTTTGCGCGGATTATCCTTCTTTTGGAGTGGTCTTTAATTTTTGGCCCTCAAATTGATGGTCTTTAATTTTTACCCTTCGCCTAATACCCCAAGGTTCTGGATTCGAATTCCAGTTCAGTAGAAAAAAAAGGAATTTCGCAAAGCATGAGTTTGGATTCACAATGCAGAATTTTGCCCAAAACTTTACCTTAAGGTAGAGTTTGAAACTCTGCCTGAATGCAAAACTCTATCTTGCGATTTTTTTAAATTTTTTTATTGAGCGGGGGTTTGAACCCGAAACCAAGAGATTTTTAGTGAAGGACAAAAATTAAAGACCACCCCCAGCGAAGGCAATCCTGCAAATTGCCCTTGTTTAGTTCATCATGATCCGTCTATTATAGCCCAATAAACTTTGGACAGGGTTGAGTAATAATTTATTTATTGATTCAATGAATTTTGACCTGCTCAAATCGCCCATTTGCTACCCCTACTGATCTTGGCCATGTTACCTTCACTCTTCCTATGGCACATAGCAACACGAGTAGCAGAACTGCATGAACGACACACATTTGTTGAAAGAAATTTTGGGAAAGATACTGTAGAATATCATACGGTGAATCTTAAGAATGCCGTTGGTAGGATATAAAAGTGTGTGAACATTCATTCTGATTATGACCAGGGATTCAGAGTTGTTTGGACCATCAATGTTTCCGAATAAAAAATAGATACCATAATAAAACTAAAAAAATTCGAGTAACATAGAGATTTGTCCAATCTTAACAATAAGAAAATATAATAAGGCCTTAGATAGTAATTAGCCAAAGTTTGGAAGGTAAATTGTTTTAAAAGGATTTTAAAGGATGCATAATATCTTCTCTTTAAAATTATTTGAACCTTTACTTAGAATCTCATTGGTTAAACAGACCTTAAATATGGAGTTACACTTTGAACAATACTTTAGTTAAATAGGTCTCCTAATATACCTAGAAATATTGGGTGGCTATTCACTTAATTAACAAACTCGGTCCTCCGTAACCAGAAAAAATGGAAGGTCGCCGAAAGCTCCATTGACAACACATCTTTTGTCTAAAAGATTAATTCTTCCTTTTCATCTAAATATATAGTTCTCTATTTTTTGAGTCGGTGTATAGTTGGAATTCGGTGAAAATACCTAGATGAGACTATAAAAAGTTTTAGAAAGTTTGGAAGGAATTTGCACTGAAGAAAAAATGCAATGTCGAAATTGACTTGTGAGGCGTCACTGAGACAATGTATATCATGTGTGATATACACTGTATACATGGAGGTACACTGATATAAAGAAAAGATATACATATATATACACGGAAGATATGCATAGATGTATAGGTGGGTCACATATAGATATACTAGTGATAGATATACATTGCAACAAAAACCCTCTTTCCCACATTTTCACATAACCTCCTCCACAGCATCACCACAAAACCACCATCACCGCTAATAAATTCATAGTAACAACACGAAACACCATTTCAATCTACCCAAATATGAAAAGAAGAAGAGAGAAGAAACAAATAGGTCTTAATGGAAGTTCAGATTTCAACACTTGTTCTTCGCGTTCAGATTTTGAATATAACTCAAAGGAGAAGCTCAAGGAAATATGGAGATTTCACTTCAATCAAGGGATTTGAAAAGTTGAGAGAGAGAGTTGGGGGGGTGGGGGTGGGGGGAAGACTTTGCTAGAATTGATGTGGCAAACTCTGTTGGCAAGACCATGGCACAGTCGTTTAGTGCATATGCCTTTGTCTAGTATGGAAAATTTATCCAGTTTCAAGTTTCCATCTCTATCTAAATATCATGTTCCATGTGATGTATGTTCTCAAGCAAGACAATTTAAATGACCTTTTCATTCAAGTTCCGTTTCTTCTACATCAATTTTTTCAGCGTATGCATATTGATACATGGGGGTCTTATAAGGGTCAATTCAATCAGGTTTTTAGGACTGCGCAAAGCGTGGAGAAATTCACTAGTTGAGAAAGAAAAGAGAAAAAACAGAGGAAGACGGAGAGAGACAAATACAAATATATGAAAAAACGAAAATAGGTGTGACCTCAAATGTGTACAGCAAGTTAGGTGTTCCATATATACTTGGTGAGTCACGTAAGGGATGTAAGTGAATAAAAAGACTGAAAATGCCCCTAAATAAAAAGTAACATTCCATTATTCCAATATTAACCCTGTTCATACACCCCTTGTTTAATTATTAATGATAGAAATGACACAATATAATTTCACATCTCAATAAGTTTTCTCTCTAAAACAAGTTCTCTTAGAGGAAGCTGGAAAAAAAAACCCAATCGATGGAAGAAGCAAGCTCGAGAAAGTTAGGTGACTCTTTGAAAGTTCCTGTAGTTCAAGAGCTAGCAAAGCAGCAACTAGCAGCCGTTCCGCCGCGATATATTCGTGATGATATCGAAAAGCCTACGTTCACATCCATATTTCCACAAGTTCCAATTATTAACATGGAAAGACTGCTGGCAATTGGAGATGATAATTCAGAGCTTGAGAGGCTTCATTTTGCTTGCAAAGAATGGGGATTTTTCCAGGTAGGTATATTTCAAGAGTTTAAGTGTATATACACCGTCAATTTAAGAAATTTTTACAGCACCAGATCATGTTATTTGTTGTAATAGCTAATTATCCTTTTCTTTTTTTAATTTATTTATTAAAAGACAACAACAATAGCATGCCTAATGTAATCCGTTTGGAGGTAGAGAGGTTGCTCTCAATAGACTCTTGCTCGAGGAAAAACAGTTTTTTTAAGATAACAAATGTCATATTTTAAAGAGGCTTACCTCTAGATATCCTTTAGATGAGCTGACCTGATAGTGTATAAGGAAAAGTTATACTTACGATGTACATAACTTAAGCTCATATTTCAATGATATATCAAACGTTAATTTTAGATTTTATGTTATAGAATTAATGGTGTAAACGGTTAGTGATGACTACATATTAGAATCGTTTAAATTTCAGTTGGTGAATCATGGAGTGAATTCATCATTGGTGGAGAAAGTGAAGTCAGAAATCAGAGCATTTTTTGATCTACCAATGGAAGAAAAGAAGAAGTTTGAACAACAAGAAGGGGATCTTGAAGGATATGGGCAAGCCTTTGTGGTATCTGAAGAACAAAAGTTAGATTGGTGGACATGTTTTACATGATCACTCTCCCTACTAATCTGAGAAAACCTCACTTATTTCCAAAGCTCCCTCTCTCACTTAGGTATCTATCTATCCCAGATCATACAAAATTTCTGAGTTATAGCTAGCACTTTGTCTGAAAAGAGTTACTCTATTCGTTTCAATTTATGTGGTGTAATTTGAGGGATATGGAGTTCAAAAAAAAAAAAAATACTTTTAAAACTTATGAATTTAAACATGTCATGAGATTTCTATAATTATAAAAATTAAACATTCAACTCCTTTTGGTACGAACTAATTAGGAAATAGCGACACATAGAATGGAAAGGAGGACGCAGTACAATGCCCAATAAAAAAAGAGAGTTACAAGAGAATACAAAAATCAGAGCATTTTTTGATCTACCAATGGAAGAAAAGAAGAAGTTTGAACAACAAGAAGGGGATCTTGAAGGATATGGGCAAGCCTTTGTGGTATCTGAAGAACAAAAGTTAGATTGGGCTGACATGTTTTACATGATCACTCTCCCTACTAATCTGAGAAAACCTCACTTATTTCCAAAGCTCCCTCTCTCACTTAGGTATCTATCTATCCCAGATCATACAAAATTTCTGAGTTATAGCTAGCACTTTGTCTGAAAAGAGTTACTCTATTCGTTTCAATTTATGTGGTGTAATTTGAGGGATATGGAGTTCAAAAAAAAAAAAAAAAATACTTTTAAAACTTATGAATTTAAACATGTCATGAGATTTCTATAATTATAAAAATTAAACATTCAACTCCTTTTTTGGTGAACTAATTAGGAAATAGCGACACATAGAATGGAAAGGAGGACGCAGTACAATGCCCAATAAAAAAAGAGAGTTACAAGAGAATACAAAAATGAAAATAAACAATAAACAATATATGAAAAATACACAAGATCTGCATACTATTTGCTAGAGTGGTATTTTGCTTGTGCAATTGACCATTTTTTCTTTGGGAAAATAGAATTATATTAATTAACAGTAGTTGTACATATAGTAATGGACTTTTGAAAGTAAATATCAGAAGTTTAAATTGCATCCGCAATTCCGCATCACCGACAAAGTTCGATGGGAGTCGATTTTGATCTTTTAGAATCTGCTCATAATTCTTTTAACTTGTTGGCTAAGTACGCAGTGTTGGATTTACTCTTCAAGCTATTTCTTTTGGTTAATTTTCTGTTCGATGTCCATACTAATTTGTATTTTCATCGAGAAACCTCACTTTAATTTGATAGAGGCCGTAATTCTCTCTCTATAAAAGACGACTATTTCAAAGCTGAATTCGGAACCTATTAAAAACGGAGTGCTTACAATCCAGTACAACCAGTACTTAGTCTTTTCGCACAATTGGTTAGAAGGTAATTAAGTACTACTAGTACTAGATCCTACGTAAAAATAAATTAGTCTACGTAAAAAAATGTGGGTGAAGAGATTGAGTATTTGTGATGGGTGGATATATATTTTTGAAGGACAACCTCACATTTGATTGCGTTATCCTTTTAGATCTGTACTGAAAGCATGCACTAGTCGGTAGTCACTCAATGCTTGGATCAACTACAACCCTTTTCTGCGAATACATACATTTCCACGAGGCCCAGAAGCTATACTCCATCTGTAATGTAATCAAGTTTGTTTGACATTGTCACGACCCAAATCACGGGTCATGCGGGCATCCACAAAATCTCTCCTAGTAGGCGAACCGCGAACGCTTTCCCAAACCGGGCCCTCTAAATTCACATTTTTAAAGAAACAATAAGCTGATCATTTCAATCACTATATTAAAAGAATTGAAAATAAACAAGAAGATACTTTTATAGATACGCCATCCCAAAACCTGGTCTAGACTCGTACAAGAGCATTCTAAGTTACAACTTGGAATGAAATACAACCTCAAAACTAAGTACAACTTTTGTTGGAATGAGATTTAATAGAAAGCTTGGAATGAACTCGGCGAGATCCTCAGAAGCTAATGGAATCTCGGATATCAACCTGTAACAAACTCTACACCCAAGAAGGGTGTACCAAGAGTAGTATCAGTACAACACACGTACTGGTAAGCATCATAGGCCGACAAAAATTAGTATGACATATATATCTATATAATAAGTGGAAATCAACAGATGAGTATGATAGGAAACAACAAGGAAGTTCAACAACAACTCAACGAGTCATAACATCTAGTGTAAAAGAGTCTCACCTCACTCAGATCATATCCTTATCCAAATCTAAACCCTGATATATCTAAACCAACAATCAGTTTACACATCACAACCAGAGAGCGGACAAGATAAGAGAGAACCACAATGAGATAAATGCAATGCATATGAATGTGATGAAATGCAATGCAATGGCTAGTATCTCAACCTGTACACACATGCTCCAGACGGAATATTGACGTCTCGGCAGTCATAACCTTCGGGAGACCAATGACGTTCATGTACCACTCGCTCAGGAATGTCCCATCGGATCACGAACACACATACCTTCCGCTCCGGAACAATCCTCGAATCACGGATTCACATAATACTTCTATCAAATTGCCACATTTCTTATCTTTGTTGCCACGATCTTTCATCATCAGATCCATATCACCTTTGCCAATGTTTCCACTAGAACCACATCAAGTAAGCGGAATGAATGCATGTATGAATGTCAACTCAATAATGGTAATGATGAGAGTGTAATAACCATAGCCAATCCAACATAACTAAGTAATTAACACACCAGTCAACCTCGACCACATATACAATGTAACTCACTGCTCAAATAATAAATCTTGATGCAATTTCTAACTCCCAAGCCGGTTAGTCAATAATTTAGACTTTCTCAAAATCACAGTTTGCATAAAGAAGGTCATAGCACGAGTACTCATACAAAGAATGATAAGAGATTACGTATTACACTAACAATATTCTCTACCATATGATCAATTCACCATAGCTTCCAATCCTAATTACGAGGGTATCGACACAACATCATCATATGGGCAGCAAGCCCAGCATCGCAAACACACAACAAGACAACATCACAAGTTGGCGGCAAGCCTCACGCAAGACAATACGAACCTAGGAATGTCCATCCCAACTTCATTTCCGAAGACCTATAGCTATGTATGCTTTTTCCATCAACAACTACTAATCACATATGAAATCCTAATCGGAGTCTAACTCAAATAAGCCGTAACCTACCTCGTAGCCGAACAGGTCCCACGAACATTCACTCGAACTCCACCTTCCTTCTTTGGGAAAAATGACAAGATGAGAGAGGTCTAACAAGATAATTAGATCATGTAAGTAATTCGATTTACTACAACTGTAGAAGGATTCGAAGAAACCTAAAGACTAACGACCCCGAGCCCACAAGGGCATAATCGAAACTTTTCTTTCAAACTAGAGTACTAGGTTTTACCACGATCAATAACCTTAAATTCAGGTTCATCCAACACCAAACGAGCTATTAAACCCTCTAAATACCAAATCTCCCAATTTCAAGAAAGACCCTACACTTAACCCATTTGAGAAATCCAATTGAGAAATAGAGATTTGAGCTAGAAAAATAGTTTCCCAAGAAAACCCATAAACTAATAATCCTCATCCATCGAATTTTTAGTTAAATAATTCAATTTTAAGAACTTTTCCCCAACACCTAAACTCTTAATCATGAAGTTTGAAATCAATGGAATATAAGGGACAAAGATGGAAGAATGAGATAGATTTGACCTTATCTTTCCAAGGACCAATGAGCTATCTGGAAAATGCTCTCAATCAGCTCTGGAAATGGTGACATTGGGTGAAAATGGGGCCGAATCCCGAAATGAGGACTTAAAATCTTGGATAGGTCAACGTCTTTCGCTTATGCGGATAACTGTCTGCTTGCGAAAGCACCTCTGCGGAACATATTTCGCAGGCGCAAATTCATTAAAGACTCAGGATCGCTCGCCAAGGCGGAAGAAAACTCACAGACTCGGGCTCGTTGAAGCGGCCCGCAATCGCAAAAGCGCAACACGACTTTTCAAAAATTTCAAGGTTAGAGAAGTTCTTTCTAAATCGTAAAGGTCACTCCTGCCCGCAAATTCCACGTGTAACAACTATCGGTTTGAATCCAAACAAAAAGGGGGTATTTCAGAGAAAAGAGGAGGAAGTCTGTAATGACCAAATTGGTCGTTACATCTATAGTTTGACTCGATATGAAAGTTGCGAGAATAATAAAAAAATTAAATTTTTATGATATTAAACATGTTATAATATTTGTGTATGCATTAAAGTTTTCAAAACTTATGGTCTAACACATTTAAATATTTATGTAGTTATAAAAGCTTTTTATTAAGGTGGTAGACTAAGAAATTTAAGTTAAATTATTTTCACTTTGAGCAACGGTAAAGTTGTCTCTATGTGACGTAGATAAACAGAAAGTGTAGTAGAGCCTAATTCGCTTATTAGTGATATTACTAATATTGGATTGTAAAGTCCAATCCCAATCTGAATAGAGAAGACATAGCTATATAATGAAGTCATTGTCTCATGTGGAGAGGTAAGAAGAGAAACATAAACTGTTGTATTTTTACACTCCATATTGTTATTTAATCTTTTTCGACCCGTGAAAGCGGCCACTAATGCTTCATTAGGGAATTAGGTTGTCTACATAACGTGCAGCCATTCTCGAACCCTACTAACACGGGATACTCTATGCACGGATTGCCCTTTTTTATTTTCAAACTTGTTAGAAAGAAATCGTTCTTTTCTGAACAAACTACAAAAGAAATAGGATCATATAATTGAAAAAAGAACATCCGTGCAGACAGTTTGATATAAGACTTTTGAAACTTATGATCTTAAAATATGTCATAACATTTGTATATATGGCTATAAAATATAAAAATGTGCATTTTCTTTTAATGAACATGCCAATAGAGTAAGAAAATATTGCATGTCAAATAACAGAAATGAAGGGGATGGATTTCCTATATGTTGTATAATCGACCCGTGAAAGCGGCCACTAATGCTTCATTAGGGAAACTACATAACGTGCAGCCATTCTCGAACCCTACTAACACGGGAAATGCAGGATGCCCTTTTTTATTTTCAAACTTGTTAGAAAAAAGAACAAACTACAAAAGAAATAGGATCATATAATTGAAAAAAGAACATCCGTGCAGACAGTTTGATATAAGACTTTTGAAACTTATGATCTTAAAATATGTCATAACATTTGTATATATGGCTATAAAATATAAAAATGTGCATTTTCTTTTAATGAACATGCCAATAGAGTAAGAAAATATTGCATGTCAAATAACAGAAATGAAGGGGATGGATTTCCTATATGTTGTATAATCAATCATTCATATTTAAATTCTTGGACCATCCAGGGATGCACTGGAACAATACTCAACAGAATTGAAGGAACTTGCCATGAAAATTATGTATAAAATGGCAAGAGCTTTAGGGATGCAAGCTGAGGATATAAATGTACTTTTTGAAGAAGCTGGGACACAAATGATGAGAATAAATTACTATCCTCCTTGTCCTCAACCAGAACTTGTCATGGGTTTATGCCCTCACAGTGATGTTCAGGCTCTCACCATACTCCTTCAGGTTAATGAAACTGAAGGCCTTCAAATTAAGAAACATGGAGCTTGGGTTCCTGTTTCACGTCTTCCTAATGCCTTTGTTGTCAACATTGGAGACATTTTAGAGGTGAACCGAATTTTTTGGTCTTTTTTTTTTTTTTTTTTTTTTTTTTTTTGAGTTAATGGTCAAGAACACACCTGAACTATCACTTTTTTTACGGTTTTGCACCCAACAATCAGTTCCCTTTTCCTAACTGAACTATCCCCATCTATGTATTAAAACACACCTAGTTGAGTAGATGAAGATAGTTCAGGTAGGAAAAGGAAACAACTGATAGTTGGTCTAGTCAGCTTTGAGGTGTGTTTAACGCATAGATGGTGATAGTTCAGGTAGGACAAGGGAACAACTGATAATTGGGATGTGAAACTCGCGAAAAAGTGATAGTTCGCTTGTGTTCTTGACCCTTTTTGTTCTTTTTCTTTTTGGTCTCTCAATGGTTCATGTTGATGATGATATATAGCAATTGGTTTAATTGCAGATTGTGACAAATGGGATTTATAAAAGCATTGAACATCGAGCAATTGTTAACGAAGACAAAGTGAGGATCTCGATTGCTACATTTTTTAGCCCCAAGTTGCATGGTGATTTAGGTCCGGCACCTAGCCTCCTCACTCCTCAAAGCCCTGCAAAATTTAGGAGGATTGGAGTGACCGATTACTTTAAAGGATTTTTCTCTCGAGAGCTCGATGGAAAATCGTACATAGATACTATGAGGATTAGAAATGGAGATGATGGGAGCTATTGAACGTTGCATTTTGAATGTTTTTTTAATGCTTACATGTTCGACTATAGTACAATAATCTTCATATCGTACTTAAGTTAAAGATCTCTCCATTTGGATGTAGCAAAATCTCTTTCCCTAGTAGAAACAAATGAGAGTTTTATGGAACCTTATGATCTGAAACTCCATTAGAAAGAGTTGCCAGGAAATGCTAGTTAATATTGAAATAAAACAAAATTAAGTCTTCGTTGAGGGCGCAGAAGAAATTTCTAGTGCAATGCACCTTAGCTTCTTTGCTAAATGACATCCAATTAATTTAAGTTTTCTCGTAAATCTTGCATAAGCTGCAAGTCATATTTCAGAAGCAGCTTTAGTTTTTTTTCTTCGTCTGAAAAGCCATTAATTCTAACACTGACTTTTTAATAAAATTGTTAGATTTAGGGCTTTGAATCAAATATGTTGCTAAATTTTTACATATTTCAATTATTATATATGTCGAGTGAATATATAAAGAATCAAATAATCTAACTCCATACATTTAGGACATTTTGGTCATTTTCTCTAGCTCATATATTCAAGGACCTTTGAGCGATAATTATAATGACAGTTAAAATTAATTACCTCTATAATCATCTTTATTTATATCTTTAGCGACTTTTGTTTAGACTACATATTTAGTGGTCATTATAGTGACAACTAAAGCTACACCTAGATTCGTCTTTAACCGTACCGCTAACAACCTTTTTAAATTGTTAATAGTAATTACGAATTTTCCCAATCAGTGTTTTAAAAAGTATTTTCGGGGCAAGCCCCGGGACGAAGCGTATCAAAAATACATCGAGACGTACAGGGCATAAGTATCGTGGGGCGTAAGCCCCGAGAACTTTTTCAAATTTGATCCATAATTGCTTAATAATCTTTTTTTAAAAGTTAAGTATCCAAAAGTTAATTCATAGTAAATTTTCAAACTAAAAACCTCAAAAAGTCAAAAGTGTTATAAATATTATTTATTATTGTGGATGCCTATCTTTAAGAGAAAAATTAAGGTTAGTGACTTTGGGATCAAGTCAGTTTTCCCTTATAAATATAGAGGTTCTCCTTCATTATAAAATCATCCCTCAGAGAAATAAGAACTCTCCTCTCTTCTCTCCTTCTCTATAATATTCTTATTCTTATTTTATTATTTCATAACACGTTATCAGCACGAGACTCTATCTCATGGGCAAATATTTAAAAAATCTAAGGTACGTTTCTTTGAAGCCATCTTAACAGTGGATAGGTTCGTTGATTCTCATGAGCATGAATGTTGGCTGACATTAGTTTATTTCTCTGGATTCCATCTTGAAAACATGCATGTTATAAGTTTCACAAAGAATTGTTTTGCTGGAAAGTCCTACCTCATATAGCTAATACTGTTTGGTTACTACTTGTATATTATATTTGTAAAATTTATATTACAGCAATTTTATATATTGAAAATCTCCCGTTGGTAGATGTATTGAACTCTCGTAGAGTTTCCAAGCAGTATATGGCCACCAATAGTGGTAATATCTTATAAGCCACCGTTTTTGAATTATTCACTTTATTTCGGAATTTTTTTCACTTTTTTCCGGAATCAGCGTCACAATATGAGAATTTCGAATACAACTTGAAGTTGTATTCTGGAATACCAGAAACTCAAAAAACTTATTTTTCAAAAAATTTTCACTTTTTTCACTTTTTTACAACTACATTTCACCAAAAACTACAATTTCAAAAATTATGGCCAACTCCAACTCCAACTCCAAAATTTAAAAAAAAAAGTGATTTTTTTTTTTGTGTCTATGGACAAACGGGGCCTAAGTTTCATTATGGCAAAACTTATTTATGCTTACAACCATCGAAAACCATCAGAAGTGGTAATATCATTACAAGCTTATTATAATGATTATAGTGGAAGAGATGTTAAAGAAAAAATATCTATGTTATATGCATGTCTCGATGTGCTTCTGAAGTTGCATCTTAAAAGAAATTATAAATAATCATAATTTTATGTGGTTGAGGCACATCCATATGACTATGTTTCATTCTTGAAGAATGAGAACCTTTGATAAATGTTACAATTACAAATCTATTCCCTGAAGTGAATGTGATGATATTTAGTAAAGAATATAAATACATACATGTTTTTGGCTGTGAAAATACCACGTGTCACCTCCAGAAGAGCTAGAATAATTGAGAAGAAATATTTTAAATACTCTATACTTTACTCCCGAAGTAGTAAACACTGAAATTTACTCCCGAAGTAGCAAACTGAGAAATCTGCTCTTCCGAAGTAGCAAATTTTGATCTCTACTATTGTTTATCTCATGACACCAGCAGTGTTTAACTAAAGTTTCTTTTATGATACCAACAGTATTTAAGCAATATTGGTAGTAAAAATTAATCAAGGCTCCAGAAGAGCTAACTATATCTAGAAGATCATGACACCAATAGTGTCCAAACAATATTTGATTATGGAGAATAAATTAAAGCCTCCTGAAGAGCTTATATACTATTATGTTATTCGTTCGAGGTTGTATCATATGAAGTTGTTATGATCGAAATACAAGTTGTAGTAAACCCGAAGGTTACTAAAGTAAATGACTATCATATTGTAGTTATTAGTGATGGGATGATCAAATATCTTCAAAATCATGGTGGGTAATAAATATGTATGTGAATGGTTACCCTCTTTATTCTCCAAATTAAACTACACAAATATAAGCATGATGAAATCACATGTCATGGTAAACCAGAAGTTATTGGTACAAAAAATAATTCATTTCATAGTAAACCAAAAGTTTTTTAAAACAATTAGTACATGGCATGGTAAACTTGAAGTTTACTAGTATAAATAATTTTATTATTCTGCATGAGCGGTTTGGCCATCCTGATTCAAATATGATGTGTAAATTGAGTATTCGACATATATTGAAGAACTAGAAGATTCTTCAAGAATTTATTTGTTGCTTGTTCTCATGATAAGCTGATTACTGGCTAATGTTGGGATTGAATTCCCTAAATTCTGGAAAAATATAAAAGGTGAATATAGGCTCATTCACCTGTTATGTGATATCTTAAATAGATGTATCAATGAGATGGTCACATGTGCGTTTATTTTCAACCTGCAGTTTGACATTTATAAAATTACTTGCTCAAAATAATTGAGTTAAGAGCACAATTTTCAGATTATGTAATCAAGACAATCCATCTTGATAATGCTGGTTTATATCTAAGTTGGTTTGGCGTTAAAATGCCTCCACTAAATACCTAAATCATTGCTTATGAGAACAAATCTTCATGTGCTAGTCTGAGATATAATATATTGTATACAACATCACTTGTATGCTTCAGACCAATAAATTATAATAAATTCTCCCCTCACAACTGGTTCAGGGTTAGGAACCAGATATTTCCATCTAACAGTTTTTTATGTGTGGTAGATGATTAATTAATCCACCATGATGCACAAAGATGGATTCCCCAAAGAAGATGGGATATATGTTAGTTTTTCTAACATAAGGGGGAGAGAATAAGCAGCTAATAAATATGCTATGATCCTCATTCAAAGATAATTCAAGTGAAATGCTCGAAGCATTTGCTTATCCAAAACTAATTTCATATTTCAGTTGCAAAATGCCCCCATTAACATTAATGTCCCTAAAGGACAAAGAATACAACATCCATGAAGCATGATAGATCAATTGGTTCCAAATGAGATAATCCTTAAAAAGGTAGAGGAGCAAATAATCAAAATGGTCATAATAAGGAGGCAATGTGATATTGAAGAGCATACGACATAACACCTCATGAGAGGTTTAGGTACCTAAAATAATGAAAGCGATGAGATCAATAAGTTATGTCACAGTGTGAACCGATGCAAATGATATATCGCCGATGATATCTTTGGTACAATATAGAGCAATATTGTAAAAGATTGTGAGGATCTGAATTCTATGTCTATAAAGCATGTTAACATAGACACTATTACCAAGTGAAATGCCGCATTTTTGTAAGCTTGAAGCTTATTGGACCTGCATTCCAGACAATAGAAAATGTCACTCATTTAAATATTAATGGATATTGTCACTTGACAAAATTTAAATGAAAATTCTTGAAGAATTTTGAATGCCTGAAGCATATACAAGTTCTAGAAGTTTGTTCATTATTCTTATATGAATTAAATCAAGCAAGGTGAATGCGATTTAATCACCTTAATTAATATTTAATGACTACAGGTCTATTTATCCCTACGTCTTTGTAGGGTCGTCTCAACAAAATCGGGGGCCTCAGGCCAAACTTCATAGAAAGGCCCTAATTTTTTTTCCTTAAAAAAAGAAAGATCATCATATATATTTTTATTTAAAGTTTACTTTTCTATCTTTTTTAGTTGCAAACTCATTAATCACTGTTTTATAATCTATTTGTTCTAACAATTCTTTTTCAATTGATAATATAGCTAACCCATTCAATCTCTCTTGAGACATTGTTGACCTTAGATAAGATTTTATCAATTTTAGTTTTGAAAAACTTTTTCTATATTTTCTTCTTGAATGTTATTATCATCTAACTCAACTCTATTAGTGACTTGTTCATTTGAAGAACATCCTCCTATATTTTCTGAATCAATATTTTTATTATTAGTTAAATATCTATCAAGTTCTCCTTTTTGGGATTTAATAAATTCTTCAGCTTTTCTCTTTTTCTCTCGTTTTGCACAACTGGATTCATATTTTCTAGTTGACATATTTAAACTGAATAAATTCTAATAATAACTAAAGCAAAAATATATACTTATGAAATAAGAATATCAACAATGACAAATTTTCAATGAAATATAAGATAAAGTTAGAACAATAAAACCTCGGTTTAAGAATTTGATAAGTTGATATAATGATATCGAAATAGTGTTGCGTTGCCTGATAATTTGAAGAAGACGTCAAAAAGTAAATCTTTGATCTTTTGTAAGCACTATGTTTTGCGGCAGAATATTTAAGAGTGTAGGAGAGTTGAGAATTTTCAATAATAAAAGAGTAGAAGAATGATGAAAGGAAGAAGAAATACGTAGATATGAACAATAGAATAGTTACCCAAACAAATAAGGATACTATCAAATTTACAATTACCTAAAAAAATGTTTACATTCTCCCAATTTTAGTGCCTGCCAACGTTACAATTACTCCCCCAAAAAAGGAAAGAAGTTATACTTTTTTCCCAAAAATATTCCCAAAATGTGGGCCCCACTCCCCTAACAAAGGAAGATGTTACTTTTTACTTTTACCCCAATATATAGAGTCAAACGTATGAGTACAATACACTTTATATATATATATATATATAGGGACTTTAAAAAAAAAATGGGGCCCTAAGCCATTGCCTCACTTGCCTTGTTATTCAGCCGGCCCTGCGTCTTTGTGGACATCAAAATCCGTCATATTGTTAATGCAAGTTGATGACTTGAGAATTATTGAAACTCTTGACGAGTTTTCAAAAGAAATAGATTATCTGCTGAAAGAAGTTGAAATGAGAAACTTGTAGAACTCTTTGGTCTTGAAGTGCCATATCTTTATATAATTGATATATTTATATATTTTGCTATGACTCTGAGGCATTACAGTCATACGATGTTGATATACATGACAGTCAAATCATATAAAGATAACATATGTTTATAAAGCAAGTCAAGAATGCACTTGGAGTGATTTTAACAATATTATGTGTCAATGCAACTCTATCTAAAGACTGAAGATGCAATAACATACATAGCCCAACTAAATAGTGGATTCATAAAAGGACAAAGCTTATTTCACCAAAGTTGTTCTTCACGCACGAGCTCCAGAAGAATGGTGATATCAACGTACAACAAATTTGTTCGAGTGATAATATGGCTGATTTATTCACCAAGTCTATACCAACTGCAACTTTCGAGAAGATGGTGCACAAGATTGAGATGTGAAGATTCAAGTTTTTGGATTGAAGTTCTCATCAGGGTGAGTTAATACGCGTTGTACTCTTTTTCCCTTTCAAGGTTTTTTGTCACACTGAGTTTTCCTTATAAGGTTTTTAATGAGGCAACTAAAGCGCGTATTGTTAGTAATGTGTACTATTTTTCCTTCACTAGAACTTTTTCCACTGGGTTTTTTCTAGTAAGATTTTAACGAGACACATTATCTATCAAATAGACATCCAAGGGGAGTGTTATAAATATTATTTATTATTGTGGATGCCTATCTTTAGGAGAAAAATTAGCGTTAATTTGACTTTGGAATCAAGTCAGTTTTTCCTTATAAATATAGAGGTTCTCCTTCATTGTAAAATTATCCCTCAAGAGAAATAAGAACTCTCCTCTCTATAAGAACTCTCCTCTCTTTTCTCCTTCTCTATAATATTCTTATTCTTGTTTTATTATTTTATAACAAAAAGTTTTTTCATATTGTGTTTATCCTAATTTCATAATATTTTCTCTTTGTTATTTACGGAATAACAGATACATGTTAGACCTATACACATTAGACCTTTGAATGCAAAGTGCACTACAAAGCAAATAGTTTTGTCCTCCAATTCTAACTACGCTTCCATGCTGGAATTTTTCTTCTTTATGCTTTATTTTATTCAAGATCTTTTTAGCATTCTTCAATTTATCTTTTTCAAGATAATTATTAGTTTTAGAATTTCTTTTGGTATCGCTCTAGTTTAGATAATGTTTTGAAGATTCTATTCTGACTATTTGTATTATAATGAATATTAATTTGTTATCTAGTTTTATGATCATTTTTAACTTTGAATTATGAGGATAGAGTATCATTTTTATAACTCTAATTATGTTTCATCGTAGTCATGTTATTGGTGTAATGCATCTTTATGTCATTCATTTTTTCAATGGTTCTTGCACAAGTTAGCATGTTAATAATAGACATATAAATTTCCTATTAATTTTATTATTTTAATATTTTTTTATTTATATGTTTATTTTATTAATTAATAAAATACTAAAAATTAAATTCCCACGGAGCTTACGCCCAGTACCTCGGGGCTTACGCCTCGCCAAGGCATATGCAAAATAATGAATATATGTAGCTTTTTAAGTAGATATTAGCTTTTTTTTTTTTTTTTTTTTTTTTTTTTTACTTTGACAACGCCTAATTGAGAAATTCTTTTTTGAGTCTAGTTCATAGTTCAACAGAAGAGAGAGACAAAAAAAAATTAAAAAATATTTGAGTCTAGTGCTCTTTCAGGCCTAACAAGTAATTCTTGAACTATCAGAGTGAAAATCTTCAACGTACTTTTCGAACACCGTAGTGTATGATCCAAAACAATAAAATAAAATAAAATAAATACTAACATTATCACTGTGTAGTTATATGTAGTCCTAACACTGAATTACAACATTTTATTACCAAGAACCAGAAACTATGCACTTTATTTATAATTAGGCTGAAGTGGTTAAAACACTTTTAAATTTGGCACGATTTATTATTTTAGTCCCTGAACTCTAGTCTTAAAGACATCACTAAGTGTGGCTAAGTGAATTTAAATACACCCTCAGCTGCCACATGACACATCAAGTGGTCTCAAGCTCTTCCATGCGCGTGAGACCCTTTAAAATTGCCACATCCAAACTGTAAAAAATAAAAATAAATAAATAAAATCCATTTTTACATTTCTCTTTATTTTTTTTCCTTTGGCAATGGCTAAAAATTCCCTTTCTCCTATATCTAAATCCTCCTCCATTAAAACACACCCCAAGTTGAATTGAATTTTTTTTCTTCACCTTCTTCTCTAATTGCTAAAGTTGTTAGCCATATTTGTTGGTTTCTCTCTCAATTGTCTTCACGACTAAAGCTTTTAGATGTGGATTTTCGGTGATGTTGAGAATCTCACGATCAAATCCGGAAAGGAGATTTTGGGTTCTCAAAACTACAAGATATGTAAAAAAAAAAAAATTGGTGTGTCAACTTTAGTATACTTTTGCTGGGTTTGTTCTATTTAGAAGGGTAAAATTTTGATAATTTTGTTGGTTTTGTCACTGATTTTCTTTCACTTTGTATGGGTGAGAGGTCAATGTTCTTGCAATTTTTTTGATCGGAAACATGACTGATTTGAGCAGAAAACACGGCGGACCAAATGAAACCCATTAGAACCCTAATCCACGAAACTGAACCCATCACGCTTAATAAACCCAAGAATCAACAGATGACTCTTACAATTAGTGTTTATCGAGATTTCTAAGCTAAAACCCTAAGATTTCCATGGAAATCAAAGGGGTTGGGTTTTGTGATTTAAGAGCGTTTTGAGAAATGGAGAATTCTGGAGTGTTTTGAGATGATGGTTGGGTGATTTATTTGATCTGTGGATTATCGGGTAGGGTATTTTAACTGGTTATGATTTTTCCTTTATTTTTTGACTTTAATTTATCTACATGGAGGACACATGTAAGGGGTATCAGTTGGAAATTCCAATTGGACCGCAAGTGACACAACACTAAGGTGTATGAGTTCGGGGATGTATTTATATTTATTTAGCCAAGCTTAGGGATGTTTTTAAGCCTATTCATAGTTCAGGGACTATAGTAACAATATGTGTCAAGTTTAGAGGTGTTTTAACCACTTATATGTTATAACTAAAGTCCTATTAGAGAAAAAAAAAATAGAAGATCAAGGTCCATTTGTACGAAGTAGAATATTTTGGTCCACTTCACCATGCGCGGCTTAATAATGAACGTGTATTCATATACTGAAGAAATTATTTTCCATTAAAACTCCAATGTCCTGATGGATCTACGATGTCACAACTCGACCATCCTATAAGAAGAATCATTCAATACTTGTGTGGAGAACATAAGATATAGAAGTCTCAAGGATATTTTGTAAAGCTTATCATTGAATTCCATGGTATAAATTAGACTAATGATAGAGTTATTAAAAGGGAAAAAGGTCAAAAATGCCCCTTTACCTTGGAAAAAGAGCTAAAAATATCCTCCGAACTTATTTTGGGTCAAAAATACCTCTCTCATCCTTAAAGTTTTCAAATATACCCCTGTCTTGTACGAAATTATCCCCCAAAATAACCCAAAATTATTTTTTAAACCCACTCCATCATTTAAACCCGACCCAACTAAATAATAACCCATAAGATCCCCATATTCCCACAATTCCCTCAAACTTCAAACCTACTTATTGGGGGAATAAGGGGATCTTATGAGTTATTATTTAATTGGGTCGGGTTTAAATGATACAGCGGGTTTAAAAAATGATTTCGGGTTATTTTAGAGGATAATTTTCGTCAAGACAGGGGTATATTTGAAAACTTTAAGGATGAGAGGGGTATTTTTAACCCAAAATAAGTTAAGAGGATATTTTTAGCCCTTTTTTCAAAGTAGAGAGATATTTTTCATCTTTTTCCCTTATTAAAACTCAAGGATCAGTTGCTAGAAATGATAGTATTATTTTGAAACAAGTTACTACAAAGACTATTACGGTAACTTGTTTAGCATAATATAGAAGCTTGTTGGCTGGTCTAAATTTTAGGGCTGGTAAAATTAGCCAAAACTGTTCAAGATTTGACAGGTTGGATGAGACATAATTTTGCTAGATTGATTTGTTACTAACTAGGGGTGGGCGTTCGGTTCTTCGGTTCGGTTTTCTCATACTTCGGTTCGGCTATTTCGGGTTCGGTTTTTTGAAGGTGGACACCAAACACCGAACCAAATTAGTTCGGTTCGGTTCTTTCGGTTTCGGTTTTTTGAAGTTTGGTTCGGTTCGGTTCGGTTTCGGTTTTTTCAATTCGGTGTTTTCAATTCAGGCTTTCAGGACAACAAAAGCGTGCCGCAAGACACCACGGTTCGGCGGCAGCCGCGACAGATTTGAAACGCGGTGGCGAGCGAAGCCTGATTCAGACGGAAGATAATAAATCGAGCCGAAGAAGACTACGTCAGAAGATTGACGGCAGAAAACTGGCTTAATATTGAAAGCGGTGTCATTAAAGAAGACACCGCGGTTCAAGAAGAAGATTCAACAACGGTTATCCGAAATTCGAATGCTCAAAATCGAACCAAGCAACAAACAACGTACAAGACAAAAACAAGCAACACAAACAACATAACGATAAATTGAGCAAGGCCAAACAGCCAAACGGCCAAACAACATAAATGTCCTAAATTTTAGCTCCAAATACAAAACATAAGTTGTAACACTAAGTGTTAAATCCATCGTCTCACATAACAATCATAATTAAGTCCGAAATTCACCAAATTCAAAACATAAGCTTAAAGTTGAAGGTGAATCCGCCTATCTTCAAGACATCTCTCAATATGCTTCATTAAGCTAGATGTGCCATTTGCTCTAAGACAATTAAGTATCGCACCGCATGTTAAGCACACACAGCTTTACGCCCTTCTTCATTGTCTTGAACCATCACAAAATGTTCCCAAACTTGTGAGCAAGCTCTAGAAGGCATGATTGAACTTGAAAATAACAAAAAATAGATAAAACCAAAAGTTAGAATATAACTTTCAAGATAAAAGAACAAAACTACAAAATAAAGTATTGAACTTACCACTAGTAACAAAGAAGCAAATTGCAATCATACATCAACAATGCAAGGATCTCTTCCACTATTTGCCATGTCTAAAGATAATTTAATCAAATATGTCATACAACATAAAAAAGTATATTATTTTTTCACTAAAACACATAAAAAAATACAAAATCTTACCAAGTTCAAGTTCCTCAAGATGATCCAAACTTTCTTCCACACTAACATGATTTAGTCTCTTTCCTAAGCCAATCTTGAACACAAATAAGAGATTGCACACATTTAGGAGTCAACGAACTTCTAAACGAATCAAGTACACGACCACCGTACTAAATGCACATTCCGATGCCACACTAGAAATCGGAATAGCCAACACATCACGAGCCAACTCGAAAGAACAGAAATCTAGGAGCATTAACTTTCCACCAACCTAAGATACTAAACTCAACGGCGGTTTCACTTTCATCTATTGGCTCTTGTTCTTCACCAATGTATTTATCCAACTCGGATTTAGCACACCCACTTAGTAATCTTCCTTTTGTTTCTTCAAGTGAAGCTTAGTTCTCAAAGCATTTGATTTCACACTTGAAGAGGACCCGGAACTAGAAGTTACATCAGATGATCATGAGATGAAGTAGATACAGAAGGAGACAATTGATGATGAGATGCTCTTGAATAATTTTTTAGATACTCTCCAAACAAAGATTTCATATAATCGTACACTCCTTCGCTTACTTTCTTTCCAACTTCCTCCCCAAATAGCTCTTCAAGTGCAAAGCTAACATACACAAACTTATTGCGAGGATCCAATATGGAAGAAATAAAAATCATTTTGTTCATCTTTTCAGGATCACCCCAATACTTCCTAAACTTTTCTCTCATCCGCTCAGCCATGTTACTCAAACTAAGATCTTCACTTGCTACACACGCTTTCAAATATGCATCAAGCTCACATATATCCTCAAAATGAACATTAGAAGTAACATAATGTGAACTCGAAGCCTTTACTATGAGCTCGTAAAATCTTTCAAGAAACTTTATCACATTCCTTACATTCACCCAATCATCACATTCAAGCGTACCTGCGACACTTCCGTCTTCACAAACATGAGTAGCAAGATAAGTTTTAAAATTCTCATCAAAAAAATCAAACCTATCAAATGCCTTCTCAAAATTTTGTGCCGTGTTCAACATCGCGTAGGTGGAATTCCACCTAGTAGGTACATCTAGAATTAATGTTTTAGCACATCCCACCTTTTGAACTTCACAACATTTCTTAAAGCTTCTTGTTCTTGCCGAAGATCCTCTAACATACCTTACCATTTGCCTAACACGTTTAACAGAAGCATCAATTTCCTTCAAACCTTCTTGCACAATTAGATTAAGTATGCGAGCCATACACCTCACGTGAAGATGCTTACCATCCATTATATTAGTTCCCCACATATTTAACCGTTTAGACAATTCTCTAACCGTAACATCGTTTGAAGAAGCATTATCAACGTAATAGTAAATACCTTGTCCAAGTTCCAATGAAGTGTGCAATTACTAATAGTCTCTGCCTACGCGCTCACCCTTATGACTAGTGATTGTGGCAAAAATTCGCATTCTTTTATGCAACTTCCAATCTTTATCAATAAAGTGAGCAAAATAAACACATATAATTAATTTTTTGCAATGATGTCCATGTGTCCGTGGTAAGGCAAACTTTTGAATGTGCTTCTCTAAAAGACTTCTTCAAATTTTGTCTCGCTTCATTGTACTGAGCTTCATAACAATCCCTTGTTATTGTTCTACGGAAGGAATTTGAAACAGAGGTTGGGCTTGACTCATAAACTTCTTGAAGCCTTCCTTTTCTACAAAGCTAAATGGTAGTTCATCAATAATTATCATCTCAACTAAAGCCCTCCTAATTAATTGTTGATCAAATTCCCAATGCTCCTCTATCTCATTCTTATCCTTAGATGGAAAATGTAGCTTTTTTCGAGCGGGAGGTTTAATAAGGGATTTATATGCGTTGCACCTCCCTAAATGTTGTCTCAATCCCGTTGTCCCATTTACAGTTGCAGCAGCAAGATCTTTTTTACAATACTTACACTTCGCTCTATCAATTCCTTGTACAACAATTTTCTCAAAATGACCCCAAACAATAGATCTAGATTGCATTTCTTTTCTTTTCTTTGTTACCTGGGTGTCAAGTGAGTTATCATTGCTATCAGTATCATCTGTATGAGGTATGCTACCGCTGAATCAAAGAAGCACTTAATTTAGTTTCATCCGCCATCTACGAAAATTAAAGAGAAAATATAAGGCATTGTAGGCCAAAGACGTTAGAAACCAAACAACGAAAAATAACAAGACAACCACCAGCCACCTGTGTATGATAAAAGTCTTTTTCTTTTTTCCATATACATAGGGATCTCAAACAACTACCCATTTAATTACAACAAATTCACAACCACCACATATCATGTTACAACAATCAAAACAAAAGAGCAAGAAACTCACATCAACAAGATAGTAACACAAAGCAAAGAAACACCATAAATTCACCATAGACGACATAACACGCAAAACAAAAGATACCAAAAATAACCATAAATTCACAACTAAAAGAGCAAAATAATAACGAGAAGTGCGAGAGACTGAGGATTCGCTGCAAGAAGTGAAAGAACAAATAAAATCGATTAGGAGAAGTGTGAGAGAGAGAATCGGCACGCGAAGTGAGATAGAGAAATACTTACTCTGTCGCTGCCGCCGGAACTTGGAAGAGAAGTCGCCGTCGCTGAGAGACTGAGACAGTGAGAACTGAGAACTGAGAGGTAAAAAATTAGGGCCTAAAATCCTAATTCCTAAGTCGCCGCCGCCGTCGTGTGTTTCTTTTGCTCTGTTTCTTTTGCTTTGAATTGGGAAATACAAAAGATGAAAAGAAAGATTGAAGGGGCTTGGGTAGTTGGGTTAATCCGTTAATGGGTTGTATTTGGGCTGGACTATTTAATATTTTTGGGCTGTACATAGAATTTCGGTTTAAATCGAAAAACCGAACACCGAACCGAATCCCGAAATTTTTGAAAATTGAAACCGAACCCGAACCGAAAACCCGAAACCCCGAACACCGAAAAACCGAATTAATTCGGTTCGGTCCGGTTTTTCGATTTTCGGTATTTATGCACAGCCCTATTACTAACCCATTTTAACCCGCGAAATAAAATAGCCCAAGTTTAACTTGTGGAGCTGCCCAAACCCCATCTTGTTTAACCTTTTAGCATATTATCACAACACAATCAAACTCAAACGTTAAAATAATCTTAATCAATAAAGAACTGCAAAAGATTTCTTCAAACACTAAATGAGTCCGGAACCTAAGTGACTCAAAAAATTACTACAGTAACAAAAGTACCCCGTATAAAAAAATAAATTACAAAACTACCTTTAGTTCAACAAGTTGTTGTGTTAAAGGAGTTAACTATAACGGACGGTAAGCTTTTTTAACGTAAGGTAGTGCTAAGGCGTCGTGACAGGCTCCTAGATCTTCTGAACTGGTCCCTCACCTTTTTTTAAAAAAATCTCCATTAAAGGCCAAAAATCAAGGTCCCACATTCCAAAATTAAGATTTTAGTCAATCCAAAAAATCAAGGTTCTCGTATATTCTTATAATAAAACTTGACTTTTCTTCAAGTAAAATGCATGTCAAATACAACTTTAACTTTCAAGTGCTATTTTTTAACTTCAACTTTAAATTTTGTTTTAACTATCACTCAATTCATATTCAAACGCCTACTAGAGAGGATGATACAACTTTGAAACAATTTCAATTCGATATTTCAATTTCGTAAAATATTATATCAAAATAAAACCTAATTAAATTTAGTATGATTCATGTTTCTCTTTTAAATTTCTGACTTTATTCCACTTAAATTTGTTCTATTATCGAATTGTGAACATCGGTTGGGAGTTGGGAAGATCAGGAAGACAGTGGAGCTTTTTGTGGTCAACGATGCAATGATTGGTGGATTAGTCCATCAACTCAACTAACCGACGTCGTCGTGTCCCCTAACTACCACAAATATGGGGCAATGGACAAAGCTTAGGGCATTATGCTCAAATGCACGCGTTGCGTATCTTACGGATTTGGCAATAATTACGATAGATACTGGCATGGAGCTAAAAAAGATCGGTTTCAATAACAAAGACAAACCTTGGTGTGCACTTAAAAGAAATTTAATGATTGATATTTACTCCCTCCGTCTCAAATTATATATCGTGCTTTCTAAAAATAGTTATCATATTATTTGTTATATCAAAAGTACAAGAAAAAATTTATTTATTTTTTCATACTACTTAGCAGTAGTTGTTCTTGAAGTATACAAATACCTCAATTATGGGGAGATGACACATAAATAAATTAAATATCAAATGATGATAGATATATCTTAAGACATAAATAAAGGTAAAAAAGTCAAAAACCCCTTCTGATTAATATTTTCTGAAGGAGCGTATAAAGAAGAGACACGACAGATAATTTGAGACGGTAGGAATAATAAGTCTAACTAATTTATATTGATAGTATAAAGAATTTTTTAATACTTTCATATAGTAACTCAAAAGATACTTATAGATAATTCATAAAATGAAGATTTACAATTTGAAAATAAAATAAAATACTTGCTACAATAATAATAAGTAAATTTTAAACTCATATTTAATTTATATGTTAAATATTTTCTTTTTTTCTACTAAAGAGTGTTACTCCAATTCGTAGTTGTAAATATCTTCTTATTACCGGAGAAAAAACAAATATTTTTGTGAGAAATCTGATGACCGGAGATCGTCATCCAAATTGTAGTGTACCATTTTGAAATTTTGAGACTCACTACTCTCAAAGCTAAGTCACCGATGTTGCATTAAATTTTCTTCTCTCTTGTTTGATATAAGGGATAAGGATAAATAATCTCAGGAGTATATTTGAGATGAATTTATCTCATGTTTGGTTGGGATAAAATGGTGGTATAACTAATCCCGAGATTAGTTATCCCAGAATTGTAATGTTATTTTATTTCTGTGGGAGAGTGGAATAACTAATCCTGCGATAACTTATTTCCAACCAAACGACCCCTGAGAGAGCAAATAGGTCCATAGAAAGCATTCTCAAGTGCCTAAAAGACCATAATTCAACTGAGGAAAAAATAAAATCTTTATTTAATTAAGAAAAAATTGCAATTTTAGTCTTTGAAATATCGATAAAGTTTGATTTTGTTCATAGTGATATTTAGTTAAATATATTTAACATTCAATTAATTGAAGTGCACGTTTTCGATCCTTATGTTTGTGACTTTTTACTAATTTAACGAATTATTAATTGTTAACCATTTAATTATCCACACATTCCCTCCGTCCCATTTTAAGTGTCTTAATTTGACTTGGCACAAAGTTTAAGCAATAAGGGAGACTTTTGAATCTTGTGATTTTAAATGAAATATGTGTGTAGTCTTTTAAATCTTGTGGTTCTAAACTTGCATTGGGATTGAAAAACTTGCCAAAAATAGAAAGATGCATTCTTTTTGGGACAAACCAAAAAGAAAAGTAAGACACTTAGTAGGCGTTTTAGCCATGAAAATCAAATATTTTTCACTTTATTTGGTATTTTGGAGTTGGAGTTGAAGATAGAATTGTATTTGGTTATAGTTTTTGCAAAGAATATTTGGTTGTTTGAATGTACTGAAAGTGAAAACAAGTTTTTTGGTGTTTTCCAAATTCTTGGAATTTTTATGACCAAACGTTGATTTCCAAATAAAGTGAAAGCGTTTTCCCAAAAAAGTGAAGAATTTTCATGGCCAAACGGGCCCTTAAATTGGGACGGAGGGAGTATTAAGTTAGATTTTTACTAATACTCTCTCTTTGAGAGTAATTTAGCTCTAAACATAATTTAAAATATAATATATTTCTTATGTAAAGGGATCAAAAACATACAATTTAGATATTTGAAGGTTAATTATTCTTAAGAAAATACTGCAAGAATCAAAATCAGAATTTCATAATATCTGCGGGATAAAAAATAAAATTATCCCTTCAATTTACAATAAAACTTGTTTTCAACTTTCAAGTCAGATAAATGTACCTACAAATTCAGTGTTTTAAAAGGTAGTTTTGGGACTAGTCTCGGGGCTAGCCCCAGGGCGTGACACTAGCAAAATGATGGTATATTACCTATTTTACCCGTATTATTAATTATTGAGTTGGCAGGTTCAAGAAATTAGTAGCGACTGCACAACTTTTAGAGTATGTCAAGGAAATAAAAATGCTCAAAGGAATAATATAAGCACACATGAAAGACTCAACAATGGCTATATAGAAGAAGTTTATCAAACTAAAGAGAGAAGGTAAGAGGCTTTACTTAATAACTCAAAACTCTTGAATCTCACTGCAATAAAAATATGTGATATAGCATCCATATTTATAATACTAGAAACTAAAATAGACTAGGACTAGAAAAACCTATTCCAATGTGGATTTGATAAATAAATCCTAACTAGACATGAATTAAATAAACTAAATCCTAAACAACTTAGGTTTCCTACTCTTGGTTTATTTCCTACATAGCCTCCCTTAAACCAAGATCTTCAAACTTGACCATGCCTAGCATCATCTTCAACTTTATGAACAACTCCAATTTTAGTGGCTTTGTGAAAACATCAAAGCAACTTGTTCTTGGTCTTGCAATAAGCAACAACTATCTCCTTATCTTGAACCAAATCACGAATGAAGTGATATTTAATGTCAATGTGTTTGCTGCGACCATGAAAAACTGGGTTCTTTGTTAACTCAATCACAGACTTGCTATCACAAAATATTTTTGTAGGACTATCTTGCTTGTGTTGAAGAAATCCAAGCATCCTTCTCAACCATAATGCTTGTGTAGCACTACTTGTTGCAGCCATGTACTGTGCTTCAGCTGTTGACAAAGCAACAACTTGTTGCTTTTTTGAAGACCAAGAAAATGCACCAAACCCCAAAATAAAATGCATATCCAGAAGTACTTTTTCTCTGCATCATATCACCAGCCCAATCACTCTCTGTAAATCCAACAAGACTACTATCAACGTCTTTGAATAAAATATGCCCTTAACATTGCGTACCGTGAATATATCTCAAAATTCTCTTAGCTGCTTGCAAGTGTGATTGACGAGGCGACTCCATAAATCTGCTAATTAATCTAACTCCATAAGTAATGTTAGGTCTTGTAGAAGTCAAGTACCTTAGACTCCCTACCAATTTTCCAAAATACGTGGCATCAACAAAATCACCAGTTCCATTTTTAGTCAACTTCAATTTTTCTTCAACAGGGGCAGAATTAGCTTGGCTTTGTCCATATTAAATCTCTTCAAAATTTCAACAACATATTTTTTCTGAGACATAAAAATTCCACCTTCCAATTGAGTCATCTCAAACTGTCGAATCATGGCCTCCCTAAATTCAGAAATTAGTTTGGAATTATTGCCACTAAATATTAAGTCATCCACGTACAAACACACAATGAGAATGTCTCCACCAGAATTGAATTTGATGTATAGTGTATGCTCATCGGGACATCTATGAAAACCATGTCCAATAAAATAATAATCAATACGAGTATACCTAGCTCTAGGAGCTTGTTTCAACCCATATAACGCTTTCTTCAACTTGTAAACTTTATTTTCTTGACCCTTTTTGACATACCCTGCAGGCTACTCAACATACATTACTTCCTCAAGAACACCATTCAAGAAAGCAGATTTCAAATCCATTTGATAAATTTTCCAACAATTATTTGCAGCAAGAGAAATAATCATAACAATTGTATCAAGTCTTGCAACAGGTGCAAATACCTCAAAATAATCAATACCTACTTTCTGCTTGTATCTTTTAACAACTAATCTTGTCTTAAAGCGATCAACTTCTCCAGTTAATTTGTATTTGGTCTAGTATACCCACTTGACTCCAATTGGCCTTTTCGAAGGTGGTAAAGTAGTCAATTCCCATGTGTTATTTTTCTCAATAGCATGAATTTCTTCATTCATTGCATGTATCCAACAATCATCTTTCACAGCTTCCTCAAAAGTAACTTAATCACAGTCTGCAAATAGAGCAAAATTCATAATATCTTCCTCGGATAAGTCATTATCATTACCAAAAACATACTCTTGCAAACAGGCTGGTAAATGGTGATGTCTTTGCGGGCGATTGAATGTCTCTGTTTGAATAGGTTGCGCTATTTGTTCCTCTTGATGTCTGCTAGAACTTCCTTCCTCCATGACTGGAATCATTGGTTAAGACATGGAAGGTTTAGGATCCTTCTTTGATCAATCCCAGGCACATTGCTCATCAAAGGTAACATCTCTGCTAATAATTATTTTTCCTGTATCTGAATTGCATAATTTGTAACCCTTTGTCTCATGACTGTAGCCAATAAAAATACACTTTTCTGCTTTATCATCCAATTTCTTTCTCAAAATATCAGGAACATGAGCATAAGCAAGACAACCAAATACTTTTAGATGAGAAATACTTGGTTTCTTACCTGTCCAAACTTCTTGTGGAGTTTTTCCAAAATTAGATCGAGTAGGACACCTATTTAGAACATAAATTGCACAGGAAACAGCTTCTGGCCAAAATCCTTTAGGAATATTTTTGGAATGCATCATAGATCTCACCATATCCATCACTGTTCTATTTTTTCTTTCAGCCACACCATTTTGTTGAGGAGTATATCTAGCTGTCAGTTGATGCTTAATACCATACTTCTTCAACTAATTATCACACACAAGAAACTCAGTTCCCCTATCACTTCTCAATGTCTTAATAAAATATCCACTTTGCTTCTCTACATAAGCCTTGAAGCTCTTAAAAACTTCACATACATCTGATTTATTTTTCAAAAAATATACCCAAGTCTTTCTGCTGAAATCATCGATGAAAGTAATAAAATACTTACTACCTCCATTAGAAGGAACTTCAACTAAGCACAAGTCTAAGTGGATTAACTCCAATGGTGCATTAGCTCTCCAAGCTTTGCCTTTTTGAAAAGGTTCTTTGTACTTTTTCCCCAAAATACAAGACTCACACCTTCTATCAGGAAAATCAATAGAAGGCAAACCATCAAATTCTTTCTTGCAAGAAAATTCAAACTCCCAAAATTCAGATGCCCAAAGCGTAGATTCCACAGCCAAGTATCATCACAATTCACAGAACTAAAGCAAGGTAAATCACCACGATTGAGATAAAGAGGCCATAATGACTATTATTCATCTTTATTCTTGCAATTAGTCCTATTTTATCATCACTGATAGTTCCTGTTCCGTACTTAAAACGCAAATCATAAACTTTTTCTGTTAGTTGCCCCAAACTCAATAAATTGTGATGAAGACTCGGAACATAATATACCTCAGATATAAAATGAGAAGATCCATTTTTTGAAGTAATAGGAATTTTTCCCCTTCCAACAGCAGGCACCTTTTCATTATTGCCAAGTCTTACTATAGCTTTAAATGATTCATCCAGATCAACAAATAATTCCTTATTTCTAGACATATGATTGCTACAACCAGAATCAATAAACCATTCATTCCCTTTATTTTCTTCAGTCGCGGAGCTAGAAAACAATAATATCTCTTGTTTATCTCCATAATTTTCAGCCATCTTTACATGTTCTTCCCTATTTTCAGATTCATTGTACCACCAATCATGTTGATAATGTCCATACTTTCCACAATTATAACACTGAACATTTGATTTATCACGTCTTTAAAAATTTTGATTACTCTGTTGTTCCCTCCTGAAATTATTATCATTTCTCTGTTGATAGGCAAAAATTACCTCTACCACGGCCTGGATAATCACCTCTACCACCTCGTCCTCTACCACTGAAATTGTGACCTCTTTGATTTGTTTCAGCCAGATTTGATGTTTTTTTTTTCTTTAGGTTGATTCACCTTCACTTGCAATGCCTCATCAATTGTTTGTTGATTCAGGGATATCTCATATGTCACCAGTTCACCTTCTAAATCATCAAGTGTCAAAGTGCTAAGATCTTTGGTTGCCTCAAGAACCGTCTTCTTAGTGTGAAATTTATACTCAAGGACCGCAATATTTTTTCAGCAACTTTAACTTGGTCTAATGCTTCTCCATTAGACGTCATATCATTGACAATATCAATAACTCTTGTAAAGAATTCTTTGACAGACTCTGTAGGTTTCATTTGGGCCAATCATACTGTCTTCTAAGCTCTTGCAATTTGACTTTCCTTACGTCTGCAGAACCTCGATGTGAAAAAAAAATTCCAAGCCTCCTTTGCATGCAAAAATTTATTGTATACATGCAATTCGACCTTGCTGTTAAGGTAGAAACGTGCCTTATAATCTAATTGTCTATTTTTCTCCAAATCTTTAGCTGCTTCACCGGTCAATGTTGTGCCTTCTGGAGTTTCCACAAACCCTGTATCAATAATGGACCATAGTCCAACGACATTGAAAAAATTCTTCATCTGTTGATGCCAACTCTCAAAATTATGTTTGCCATTAAACACAAAAACGAGACAATTTGGTAAATATGGAATATTCATATTCTTTTATATGTGTCGGATCTCACATGAGGCTTTGGTCGGATCTCACACAGGCTCTGATACCAATTAGAAGGAAATAAAAATAATGAAAGGAATAATATAAGCACACGTGAAAGACTCAACAATGGCTATATAGAAGAAATTTATCAAACTAAAGAGAGAAGGTAGGAGGCTGTACTTAATAACTCAAAACTCTTGAATCTCACTACAATAAAAATATGTGACATATCATCCTTATTAATAATACTAGAAACCAAAATAGACTCGGACTAGAAAAACCTATTCCAGTGTGGATTTGATAAATAAATCCTAACTAGACATGATTTAAATAAACTAAATCCTAAACAACTTAGGTTTCCTACTCTTGGTTTATTTCCTACAGTATGTCTTATTGATTTCAATTATTAGGTTACTTAATAATAATTAGGGGCTGTAGACACATAATTTTGACCCGCCTCGAGATTCCGTTTTCACCATTTTTAGTGTTTAAACATTTTCCTACGTTTTGTTTCGTCATTTTGGGTCTTTAATTTAATTTAGGAAGTTTCGTTTGAAAAGCGGAAAAAAAAAACATGTTTTATATAGTTTAGTTTAGCTTCGTTTTATTATGAAAAGGAGAAAAGTTTCAAAAATAAATAAATATGTTTTACCTCTTTTAGTTTAATTCGAGTTAAAAACTTTATTACTTAAATATTGAATAATTTGCATTTTTTTTAATCTGCTTATTTTGACTTAGGAGGTTTTGAATTTTAATTTATTTATCTATTCAGTCATTTTTATTTTATTTTATTATTTTTAAACAATTCCCAATTACCTCTTGCCAACTCATCTTCTAGAAAATTCCTCACCACTAGATATTTTTTAAATAATTACACGATCACACTTTTAGGTGCACATGGATACCGTACACCCCTTTTTGAATTTAATCACATGCCCACATTATAACATTTCTACGTAGGATACCTTTTTCCTTCGTACCCTACACTAGTATGTATGAAATCATTTCTGCATAGGATTTTTTTCCCTTCCGAAAAGGCATACGACAAAGTCCCAAGGGAGGTGTTTGGAGGCTAGAGGTGTACCTATGGTGCACACTAGGGCGATTAGGGACATGTACGATGGGGCCAGGACTAAGGTAAGGACAGTGGGAGGAGACTCGGAGCACTTTCCAGTGATGGTGGGGTTGCATCAGGGATCAGCTCTTAGCCTTTTTTTGTTTGCTTAGTGATAGATGGATTGACGCGGCAAATCCAAGGTGAGGTGCCATGGTGTATTCTTTTCGTGGATGATATAGTTCTGATTGACGAGTCTCGCAGCAAAGTTGATTCTAAGTTGGAGGTTTGGAGACATACCCTAGAGGTCTAAAGGGTTTAGGTTGAGTAGGACCACGACAGGATACTTGGAGTGCAAGTTTAGCAATATATCACAAGAGGTTGACATGGAAGTGAGGCTTGGTACCCAGGCCATTCAAAAGAAAGAAAGTTTCAAATATCTCGGGTCAATTATTCAAGGCAATGGAGAGATTGACAATGATGTCACACATCGTATTGGTACGTGGTGGATGAAATCGAGGCTTGCATCCGGAGTCTTGTGTGACAAGAAGGTACCATTAAAACTTAAAGGCAAGTTTTACAAAGCGGTGGTTAGACCAACTATGTTGTATGGGCCGAAGTGTTGGCCAGTCAAGAACTCTCACGTTCAGAAGATGAAAGATGTGGAGATGCGGATGCTGCGATGGATGTGTGGGCATACTAGGAGAGATAAGATAAGAAATGAAGACATCCGGGATAAGGTGAGAGTGACCTCTGTGGAGGATAAGATGCGGGAAGCGAGATTGAGATGGTTCGGGCATGTGCAGAGGAGATGTGCGGAGGCGCTCCAGTATGAAAGTGTGAGAGGCTAGCTAGGGACGGTTTTAGAAGAGGTAGAGGTAGGACGAAGAAGTATTGGGAAGAGATGATTAGACAGGACATGACACAGATCTGACTTACTGAGTACATGACCTTAGATAGGAGATTATGGAGGTCATATATTAGGGTATAGGGTTAGTTAGTCGTTGAGTGCTTTTCTACTTATCCTTGCATACTAGTAGTTGTAGTATTAATCTTGTAGGCCCTTGTGTTTGATAGTAGCTTACTATGTCTTGTTGTACTGCTTTGGATTGCTTGTTCTTTTTTCAGCTACATCGTCCTATTATCTTGAGTTATTACTGCTTATTATTACTGCTTATTGTTACTGATACCTTTTCATCTCTCCTTGAGCTAGGGGTCTATCGGAAACAGCCTCCCTACCCGTCAAAAGGTAGGGGTAAGGTCTGCGTACACTTGACCCTCTCCAAATCCCACCTGATGGAATTTTACTGGGTATGTTATTGTTGTTGTATTTTTTCCCCTTCTAATCCACTACCCAAAATATCCTAGAGGATACACATGCACAGAATAGCCAAAATAATTGGGAGAGACAGAAAACATAGCTACGATATACATATTCATTAGAGAGAAAGGCACGTTGAGGGGAACAGAGAAAAAGTCTTAGTTGGCCATGAGATAGCCATTGTTATAGCTCCTCCTTTGTTCATTTAACCAAATCATCTGAGTTTCTCCTGCTGATCAAGCAGTGAACGTTGTTATGCCCTATTTTGAACTGGTCCAATATAGTTTGCAATTTCCCGGTTATTCTAACTGGTTTAAAAGAAGTTAGAGTCGCCACCTAATTTTTAAGGGAAATCAGGAAACCTATATGTATTTGTGTGTCTACTCCATTTTTAGTCCACGAAACATATGATATTCTAGATAAGGATTTTATTTACCCCAAGGGAAAGGTATTAAGCATCCCTCAGAGCCTGTCCGAAGACAGTCCTTAGACTTAGTTTAACTGAACACTAGAGGGGATTATCTATCTGTTTATCATTATTATTACCTGTTTTCAAAATGTTATGAATTCATGAAAAGCTACACTAGGTGATAATATACTAAGTATATATAGTGTATAAAAATGTATTTATATCAAGTATCAAGTATTCATAAAGAATGTATAGTAAAAAAGAATATATAAAAGAGTATAAAGAGAATGTATCTCGTAAGTATAAAAATATATCTGTTAGTACAAAGAGTGTATATATATATGTTAGTGTAAAGAATGTATAACTATATAAAGAATATATATAAAAAAAATGTAAGACTATGTAAAATAAATATATCAAGGATATAAAGAATGTGCGTCTATGTATATTAAAAGAATGTAAGTATATTAAACATATAAAGAACATATTTCAAGTATAAAAGAGTGTATATCAAACATAAAATGTATAAAGAATTGTATAACTAGGTATATTAGCGCATAAAGAATGTAAAAATAATTCACGAATATTCATTGGTGTAAAGATTTTATATAATGAAATTATTCAGAAAAGTGAAGTTTATTTGACTTGTTTCTACCGTTTAGTTAAAAAGGGTGTTCGTTTAATGAATATCCTATCAAAACGATAAGGAACAAAAGGATAGTAAAATAATTTGGTAAAAAATAAGTATAAGGAATTATGTATAAAAAAAATGAGTGAAAAGATATAATGCCTTTAAAGAATAAAAGATTTGTAAATGGACGACTTAATATTTACCTAGCGCCAAAATGTGGATTTAACTTAACTAAAATAGGTATTAGTGTACACGAAACAATATAAAATGGACGTTGTATTAAAAGTGTATAAAGAATATAAAATAAAGGATGGACTAGTATTTTTGCCTAAACGCCAAAAGTGTGAATTTAATTAACGAAGTATTTATATCGGGTCAATCTAATCAATTTATGAAAGTGTAGACGGCCTAAGTCTTGCCTAAAGCGAATAACGAACTTTAAATTAAACATATAAGCGACAAGTAATTAAATATCCTCGCCCAACATTAAAGTGAAGTTTCCACTACTCCGAGTTTATGTTTTGTACAATTTTAAATAACGCGTGAAAGTAAATACAAACAAGGATTCGATGAAGTCTTCGGGTTCCTTCCGAGTGTCGTCTTCGGGATGTGTCACCGGACACCTGTATAAACACTTAGTAAAAGTGTTAGTAAGAGAATAAATAACTATCGAATGAATCAAAGAAATAACGAATAAACTTAAAATAAAAACCCGTCTTTTGTACATGGGAGGCCTTGGAAATCGACGGAAATTTCTTCATCGGCCATTTGGGTTTACAAATTATTTTAAAAGTGATAAAAGGAGTAACAATGTCAACAACATTCTCGGGCAGCGAGCTCGTAGCTAGTCGGCGGAGAAAGATTAAACACAATACCAATGGCCACCGGAGTAGTATTTTCCGGGCACAAAACCAAAGCAAAAGAAAAATATAAAAGATAATCTCGAAAAAGGCGTAGCGTAGCAAGAGTAATAGCAACAACAATTTTCCAGAAAATGCTAAGTCACTGAAAAATTCCAAGAAAACAAACAGCAAAAGCAGCCAAGTACGAGCAACAACACGGAGGAAGGTCATCGGAGAGCCCAAATTCAGTCCATCAATCAGAAATATAAGAAAATAACAACACAACAGAGCAATCATCAAGGCAACAGTTGAGAACAAACGAGAAAATGAGCATAAAGAGGATAGTGGGAGAAAAAAAACAAGAAACATTAAAGAGAGAAAAGAAGACAAGAAAACCAAAAAGAAAATAGGGCTGGCCGGATTTAATGGAGGTCACCGGAAGTGGGCCAGCTCGTCGGCGTTGGTGGTGACGCAACGGCGCAGCTGCAGTGAAGGAGAAGGAGACGAGAGGGAGCAGCGGGGAAGAGAGTAAAAGGGATGGGGTCGTTGATGGTTGGCTGCTCCGGTTCACCGGAGCAGTGAAGAAGACAAAAAAAAAAGGGGCTGTTTTGGTGGCGTTGTGGTGGTCAGAAAACAGAGGAGAAAAGCTAAGAGGAAAGAAGGCAGCGTTTCGGGAGAGAGAGCGAGATGACGTGGTGGGATCTAGTGGCGGTTATGAGGCGGTTTGCGGGGGCAGCCGACCATCCGATGATCAACTCCGGTGGTGGCAAACAAGTGAAACAGCGAGGGAGAGACGAGAGGGAGAAGATGGAGACAAAGTGGTGGAGGTGTGGAGGCTGCTCCATGGTGACGTTATTGGTTGCTCCGGCGACGTGAGTTTGCCGGAGAAGATGGCGGAGAGGCGGTTGTCCTAGAGGAAAAAAAGTTAGGGGTTTTGTTTAAAGCTAAGATCTGAAAATGTTTTTGTTGTGTGTGTAGAAGATGAATACAAAAGATGAAAAAATAACATTAAACCCCCCAACTTCTTTTATAAAATAAAGTGACCCATTTTATTGTCCAAAAAAATATAAAGTCATACCCCCTTGTCCCCTCAATGCTTATTTTAATGGGGATTTCATCCTTTTAACCAATGAATAAAAATTTATTAATCAATGGATCAAGAACCCAACCCATCACCTCAAATATCAGCTTTTTTAAAAGGCGACGAGATCTTGACTTGATCGAATTTTTTCTCTGCATTTAAAAATTAATTGCTCCGATTTTCTCTGCACTGACGGACTATACTAAAATATAGTTAATTAATACATGTATAAATAATGTAAGTATAAAAATATAAATATTAATGTATAAGATATAAAAATGTACTGCTATAAAATAAAGAGACAATTATTAATTTCACAAAACGGTAGTATTACGCTGTGCATGTGCAAAAATAATGATTCTTAAAAATGACAGTAAATTGATAAAATTCTTAAAATAAGGATAATCATCAATAAATTGTCGAAAAATGAAAAAATGTGTAAAAAAGCTATTTTGTGCTCTTTAACGAATCAGGACCACTCGAAACGTTAATTTTAAGCACGGCGAGCCAAAATTAGGTGTCAACAAACGTGACCCAAAACAAATCATCATGTTCACTTAATTTTGACTCCTTTCCGATACACCATCCCTTCAGCTAAGACACCACCCTATCACTCTAAAATTGACCCATCCTCTTCCTAAAACACCCACCCTAAATCAGCCCTAAACAATCTTCTCCACCACTAGAAAAACACCATGAACCACCCTTGAAATCCGACACCACATAAACACCATAAACCAGTACCTAAACGACCCTCTTTTATACCTGAAAACCTGCAACATTCTCCCCCCGCTTTCCGTCAAAAACACCCAGAACCACTGGTTCTTTCAGTTTGGGTTCAAGTTGGTTCGAGGTTTGTTGTCGAGTTTCGACCAAGGATCTGGTCAGTTTTAGCCGAATAAATTTTGCGGAATCAAAGCATTTGAGGTCCATTTCGTAATCCCATTTTTATGTCAATTTTTATATCACTGCCTGTTGCTCTATTTTGTTGGGTGTTTATCTTGAGTTTTGGGTGACTGGATTTGTGGATTATTCGGCTTGTTATGAAATCAGCAACTGTTAAATTCAATTTTGCCATTTTCCCTTGTCTATCTCATTATTCCTCGTGAATTAAGCATATTAAAATCCAGATGGGAAATTGAATTATTCAGCAAAAATAGGCCACGGGTGGGTTTAAGCTAAATAGAGAAATTTAGGTCTTGGTCATTTTCTACATAACCGATAATTGGATTTGAAATAAGTTAGTCGTAAACCGTGATTAATAAATATTGGATAGGTATGCAAATTTTAGGATGCGATGCATGAATTTGAAGGCGAAAGGTTGCCCCTTTAGTTGAATTAATTTTATTCGAGGAATGCCCCGAGTACGTCTTGTGACAGTTCGCTTTTTCGTGTGGGTTTAGGGCGCAAGAAGGCTACTACGAACTCGCTGACGCTCCTTCGGATTTGTTTTGAAAAAGAGTCGCCACCTAATTTTTAGGAAATTAGGAAAAATCGAATTTGAAGGGTTTATTCAAATGCAGTGAGAAAACCTTCGTAATCCAGAGTTCTAAGTAAAGGTTCTGATGATCCCCTAGAGAAGGTGTTAGGTACCCTGAAGATAAGGATCCGTACTATACGGTTGACCTTCGAATTCCAGTGCATGAGTATTTGTTTAAACTGCTTATTTCATGTTTATTTTCCCTTTAAAAAGAATTGTCATGCATATCATATGTTTTTTGGAAAAATTTGAATATATTCCCTTTATATATAGGGTATCGTAGTTCCGGATTTACAATATATGTGTATAAATCTCCCTTTACGTATAAGTAGTATATATGTTTATTAAAAATGAGTCTTGGTTTATAAATTAAGTCCTTATTATACTCATACACTTGGCTCGGGTTAGTTCGTATCGGTACGTTCAGCCTTATCTGGAATTACGAATTGATTTTTATACATCATAAGGGCGTTTTCATATCTAAAAATGAGTATATCTTGCCTGAAAATACTCGCTTATTTGGGCCTGCTTTGGGCCAAAATAGCATCACATCTCAGGAGTCCCTTTTGATACTTTAAACAAAAACAGATTTTGCAATTTTTAGAAGAACACCCGATTTTAGATTCAAAACTGATCCAATTCTTGTCAAAGATTTACCATTTTTATTTAGTGAGAAGTATATAAGTTGGGGCCATTGACATTGAACCTGTTTATTGAAAGCTAAGTCAGAAAAATCCTTTGTGGTAAAAAAAACTGATTGAGTTAATAATTCACTTTTGAAACAATTCTTGCTATAAGATGTGGCTACCATTTAAGACTCTAGGAAAAAATCAGTTATGGTTTAGGCCTTTTGAGGAAAAAACAGTTTGGCGAGATTCCAATTTTATACTTAGTTATATAAATGTCATGTTTAAGTCCGTGATTTTTGAAAACTCGCACGGGGACCTAAAGTCGACTAAACGACATAAGAACAGTTGTCCTAAGACATCTAATTCCGACGATAAGTTTTTTTCCACTATAATATGAGTTTGCATACACATCTTTACAAAGACATCAAATTGAAAATAAATTTACAAAAAATGTAAGGAGACAGTGTTAGACTAGGGGCGTACCACGCCCCTAGTTGGTCATTTTCACCCATGAATGGGCCTTCTGCTCGCCTCGCTATCTTCCTTTTGTCTTCTCGGACTCTATTTTGAAGTAGTATTCCTACTTGGGCCTTAGGCCCAAGAGGGTGGTTTCATGCATTTTTTGACCCGAGTGGTCGCGTGATAGGAGGGGGGAAGGGGGAGAAGAAAGAAAACACCTGTTAGTTTATAATCGCTAAACTTATCACTAAGGTAAATAAATAAAGTTAAAAACGCACACATGATCGAATATGAACGCGTATATATATATATATATATATATATATATATATATATATATATATATAAGGCACCTACACTTGTTCCATTCTTGCCCCTTTTGCCTACTCTAAACAAAGCTCAAGCTATCCTAAGACTTAGGCATGACATGGGGGCTAGGTCGGATCTGTATATTCGATGTCACACAAGTTCCAAGGGGTTTCGAGGAACCCTAGGCATGGCTAACACCGGGAGATTAAGACAACCCCGAATTACCACGCTTGGCCTTAGATTTATTGGGCCTTATTGAGAGTGGACAGAGAGAGTACAGAATCAAAGGCTATGGATACACAAATAATCTACTAATAGCTTAAATGAGCAGTCATGGGCACTGGACAGGCATATACATTGAGACAATTCTCCTAGAGAAAATTAGACATCACAACACAACACTTGACCAAATCAAATTCAACTTCTTTTAAAGAGGGAAAGGCAAGCAGTACCAGCAGTTGTAACAGAAATACAGAGAAAGGAGACAAATGGTTTCCAAGAGAGAAATGCAACAAACCAAAACTTGCATAGGCCCCTAAAACAGTCTAACCAAATGACAGCCAATCTCAAAAAGATTTACAAGCATCTTATGTTCAGCAGGGAATTCTAATCTAAACCTCAATGGGACTAAACTTAGGTTGGCATGTCCAGCAGGCATATTAAAGTGATGGGAGTTGCACATGATCTAATGTAGGCAATAATATTGAACAAAATGGAATACTCACTCATAAGCAAGCATACAAAGTTATTTCAACAGGAGGAAGAGAAGCAGAAGGGAGAGAAATAAGTAAAAACAAACAAGAAGGTCTTATAAAACACACAGGAAATCAATAGCACAAAATGGTGTGGGAGGTAACCCATGATGCTAGAGATGAAAGAGGGCAGAAGCAAGGCCACAAGAGAAGTTAACCGGCATAAGACAAATACAGGTCCTGGGGCCGGGAATCACACACACTAATGGAGTAGCCTAAACAAAATCAAAACATGATAAAGAAAAGGTTTCACTCCTCTAATGTAAAACAGGAAAGTTCGAATGACAATATCACATAGGCATAGGGTGAGTAAGACACACAGCTAGGGAGATACAAAACAACTCATGACAGCTTGATTCTAATCCTATGCAAGGGGAGGGGTAAAGACAAGATACAACCATGGACAGGTGGAGGTTAAGACAATACTTTAGACCAGTCTCAAACCAAAACAAAGCTCAGGAACCCCTAGACCCTGTAGGCCAAAGGTCTTTAAGCCAGAAAAGAGAAAAAGAGGTCACACAACACCTGTAACGGTTTGCATTTTCGCGGGCGAGGTTAGCGCTCGGAAAAGCTACTTCAAAATCGTTGATGCTCTTTCGAACCTGTTTTGAAAAAAGAATCACCACCTAATTTTTAGGAATTTAGGAAAACAAGTTTTGAAGGGTTTATTCAAACGCCGCGAATAAACCTTCGTAATCCAGAGTTCCAGGTAAGGGTTCTGATGATCCCCTGGGGAAGGTGTTAGGCACCCCAGTATTAAGGATCTGCACTATACGGTTGACCTTCGAATCCTGGTGTATGAGTATTTGTTTAAACAGCTTCTTTTGTGTTTATTCTCCCTTATAAGTAAACTGTCATGCATATCATATGTTTTGAAAAAAGAGTATATTCCCCTTTATTTATAGGGGTATCATAGTTTCAGTTTCATATTGTCCGTATATAAAAACAATGTGAAC
>NC_081353.1:54101208-54189863 GCF_029784015.1 Lycium ferocissimum | reverse complement strand
TATGTGTGTGTATTGTTCCATTTGATGGTTGATACTACGAGTAGTGGTGAATATCGAGAATGTATTTACTATCTTGTTGAGATATGTTTGATATACCGTTGTTGGTATTTGCATTGTGATACACTGTTGACGTACCCGTTGTTGGTACTAGTAATATTGATACATTGTTGGCATACCCTTGATGGTATTGTGATATGATACATTGACGGCGTACCTCTTCGTGGTACTTGTGATATTGAACTTGATTGTTGATACTTGATGTAGGCATTGCACTCATTCTCACACATTCATGATGCATGGCTGATACCCGGTGATGATCCGGTGTCGTTGATTGAGTATATTGATATTTGATAAACTCCTTGTTGGTATTTGTAAAAGCCGATGTCAGAAAGATCCATTCCGGAATCGTTGATTGTATGAAACTGATGTTTGATAAACTTTTTTACTTGAGTGATTGTGAGAAAGCCGATGTCGGAGGTTCAATTTCGAAATCATTGATAAGTGCATTGCATACATTCCCTCATATTCATGATGCATGGCCACTAGCCGGTAATTATCCAGTATCGTTAATTAGGCGACTCTTTTACTTGAGTGATTGTGAGAGGCCGATGACCGACGATCTATTCCAGCATCATTGTTGCATGGCCGATTCGGATGTTATTCCGGAATCGTTGTTAGTGTATGGGCTCCGCGGGTCCCCCAGAGTGGTGCCGGTGAGACTCCCCCTGTGACCAATTAGCCAGGGTCCCGTTTGTCTGTTGGGCAAAGATCCGGGGTGGGTGGCACTTAGACTTCGCGAGTCACACTGGGTTATGCTACCGAGACGTCGATATTTCCGTCCGGAGTACATGTGTACACCTCATTTGCATGGCATTATATCTCATCCATTCTATTATTGTATTGCACTGCACTATGACTTGATTGAGGTGTTGTGATGATTGGATTGTGATGACTCTATTATGACGATGGATTGTGATGATTCTATTGTGATGAGTGAATTGGATATATACATATTTCGGATTTGGTGAACTTGGGTTTAAAGGCTTTACGTAGGCAACGACGAATACTTGGTTGTGATCTTATTATCTTTTACTTGTTGGATTTCTTGCTATCTACTTATTTTCTGAATTGTGTTATCTATGCTTAGTCAGCCGATGATGCCTACCAGTACTGTTGTTTTTACTGACCTGCACTTGTTGCATTCTTTTGTGAATGCAGAGTATCAGGTCGGATCTACTTCTCTGACTCATGGCTGATCGACTCTTCAGCTTCCACTTGAGTTTTCCAGGTGAGCATGGCGTCCGCTGACCTCAAAGACTCTTCTATTGCTTATGTCTTGCTTTCCATTCAGAGACATGATTTGAGACTACTGGAGTGGATTTCATTTACTTCCGCACTTGTTAACATTATATTATATTGTGAGACTTGCGTTATTTTACTTTCTTCCACTATTTTCTATTATTGTGAATGTTGAGTTAAGGGTTCGCCTACCGAGATGGGAAAGGTAGGTGCCCGCATGACCTAATCTTTGAAATGGGTCGTGACAATTCAAGACCAAATGAGACCATGTTCTAGTCGAATCAACAGCATTCAATTTTTTTTTATGTCTATCACCAAACATGAACTAAAAAAAATTTCCATAATAATCAGAAGGAAGCTGGAAAATAACTTACTTATCACTAGCAACAAACCATTCAACAATAAGCAAAAGAAAAGCTGGAAATTAACTACCTATAACTAACAACAAACCATTCAACAATAAGAAAATGAAAGCTGGAAAATAACTACTTATCACTAACAACAAACCATTCAACAATAAGCAAAAGAAAAGCTGGAAATTAACTACTTATCACTAACAACAAACCATTCAACAATAAGCAAAAGAAAAGCTGGAAATTAACTACTTATCACTAACAACAAACCATTCAACAACAAGCAAATGCAAGCAAAGTTGACAGGAATTAAAAGGAAAACAATAAATAAAAAGAGTATTACCTTTCTTGGGCACGGTCAAGACCAAATGGGGATTTGAAAGGAATTCCCTCTCCAAACACAAGCCCAGCAACAAAACAAAATGAAGAAACAAGAATTTAGACTAGGTTTTTGAGCAAATCGAAACAACCTTAAAAGAAATTAAAATTTTAACTTTTGAGAACTTTTAAATCTCAGATTTCTTAACTCTTTTCCAGTCCCGACCTCCTTTCTCGTGGAAGGGGGGGGGGGGGGGGGGGGGGGGGGGGGTTATTTATAGAAACTCAGAATGCACATCAAGCTTACAACAATGGTGTGGGACTCCATAAATCCAAGCCCAAATCGCAAAGGAAGGGCTCAGATTCAAAGGTCACATGAAATCAACGGTCACAATCGCCTTTCATGACTGCAAATGAAGTAAAATAACAAACAAAATCGCAAATGGTACCTCATAGGGGCTATTTTTGATGAAAATCGAGCAAAATCGGGGGAAAAAGGACGAAGCTTTTAATGCTTCGTCCTCTCTCCAACCACCCACCAACGTTAACAGCCACAGTACGATGATTTTACCCGACGAGAGGGGTAGGAGGGGTAGGGAGTAGGGAGGCAAACCTTAGCTCTTTCGTAAAAAAATAACATGGAGGCCCCTTTATGTTGTCAATATACCGAGGGATTATTATATTGCATCTTGGGCTGGGTCAGCCTCTTTGTGGGCTGGTCCTGGCCCTATTTTTTTAAAAAAAAAAACTGAACCCTTTTCGTATATTATGCACGTATACGCGCATATATTGAGTGTGTACACACTCATAGGGAAAAACAAATAGTCCAGTAAAATAGGTTGCTACTTAAAGTACGCAATCGTAAAAAGAGATAATTAAAACGAGGGCGACAGAAGAAGTAATGAAATTAAAAAGAGTTTTGAAACCCATTTTGCAGACGATAACCTTAAATTGCTCTTTTAGTAATGAAAGATTGCAATTACAGTCAATCATTGTAATTAATTGCACAAATGCCCTGGCAATCAATTATTCGCAAGCGTAGCCTTATTCTGGTAGTTAAAAACCAATTAAGACTAATTTGCATCAACGTCCTTAATTAATCCGCCCATGACTTGGACATCTCAATTAAGGCTGTCCGGAGTTCAGAAATTTGCAAAATGATCCCAGCCGTATTGAACCATGAGTTGGCTAACCACGAGGCGGTCACTACTGCACAATAATAGTAACTGGGCTAGAAATCATAATAAAAAGTAATTTTGCTACAAGTGGAGAAAATATACCTATACAACAATAATTCAAGCTCGAGGGGTAAGAGCAACGAATTCTTTTAATTACTCAAGTCCCTTGGATAAAAATAAATGAATATGCCTTTTGCCTAACTTTTCTGATTTTTTGCTGAATTAAAGAACAATTATTTGAAATTGTATTGGCTACCAGGGAAATTATAGCAACTATTGTAAAATGCGGTAAAATGCAGGTAAACGTCTGGAATTAATAAAGCTTTGAAAAGTGTCTTCATTAATTTACGAAAGAAAAATGTTAACCTGAATAATTGTTTAAAATTATTCAGAAACCTCTGCGGGTGTATAAAATTGTCTTTTTCATTACGGAAAAGGGTCAAAAATACCCCTGAACTTTCAAACATTGTTCACTCATACCCTTCGTTACACTATTGGGCTAATTATACCCCTACCGTTATACTTTGGTGCAAATTTACCCCTGATTTAGATGGAGTGACACATGTCAGCCTCCTAATAAAATAACCCATCCCCAATTTTAATTAAAACCCACCTTTTATTTGACCCACTACCCAACTCGATTGCCCCTAAACTTATTCAACTGATAAACAACCAACCAAACACATCACAAACGTAGGACCCACACCAAACCCCTCATCATCTTCTTCATGATCAAGCGCCACCATCTTCTTAAAATAACCCGGGTGTTAAATGTTTTTTCTGGTTGAAATTAAATTTCATACAAACAAACAAACAAAAATAGCCCACTCAGAATTACTTTGTCAATCCAAATAGCCACTCAACTTCTCCCATTTTCCATTCTTTACAATCGTCACAGGTTAGTTATCGTTAAACCTTTTCTTAATCTTTCAAGTTCTTTAACGGAGGAACCAAAGCTCTGGAATTTCTGGAGCCAAGGTTTATGATGGAGCATTCATTAGTACCAGAAATAAGGATTTTGAGCATTGTGCTAAATGGGTTGATTCGAGCAGTGTGTTAATTCTAGTACTTCGGATGTTATGCTTGATGCATACAATTTTACAACTGTACTTAAATGTTTGTTTGTTGAAAGACATCTTACAACATAAACATTTCAAGCACAAAGTAATGGTGGCTTTGAAGTGACGGATGTCTTTGCAGAATCGCCGGTGGTGAGCGGCGGAGGATAGTGGCACTTGATGATAAAGAAGATGATGAGCGGTTTGGTGTGGGTCCTACGTTTGTGATGTGTGTGGTTGGTTGTTTATCAGTTGAATAAGTTTAGGGGTAATCCGGTCGGGTAGTGCGTCAAATGAAGGGTGGGTTTTAATTAAAATTGGGGATGGGTTATTTTATTAGGAGGCTGACATGTGTCACTCCATCTAGATCATGGGTAAATTTGCACCAAAGTATAACGGTAGGGGTATAATTAGCCCAATGGTATAACGAAGGGTATGAGTGAACAATATTTGAAAGTTCAGGGGTATTTTTGACCCTTTTCCATTTTTATTATCCAAGGACCTTGAGTAAATAAAGTAAATTATGGGAGGTCAAAAATCAGGTGTCAACAACACCCAGCCTGGATAAACAATTGCAGTAGTGAATTCAATTCTAGGCCATTATTCCTTCCCTTTAAGGCATAGGCAAACCACTCTCCCTTACCTGAAACCTTTGTGAATCCCAATATTATGAGGGGAAGGTCCAAGAAAATGGAAGCAAGAGTTTCAGGCCTTTGAAAGGGAAACAGGATAGGGTGGGTTCATCACCTCCCCATCTCCTTTTCTTGAGTCTTCTTTCAGCAAAAAGGGATCTTGGGCTCCACTGGTCACTACCTCCAACTCATGCCCAGGCTAACCTTTTTCTCTCCTAAAACCCTTTCCCCTATCTTAATGTCCTCACCCTAATCATCCAATGACAATATTAGACGTCTTAAGCAGACTTACACACATTCAACCCTGTCACCCCTTCCTACTTAAACAGACTCAGTGGTCCAGGTCTATAGGCTCTTGATGATTAAAGTTAGTGGTAAATGCTAGGGGCAGACTTCTCAGAGGCACAACATCAAGCAGTGGCAAACTAGCTAGCTCATGAGGACTAGATTCAGGTTTCAGAGACTGCTGACATCAAATCCAAATGCAAGCACTTGGCACAAGCATTCTCTTAGACACACAATAGGTGAGAACCAACTGATCAATCTTAACATCTCTAAACTGAACCAAAAAGAAAAAGGCAAGGGGAGAGACTCTTGTTCCTTATCATAACAGAATTCAAAGGAAGGACACACCCTTTTGTTTATCAGGATCAGACCATACAAGTAAGACAAAATTCAACATCAAGTGAAACATGGAGGCCACACGATAGTTTAGGAGGATTTTGAAAGCAAAAGAAGTCAAACAAAGAAAAGAGACACTATCACTGTTACGCCCCTCGTTTTCGCCATAGTAGTACTTATGGTTCCTAGTCGGGTGTGCCTTGAGAATAGAGACTCGTGTCCCAGTTTCGGAGGTAGAAAGTGCCTTACCCTGTGTACAAATGTACTCGCATGTATTCCTGGTAACTTACAGGATTATAAGTTGAACGAATCGAATCGACGCAATCTGAACTGAATCAGAAAATTCTGCAGACATCAGTCAGTGTTGACGGCCCGGCACTGTGCACCGTCAACATGTTTCTGCAATCAGAGATCTGTAGCTGTAAGTCGACGGGTTATCGACCCGCTCGTCAAACCGCCTCTCTGGAACTTTCCAGTTCCAGCTATAAATAGACGACCCTTGTTCTTATTTTTTATATCCCACCTTCTCCACAAGTTCTGAAAACTCTAGAATATTCCCTCTACTATATTAACACAAATCCAAGGGGGAAATCAAAGATCAAACACTAACAATCAAGTGTATAGGTGCTCACTAGGGTTTGTAGAGTGAAGGATTCCTTTTTGTGTTGATGTTAGGGTTTTCTCAAGTGGAGTATCTTCATCCAAAGACCATTCCTACATAATCAAAGGTGAGTTTTATACTTATTTCATGTTATTAAAGGTATTGAGTGGTTGAAAGAATGAATTAGAGAAGGAAGTAAAAATGTAAAAAGAAAAGAAAATCAGCAATCAAGGAGGTCCTCCAGCAGCTGATGTCGAGGCTTGGTTCGTTCTGGCCATCTTGGCCCTTCAAAGGGTAGTCTGGATATGAAGGCGTGCCTGATAGAGCTCTATTCTGACAAGTACCGGGTCTGTTTCTTCTAGGATTCTAGACAAATGCTTATCCGTGCCTTCCAAGCATTCTTTCATGAGTTGCTCTCCTTGGGCTTCCTGAGAAGGTGTGGGCTCTAGCACCTGTGTGAGAGCCAAGTGTCCTTGTAGCCACGCACGATATTCGGGGTCACACCCCACTTCGAACCTGTCAGAAGCCAGAGTTTCTAGGCCCCAACTCACTCGGCCATTCCGTTCCCTAAGGATTACTCCAGCGTGCCTGATTTTCTGCTCAGTTTGTTCGATGATAAATTGCTCAGAGTTTCCTACCTGAGGGATCACTTACCTCCTATCGAATTGCCTTCAAACCCTGGACGGGTAGTATGGATGGATTCCTCGAATCCCGACTAGTGGTACAAATGGACAATTCTTGCCTCGAACTACCACAGTCTCGCATATAAAGTCGGGGAACATCCAGCGGATTCGATCTTCAGTCAAGTCGGTAAAGAATTAAACCCAGTAATTTTTGGTCGTATAACCGAGATTGGGGCAGTAATTCACAAGGCGGTCTATTCGGTTCTGCCGGCTCTAACCCTGAACCTCTTTGGACATGTTAAGGTATTTGATAATCGACCACTGCAGCAGCATATTGCACCCTTGGAAGTATCAGAAATGATTTTGGCATTTGTCGAGAGCTCGGAAGATGTCAGCCAATATGATAGGTGCAAGGTCAAAATATCTCATCTCTTGATCTTTGGTTTTCTCGTTGAAGATTGTATAGGCCAGGTATATCACCTTGGTGTCTATAGCCAATGACTCGTCCTGTGGGAAAATTATAATGCCTAACAAGGCTATGGCGAAGGCTAAAGATCTAGCGGCTTCCTACTCTCCTCGGCTCCTGAATTCTATCTAATATAGGGTGTATCCGGTGACGTCTACGAATGTGCAGTACAGATCCCTGAAGGCTACAGTGGGCCCTTGTACCCAGGACGCTTCGATCAGGGAAAGAAATCCCATAATCTAGCCGACGGTGGGCCTGTGTGGCAATAACAGATTGTGGTCCGGCTTGTGTCGCCTCCTCATACAGGTTCCATTATTATCTATAGCGTCCCTAATCTCTTCTAGGGTAGGAGTCATTTCGATATCACCGAAACGGAACAATATTTCTTTGTTATCCCAGAATTCCGCCAATACCTCTATCTGCTTCGGGCGACCTTTCATCGTCATAAGAGAGGGTAAGTGGCCTAAAGTGCAGTTGATTGTCCTTTGGTGAGTATCCCCCAACCATTCAAACCAGGCCCTCAGCAATTCTAGAGCCTCAGTGACGATGTCAAAATGGATTCTTCGTTCCATCTAACAAACAAAACACGGTTAGGATTCCCCCTAACCCCATAGGATCAATGGTTCATTACATTGGCATAAACATGTTTCCACGTAACACATAGATGAGATGCGGTGTTTTTCGGGTCATAGACCGTCCGAACATGGGGTAGTCATTCTTAATGAGCTTTAGGCAGGTCTGAGATACCCAAGGCCCATCTAGGTATAAATGCTCTAGTTCAGTAGGGATTTGGCGTAGCTCTATCCTAGTTTTTCTAGAGTGGTTTTTCACGAATGACCGGGAACCCGAGCGGACAACTAGGGTTGAACCGTTAGGGCTGTTGGACGACCGCGTACCAACCTCGCCTCATAACGGTTCCAAGAGAAAATTTTGATTTTATAGTGAAGAAACGACCGCGTGCAGTCGCCTTTGGAACAAAGTGTAAAATAAATGCCAGAAGTGGCGGAGTTATGATATGCATGCAATGATAGCTAATAATTGCGGGAAAAGTAAACACATAAGGAGTTTATAACAGATATATTCATATTATCTTTATGGAATCCTTATGGTTAGAACCTTTAAGTCCCCAGTGGAGTCGCTATCTATAAGGATTCGCTTTTTTGCGCTGGTTTAGGGCGCAAGAAGGCTACTACGAACTCGTTGACGCTCTTTCGGGCTTGTTTTGAAAAAGAGTCGCCACCTAATTTTTAGGAAATTAGAAAAAATCAATTTTGAATGGTTTATTCAAATGCAGTGAGAAAACCTTCGTAATCCAGAGTTCTAGGTAAGGGTTCTGATGATCCCCTGGGGAAGGTGTTAGGCACCCCAGTATTAAGGATCCGTACTATATGGTTGACCTTCGAATTCCAGTGTATGAGTATTTGTTTAAATTGCTTATTTCGTGCTTATTTTCTTTTTAAAAAGAACTGTCATGCATATCATATGTTTTATGGAAAAATTTGAATATATTTCCTTTATATATAGGGTATCGTAGTTCCAAATTTATAATATCCGTGTATAAATATACTCCCTTTATGTATAAGGAGTATTTATGTTTATTATAAATGAGCCTTGATTTATAAATTAAGTCCTTATTATACTCATACACTTGGCTCGGGTTAATTCGTATCGGTACGTTCAGCCTTATCTGGAATTACGAATTGATTTTTATACGTTATAAGGGCGTTTTCATATCTAAAAATGAGAATATATTGTCTGAAAATACTCATTTATTTGGGTCTGCTTTGGTCCAAAACAGCATCACATCTCTGGAGTCCCTTTTTATACTTTAAACAAAAACAGATTTTGCAATTTTGTAGAAGAACACCTGGTTTTAGATTCAAAATTGATCCAATTCTTGTCAAAGATTTACCATTTTTATTTAGTGAGAAGTCTATAAGTTGGGGCCATTAACATTGAACCCGTTTATTGAAAGCTAAGTCGGAAAAATCCTTTATGGTAGAAAAAAATTGATTGAGTTAATAATTCACTTTTGAAACAATTCTTACTATAAGACGTGACTACCATTTAAGACTTTAGGAAAAAATCAATTATGGTTTAGGCCTTTTGAGGAAAAAACAGTTTGGTGAGATTCCAATTTTATACTTAGTTATATAAACGTCATGTTTAAGTCCCTGATTTTTTAAAACACGCACGGGGACCTAAAGTCGACTAAACGGCACAAGAACCGTTGTCCTAAGACGTCTAATTCCGACCATAAATTTTTTTCCACTATAATATGAGTTTGCATACACATCTTTATAAATACATCAAATTGAAAATAAATTTACAAAAAATGCAAGGAGACAGGGTTAGACTAGGGGTGTACCAAGCCCCCAATTGGTCATTTTCACTCGTGACTGGGCCTTCTACGTGCCTCACTATCTTCCTTTCGTCTTCTCGGACTCTATTTTGAAGTAGTATTCCTACTTAGGCCTTAGGCCCAAGAGGGTGATTTCATGCATTTTTTTACCCTCGCGTGATAGGAGAGGGGGGGGGGGGAGGAAGAAAAGAAAGAAAACACCGATTAGTTTATAATCGCTGAACTTATCACTGAGGTAAATCACTAAAGTTAAATACGCACACATGGATGATGTAGAATATCCACGTGTGTGTGTGTATATATATATATATATATATAAGGCAGCCTACACTTGTTCCATACTTGCCCCTTTTGCCTACTCTAAACAAAGCTCAAGTTATTCTAAGACTTAGGCATGGCATGGGGAGTAGATCTGGATCCCGTATATCCGATGTCGCACAAAGTTTAAAGGGTTTCGAGGAACCCCGGGCATGGCTAACACCGGGAGATTAAGACAACCCCGAATTACCACGCTTGGCCTTAGATTTATTGGGCCTTATTGAGAGTGGACAGAGAGAGTACAGAATCAAAGGCTATGGACACACAAATAATCTACTAATAGCTTAAATGAGCAGTCATGGGCACTGGACAGGCATATACATTGAAACAATTCTCTTAGAGAAAATTAGACATCACAACACAACACTTGACCAAATCAAATACAACTTCTTTTAAAAGGGAAAAGGCAAGCAGTACCAGCAGTTGTAACAGAAATACAGAGAAAGGAGACAAACAGTTTCCAAGAGAGAAATGCAACAAACCAAAACATGCATAGGCCCCCAAAACAGTCTAGCCAAATGACAGCCAATCTCAAAAAGATTTACAAGCATCTCATGTTTAGCAGGGAATTCTAATCTAAACCTCAACAGGACTAAACTTAGGCTGGCATGTCCAGCAGGCATATTAAAGTGAAAAAGGTGCACATGATCTAATGTAGGCAACAATGTTGAACAAAATGCAATACTCACTCATAAGAAAGCATACAAAGTTATTTCAACAGGAGGAAGAGAAGTAGAAGGGAGAGAAACAAGTAAAAAGCAAACAAGAAGGTCTTATAAAACACACAGGGAACCAATGACACAAAGTGGTATGGGAGGCACCCCGTCATACTAGAGATTAAAGAGGGCAGAAGCAAGGCCACAAAAGAAGTTTGCAGGCATAAGACAAATACAGGTCCTGGGGCCAGGAATCACACATACTAATGCAGCAGCCAAAACAAAATCAAAACATGATAAAGAAAAGGTTTCACTCCTCAGATGTAAAACAGGAAAGTTTGAATGACAATATCACATAGGTATAGGGTGAGTAAGATACACAGCTAGGGAGATGCAAAACAACTCATGACAGCTTGATTCTAATCCTATGCAAAGGGAGGGGTCAAGACAAGATACAGCCATGGACAAGTGGAGGTTCAGACAATACTTTAGACCAGTCTCAAACCAAAACAAAGCTCAGGAACCCCTAGACCCTGCAGGACAAAGGTCTTTAAGCTAGAAAAGAGCAAAAGAGGTCACACAACACCCAGCCTGAATAAACATTTGATGTAGTGAATTCAATTCTAGGCCATTGTTCCTTCCCTTCAAGGCATAGTCAAACCACTCTCCCTTACCTGAAACCTTTGTGAGTCCCAAGATTATAAGGGAAAGGTCCAAGAAAATAGAGGCAAGAGTTTCAGGCCCCTGAAAGGGAAATAGGATAGGGTGGGGTCATCACCTTCCCATCTCCTTTTCCTGAATCTCCTTTCAATAAAAAGGGATCCTGGGCTCCACTGATCACTACCTCCAGCTCATGCCCAGGCTCACCTTTTCCTATCCTAAAACCCTTTCCCCCATCTTAATGTCCTCACCCTAATCATCCAGTGACAACACTAGAGGCCTTAGGCAGACTTACACACATTCAACCCTGTCACCCCTTCCTACTTAAACAAACTCAGTGATCATGGTCTATAGGCTCCTGATGATTGAATTTAGTGGTAAATGCTAGGGGCAGACTTCTCAGAGGCACAACATCAAGCAGTGGCAAACTAGCTAGTTCATGAGGACTAGATTCAGGTTTCAGAGACTGTTGACATCAAATCCAAATGCAAGCACTAGGCACAAGCATTCTCTTAGACACACAATAGGTGAGAACCAACTGATCAATCTTAACATCTCTAAATTGAACCAAAAAGAAAAAGGCAAGGGGATAAACTCTTGTTCCTAATCACAACAGAATTCAAAAGAAAGGACACACCCTTTTGTTTATCAGGATCAGACCACACAAGTAAGACAAAATTCAACATCAAGTGAAACATGGAGTCCACAAGATAGTTTAGAGGGATTTTGAAAGTAAAAGAGGTCAACCAAAGAAAAGAGGCACTCTCAGTTTGAAGAATGTAAATCCGTGTAACACAAGAAGAAGCTTTAGACTGAAAATAAGCAAAGTAGAAGAAAAGCACAGGTCAAAACACATAGTTTTATACATGCACAAACCCAGACTCGGCAATGCTCCAGGTAGAAATGGAGCCCACCAATCAAAACTAGTAGCCGAAAGCAGCCTACTGTGGAAGATCCTCGTCCCGTCTATCTACACCTGCCGGCATGAACGCAGTGTCCACAAGAAAAGACGTCATTACGAATAACGTACCGAGTATGTAAGGTGAAAATGTAATATAATAAATATATACTGCAGGGAAGAAGATAAGCATCAACTTGGTACTTGTGACTTACTAATGAGAATCTAGCATATATATCTCTCCATACTCTCATATCTTCAACTACATCTGTGTATAATACTGTGATCCTGACCTACGTATCCTTCTGGTACTATCTGCCCAATTGATCAGTGGTAACTTCCCAACCGGACGTAGCTCGGTGGTAATAACCTATCGTCCCAGCGCGTAGCTAAGGGTGTGTCTACACCGGTCGTAGACCAGTGGTAATTATAATCGACATCATAACCAAACTTCTACAAGTAATATCTATACACTTCTCATGGTCATCACATAAACCGTAGAGTTTACATAATCACATAAGACTTATAAGCACAGCTCAGGCCATTAATACTTCTTTCCGCTTGACTAGACAATAACCAAATCCTAAGATACAACATAAACCTCTCTTCGAACATTAAATACCTCATTAAGGATCCTCTACTAGCACTCTATTCATGTCCTATAAAACATTATTTAAGAACCTGTTCTTAAACTCGTTGGATTATTATTATGGAGCCATCATCATGAACACATCTCACCTTGAAGGAACAAAATCATAAGGTGAGATCAACATCAATGAATAACATCAATAGCCATGACACAAGTTCAATGATATCACAGGAACATCGAGAACTGTAAGCTTTAGTATTTTAGAAATAGGATTATTGAGGATATCATATATAGGTTCACAACAAAGGGATCATTCCTTAAGAAAGAAGGGTTTAGCCTTAACATACCTGGAAACTCACTTCTCGACTTTCCAACCTACCTCTTGCCTTGCAATCTATTTACGATCGCTTGTAGTCTCGTAATCCACATATAAAACCATTCATACTATTGTTAGGCTCACCATTATATACTTGTCTTAAGCCTTTAATTTACATCCATTTTGAATCTGCCGAAATTCGGACAGCATCTCCCTTATTTATATGCCTAGCCCGAAATCACAATACCAACAACCAACAACAACAACAACAATACCAACATCAACAACAACATTATTAACACCAATATACTCCATAAAATGTCTCACACGATGTTTACCCCATTTCTCAACCAACTAATTCGTTATACGACGATTTAATAACTCTATTTTCGTAAATAAATCGAAATCAATATCAATAAAGAGAGATCCATACCTTATTCTTTCTAGAACCGCAATATCTTCAATAGCTACTTTGAATCCAAGCCAAAATCCACCACAAAACGATACTATAATCGCAACTATACGCTATCCGGACCTAAATCCCGAGATTTCACTTGATTCGCGATAAAAATTAGTGGACGGAAGTTGGGGGAACTTTCCAGAGGATTTGGGAGAGTATTAGGGGTGTGTTGGATGAAAAATGAGGGGTAAATCCCCTTTTATAAAGTTCTAGAGTCGGTTTCCACCGACCTAGAATTTGCCCTTTGCGTTCGCGACCTTGGGTCACGTTCGCGAAGAGTAAATCCTTGCTCCTATTCGCGTTCGCGGCCCTTTAGTCGCATTCGCGCAGGGTAAATTTCTGCTCTGGTGGCCTAACTTGTAACGTTCATAACTCTCTACTCCGATGTCCTATCGACGAACGGTTTGTTGCGTTGGAAGCTAGACTTCATGAACTTCAATTTAGGCTTTTGTTTTTCTTCAAAACTCCTTATATACTAAAAAATATTCTTTCTCCAAGTTGGGCCAAAATTTTCCCTCATTTTCTTCAAAGTTCCAACAAATTTAATTTTCTTGATTCACTTGCCCTTGAATCCTTCCATAGCTTATTATATGAACTTAAACCCTCACAATCATAAGATAAGCGCATATAATCTCATATACCTCCTGAAAGGTAGCTCGAATCTCAACATACAAAACTACGGGGTGTAACACAAGACTTGCAGGTGTTCAGAGAAAATGGGAGCTCATGGTCTATGTTAAGCCTAGGACAATGAAGACTTAGTTATTTTTTATCAAAAACTTATCAAGAAAAGGAAGTTTGAAGTAAAACAGTTTCATAAATCAAGATTAATCTACATGTACGTTCAAAGAACACATATATCACAAGAAGGTCTATCAACCAAACAAGTTTAAAGAGACAACTTCTTTTTGAAAGTTCAGTAACAAAGCAAATATCTAAAACTGTTTCTTGTAATTTTCAAACTTGATCAACATTTTGACTTAAACAGCCTGGTCATGTTGTGAATGCAGACTAAATGGAATGGCATAAAAGGTGAGGACAAGAATGGACAGTGAAACAGTCAAAGCACAAAACCAATTCTCTTTACTTCTAGTATTAACTAGATGATCACAACAAAAGAAAAACCAGGCAAAGTGACACAAAATCTTGCTTAATTCCAAGTTGCTTACAGGTTTTCAGTGCTAGGTGGCTATATCCAATGAGAGAGACTTTATCACAATTCAAACAGACTGGGGGAATACAAGCAAGACACCATTGAAACAGTAGTCTAGACCACACACACAACTTGATCCTGTTAAAGAAAATTGTTTGTCTTAAGTGGTCACAACACACATGGACAAAGATCCTCCTCTTTTAAAGTCCACTATCACTTTACACTCTTTGTTTTAGCCAAATGAAAAGACTAGGTACCAAACTTGTGCCAGCTTTGTCAAAACTCCTCAACACTTAGTAAAAAAAAAATGATTCAAGAACAACCTTGACTCTTCACCCTTTGGCTAAGAAGAGTGGTTCAATCAAATGAGTAAAACGAAAAACAACTAGAGTTCAGTCCACATTTCAAATCATCCTCCTCAGTTTCCCCTTTATTCTATGTCTAGGTGGAGTAATTTTATATGGAAAACAACCTTCTTATAAGGAAAACACTCTAGACCACTTAGAAGAATCCAAACAAGTCATGACTGAGTCACATACACTTAAGAAAAACTCTAAGTGAGTTATTTCAGGGAGAAAAAGCAGCAGTTATCAAACAAAGAAAGAAAATAAGGAATTTGGTTAATTAGAAACACACCCAACCTGCTCCAGTTACAGGTTTAGATCAAGTAAGTTCCCCAATTCCACTCAACATGATCAAACAAATTCAAGAGAAAGGGGCCAGAACCCCATCATGAACAGACAAACCCAAAGAAGAAAAGGAAACAAGTAAGTGTAAATACAGTTTTGAAAGAAGAAGAAGAAGAAGAAGAAGAAGAAGAAGAAGAAAAATATGGACAGCACCTATACCAGGCACAAGCAATCTCAACTCAACCAAAACCAACCTCTCATGGACCAAATTACACCAAACAGGACACAAACATGAATCACAAAGAATACCAATTCCTAGGGGCTAATTATCAGAGAGGCTAGACTGTAACCATAACTACCCTCGCCATGGACCATCAGTTGCAAAACTAAAAGTAAAGACTATAGACATTCCAAGTCAAGACATGAACCTATCTCTAATACAAGCCTCAGTCAAGCAGAACAAACAAGACATAGACAGATATCAGTAAAAGGAACTCCATTAAACTACTGTTTTTTTTTTCTACATTCAACGCAGGTCCCATGCTCACTAGCTCAAGAAGAAAGGCAAAAGCTTAAACTGATTCACTTCTTCCTCAAAGCCCATTTTTATCTATAAAAGAAAACCAAAGAAAAACGTAGGGAATACAATGGTCCAAGTTCAAACGAGTTCTACCAATGTCTATATCAAATTAGGCTAGACTAAGCTACAAGGATACAAACAGAAATCAACCAACAATGTCACCAAGTAGTTAACACCAGCTCCCAGCCTAAACAAACTACCATTATTTGCATAATCAGCTAGCAGAGAACATAATAACTATAAGACATAACTAAAACAAGTATTAAAAGGCTGAAATTAAAATAAAAGAAATAACAAGAGCAAGTGTTACCTTTTGTGGACATGGCCAAGACCAAAAGTGAACTTAGATAGCACCTCTTCCAAGACTCAAGCCCAGAATGCCAAGAAAGTAAAAAAAAAAAACAACAAATTTTAGATCTAGGTTTTCGAGCAAAATCAAAGAAACCTTAAGAACTTTGAACAAAATTTCAACTTTTAAGGATTGATATCTCAACCCTTAGTATTTTCTTAGTTTTTTCTGACCTCTTTCTTTCGTGAATAGGGGTTTCCATTTATAGAATCCCCAAAACGTTTGAAAACCACAAAAACTCGATGTGGGACTTGCAAGTTTGTGCAAGTCTCACACGTAAACCTGAATCAACAGCTCAGATCTAAAGCATAAACGAAATCAAAGGTTCAAACATCTAAAATCTACAGATTCATATAAATAAAGGGGGTGGGTATACCTTTGGGATCTGTTTCGCCTGAATTTAGGGAGAGAAGGACAAAGCATTGAATGCTTTGCCTCCTCCCTACTTCATATCGTTGGGACACGTCGTTAAACAGTGGCGGTAGGTGGTGGAGGACAGGAGCGATGCTAGGGTTTCACCCTAGCCGCCTCCTTTTCTCTTGTTTACTCCGAGGCCCCTATGCCAAATAAAAATGAGCGGGGGAGGAGTATAAGACTCCCCCCTTCCTTTTAATTGTTAAGTGGGCCAGGTCATGGTCCATTTGGACTGGGCCTAGTCCATCCGTTTTTTAAAAGGGCTTGGTCTCATATATATATACATGTGTGTATATGCACCATGTATATATCAATATGCACCATGTATATTGATATATACATGGTATATATACATACATATATATAGAGGGTGGGGAAAAAAACTAATACATAATTAAATAATGAAAAAACTAATTGTTAGTCCAATAGGACTTAAATAGTTTAAGAATACAAACCCTTAAAATAAAAGCAAAAATCATTTTGCAGATGTCGGTCTTCGAGTTAAGAAAATTAATCGATTACGCAAGCGCGCCTTTGGATCAGGATTTAAAGGGTAAAATGTTCATTCTTTTTAATTACTCAAAATGCCTTGGACAATAAAACTGGAATAAAATTGCTCATTAATATAATTTTTCTGGTTTAATTTAACTAAATGAATAATTATCCAAAAATTTCTTGCCCTTTTGAGTAATTGCCATAAAAATTTCTTCAATAAATGAATTTCCACAAAAATTAAAATACTTCAAATGTTTCTTTATCAACTCAAAAGGGTGACATGTAGTCCCAAATAATTTCATAAAATCACCTAGACCCCTTTTGAGGTGCACAACTGATTTTATTTATTGTCCAAGGACTCCGAGCATTTAAAATAGACTTCGGGTGGTCAAAAATTAGGTGTCAACACTTATATTAAATTTTCATCTGGGGAATGCCCCGACGTACTTGTGATGGAGCTCGAGGTGGACTTGATCAGAAGTTAGTATACGATAGCTTAGTTTAGTTTTACTTTTGTTTTCTTTTTGACATTTTTAGAAAGGGTCGACAAACTCGAGCCATTATGTGCGCGTGCTTGCTTGTTTGAGCTTACCTGATTGAGTTTCCATTTAAGCCAATACGAAGTCAATAAAGCGACCGTGCTAGAACCACAGGACTCGAGAGATTCCTCACACCTTCCCCTCGATCAACAAAATTCCTTAACCGAAACCTCTGTCGCTGGTCAGTTTTAGAGTCAAACTTGTTCTTAAAATGGAAAACTATTTTAAGGTGACTTGGCACATCGAAACCCATTGTCAAGTGGCTATTCTTGTTATTTCTTAAATAATCCCTTTTGAAACACATTTTGGTCACTTTCGATTTGAAAATCCTTTTTAACTTAATATATAAATCATTTTTGTGGGAAAAAAGGGTGTGACAAGAGTGATATAGTAAAATTATTATTTTATTTTGACTCCTTAACAGTCGTGTTAATTTAATAATGTAACAAGTAAAAATGGACGGATGTAGAATAATCATAATCGTATAAAAAGAAAGGAAGGCGTCTCTCTTATTTGAAGCAGAAAAAGACATTTTCCTTTAAGCAAAACGAAAGAAAGAAAGAAGAAATATGTCTCATTTACTTTTAATTTATGACAGATTTTTCTGAGTAATCAAACAAGAATCGACAAACCCTTTCCCAGGACAGCGACAATTTTCTGATCAACTAATTACTGCCAAATTTTATTTGCTTTTCTTTTCCCTTCACTTTTAATTTACTGTGTTGTGAATAGTGATTGTTCTACGTTTGAGCTGATGTGTCAGCCTTGTCATTCGCTCTATCATCATTTCAAATTTCAATGGTCTCGTTTCTGTGCTGTCTACCAAAGCCATCAATTCTTTGTTCTTTCTTATTTACTTCAACCGTCCCTATCTTATTTTCCTTCAATTTTTCTTTACTGAAAACGAAAATTATTTTGGACAATGAGCTTTCACAAGATAGGAGTATCATTTATTTTGGAGACTTCGATCCATCATTGTCTTACTATCTCCTAAAGCGCATGTTTTCTTTCCTTTTCCACACACTTACCATAACAATCCGGTGATTCCCATTGCATTTTACCCCGCCCAACTCCAAAGCTAGCGTGTGCTCGTGATCTGTGCATGAGGGGAGGCGCGGGTTCAAAATACGAAGAAGAAAACACGCGAAGAAGCCAAAGGGAATTCAATATCAATTACATATACATAAAAAAATAATTTTAATCGTGTATAAACGATGTAAATTTCTGTCGAAGGGGGTTCGATACCCCCTCGGCCGTACCTGGCTCTGCCCCTAAGTGGAGCTAGTTCGGACTTAGGACTGTTTGGTTCGGTGACTAAGTTATTCCAAGATTATAGTCCCCGGATTATAATTCTTGGATTAATTTATTCCACCTGGGAGATGAAATAAAATAACACTAAGTTTTGACGGGATCTGTAGGATAAAGTTTGAACTAAATTTATATAGTACTTTATTTGGTTGAAGGTATAAATTTGTCCTTTCAAACAATCTATAAATTTAATACCAAACTTAATCCTAAGATATCCCATAAACCAAACGGACTTGGGGGTTATTTGATACCAAGGATAATAAAAGATTAATCTAAAAATAAAACGTAAGATCAGGAAGGCAATAGAACGTCACATAATTTAGGGTGTAAATAATACGATAAAATTAAGTCCAGGAGGGTAATAGGACCTTCGCATAATTTAGATGTATAACTGAAGACGGTTCTTATGCCTTATCCCATTAATATCTTTAACTAATTTTCTTAATGGATGTGCCACGTCCTAAAAATTAATTTATTTTAAAATGGAGGAAGTAGTATGCTAACGAAGTCATTAGTAAAATTAGAAAAACAGGAACAATGCTAATATACTATAATTACTACAGTATAATGTATATACTGCACTACATGTGAACCTCTTTTTACCAATACCAAGGCTAGGCCTAATTATACATGTACACAGAAGACTGCTATTTTATTTTTAGCCCCAGAATTTTTGTGGAAAAATTATTTCCCGAACACAATCGAAATCGAAATTTCGTATTTAGAGGTCGTTGTAGAACTACCACAAAATATAAATTTATGCTACATTCGTTTTCGCTATTACAAAGTAAAAATAGAAACTTTAATACTACTTTGTGAGGTTTGTAGGGTCATGATCATTGGTGAGTGATCAGATATGCTAGGTAGTTCGTATTCAACAGTTACATGGCCCCATTTCATCATCCACTCCATATTCCCAAATGCCCTTTCAGATTTTTTAATGTCTGGGGGGAGCATAGCCAATTCCTTGATATTGTTGAGGATGTATGGCATAAGAGGGTTGCAAGTAACAAGATGAGCAACATATAGGCAAAACTGAAAACATTGAAACCGAGATTGAAACACCTTAACCAGGAGGAGTTTAAAAACATCACGCAGAAACTGGAAAAGGCAAGGTGTAAATTAGCATACATCCAAAAGGAAGCCAGCACAATACGCATCTGCCCTACAGGATCAGGAAAAGTTCGTATTACAAGAGATGGAGAAGTGGTCTATGATAGAGGAGAACATTATGAGACAAAAGTCACGAGCTCGATGGATTAAATTGGGAGATGCCAACACTAAGTACTTTTCAGCAGTCCTTAAGGAAAGGACACAAAGAAAAATGATCCTTTGAACTTACGTCTATCAGTGGAGTTCGACTAGTAGAGCAGGAAGCTATTAAAGAGGAAATCATTGGCTTTTACAAGAAACTCATGGGCACGTCATTTTGCATCCTTACCAACGTCAACAAAGAAGTCATGAAGAGAGGTCAGGCCTTACCCAAAATCGGAAATTTGAATTTGATTGCGGGAGTTGCGATAAAGTACGGACTGACTTAAATGCTATAGGGGATGACAAAGCCCCAGGGATAGATGGCTACAACTCAGTCTTCTTTAAGAAGACATGGTCTATTATTAGAACAGAAGTTACAGAAGCAGTTAAAGAGTTCTTCAGGTATGGTAAAATGTATAGACCTATTAACTGCACAATTGTTACCCTTGTCCCTAAGAATTCAAAACCGAAATTTACAATAAAGGAATACGGAGCCAATACTTGCACAGCTTGCTCGATTCTGTACAAACTCATTGGCAAGATTTTAGCTAATCGCCATGCAAATGGTGATGCCTAGTATTATACGTGAAGCACGGGCGGGTTTATACAGCGGAAAATAGGGGACAACATTATTCTGGCTCATGAGTTGATAAAAGGCTATAAGAGGAAAGCTATATCTCCAAGGTGTATGATTAAAATTGACTTACAAAAAGCCTACGACTCCTTGGAATGGATATATTTGAAGCAAGTCATAGCAGAAATTGGGTTCCCGAGCAATTCATTGAATGGACTATGGAGTGTGTGCAAACATTGAGCTATAGCTTTCTCGCCAAACGGTGAGCCAACTAAGCCATTTGAAGCTGACCAAGGGACTGAGACAAGGGGACCCCATGTCCCCGTTCATTCGCCATAGGAATGGAGTATCTCGGATGAGACAACTTTATGGGCTACCTCAAATCAAGTCATTTCATTTCCACCTAGATGTGCTAAACTTAACATTAGCCATCTATGCTTTGCGGACGACTTGCTTCTATTTGCCGGGGGGTGATGCAAAATGTCTGTCATTCCTTTACATCGGTGCTTACCGAGTTTTCTCGAGTTCGAGTTGCAAGCCAATCTTGGCAAAAGTGCGGTCTATTTTGGTGGAGTCCGACAATAGAAGCCAGAACAAGATATTACGCACGGGATATAGTTATGGGGAACTTCCATTTAAGTACCTAGGAGTACCACTTGCAACTAAGAAGATCTCTTTACTCCAATGGCAGCCCCTCGTGGACAAGATCACTTCTAGAATCTCATCTTGGACTGCAAAGAACCTGTCCTATGCGGGGGGCGGGCTCGGCTAATCCGGTCGGTTCTCTTTGGGATTCAATCATCTTTTGAGCTCGACTCTTCTCCATTCCGGCCCAAGATCCTATACCTCGTTGATGCTCATTGCGGGGAGCTTTTTATGGTCGGGGCCGGATCCATCACCAAAAGGCCTTTGGTAGCATGGGAGTCGGTGTGTACTCCAAAATGTACGGGTGGGCTTAATCTCACTAATGTCGTTTTTGTGGAATAAGGCGCCTTAACTAAGACATACCGGGACATAGCTCACAAACAAGATAAGCTATGGATTCGATGGGTTCATATTTACTATGTCAAAGGTCGGTTGATAGATACTATACGGAGGTGCAGACAGGCATCTTTGGTTGCTAAGGAAGATTTTTGAGTGTAAAGATAAGGCTCGACAAGCTGAGATCATCGGTAGTGTGAAAAGCTTGATACGACGGATATACTATCGGCTAATGCCTCGTACCTCGAGTTCCTGGAAAGCTATTATGTACAAGAATGCGGCAAGACCTAAAGCAAGGTTCGCACACGTTGCTCATGCTTTAGGAAGGATGACAACCTCGATAGATTGGTGAAATGGGGAGTTCAAGTGGACTAGAAGTGTGGATTGTGCCATAAGCGTCTTGAATCTAAGGAACACTTATATGTGCCTTGTGAATATGCTAGAATATATGGCTTAAAATGGAGCAATTTGGATGGGAATCTTTGCCGACACGGTTAACTTGGGAGCAGCACATACATGGATGATTGCAAACTCAAAAGGTAACTCCCAACGTGCAAATTTTCGAATGATTTATTTGTGTGTATGGTATATGGATGGAACGAAATGGACGAATCTTTGAGAAAAGGAGCCGAGAATGGAATATTGTTGCAAAAGAGATTGCTTATGTCACCTGCGTTCGAGCCCCAACCAGAATTAGGCCACTAGTACTCAACCTCAAATTTTAGCTTATATGTTTGCTCAAGAGTTTTATTTAGAAAGGCAAGCTGTGTGTAGCTGTGCCTAGATTTGTAAGGACTCACTTTGGTGATTAATATAAAAACTTAGTTACCAAAAAAAAAAATAGAAACTTTACTACTTTACGATTTATTTGTGTTTAGTACGAAGAAAAATAAATATCTCAAATTGAATTAATAATATCTCAAGTTAAGGTTAAAATAATCAAATTCCACAAAAAGTTATAGTGGGATAATAAGTTATCTTTCATTCTAAATAAAAAAATTCGAGTTGAAGCTGTGAGAATGTATTTCCTTTTTTATGACATTTTTATTCTCAAATAAAAGAGTTAGGGTGCAAATTTGAATTAGTTAAACTGGAAAAAAAAAACATATGAAAAAAGGAAAAGAATAGAATGAAGTAAATTTGATAGACAGTGAATCTTGAATTTGCGTGTTAGCCAAGAGCTTTCGACTACTCGAAAAAACAAAGAACAGTTAAAACAACTAACGTTTGGATTCATGAAAAAAAACAAAGAACAGTTAAAACAACTAAACGACGATTATAGACAAAAGCTGCGCAACAAAAAAAAAGAAAACAAAAAGACGAAGACATAGACAAAAGCTGCGAGAAAACAAAAAGACGAAGAGGTAAAAGATAAAGGAACGGCAGATATGTGAAAGTGAGTTGTCGGTGAATTTGGAAGAGAGGTGACAAAAGACACTATCAAATCATCAGATAGGAAGGGACAGGACGCACCCCCTTGTAACAATAGACACACGCACGTGAAACTTTAGTTTTTTGTCTCACCCTTCAATAGTATAAAGTACATTTTTTATTGTAATATTGTGCTGGTATGAAAACTATACTTAGAAAAGAAATGAATTTATTGTGATGCAGCGGATGTGATTGTTTTCTCCCATAATTAAAGATCTTGGATTTGAGTTTTGAGTACGAAAAAATTTTTGATAGGAAACTTTTTTTATCGAATGGGACCCTAAGCGATGTGAATCCTAATATTATCGGATTCCAATGCGAATACTGGACACTGGATAAAAATCTTTAAAAAAGAAAAAAATGAATGTGATGGGAGCATTGAACTTGAACGGAAAAACTTAACAGGGACAGTTCATAAGCAACCGAGGGAGGTACTTCTTCACTTAAAAAGAGGATTAGTTTAGTTATTACTCCTTTCGTCCCGTAATAAATGTCATTTTAACCAAAAAAAATTATCCCTTTAATAAATGTTACCACAGTAAATCAAGACATAAATTGACTAATTTTTTCAATTTTACCCTTAGACAAAAAAACAAGTTAAAGTGACATCTAAATGATGATTTGAAGACCACATAAAAACTTAGTATTGTTGGATTCTCAATGTCAAAAAGTTCACTACTTGTGCATGCTTTAATCAAGAGAAAAAGTAATTTATTTTTATTATATAGGGATAATTAGGTAAATTTCACTGAGCATTATTGGTTCTTAATATGCGTGTTTTTAGTTAGTGTGACACTTATTATGCGATAGAGGGAGTAGTACTTACTATAGTACTAGTTTATGTTTACAGCTTTTTTATTTCATTAAGTTACGGAGTACTTAATTCTATGACTAAGCCTGTTAACCGGGCAGGTTAAAATCGGTAAACCGGTAACCAAAACCGGTAAAATCGACTTGGGAAGCGCTATTTCGGTATCTGATTTAACAATTGCGAAGCGTAATATACGTGTAGGTTACGCCTTTATTTTCGCGAACGTTAACCGGTAAATTTTCAAATTTTTTTTTAATTCTTTGGAATATAGACGTTATTGGGCCGTTGCCCAACGATCCAAATTGATAAAATGATCGTTGGCAACGGCCAAAAATCACATTTTTGGACCCCCTCCACCCCCCCCCAAAACTTTTATTTTTAACACTTTAATCCCTTTCTCACTCTTATATAAATTCCTCTCCATTTTATTTTCATCCACACCAATTTTCTCTTCTCAAATCTCAAATTCTCTCAATTATTAGCTACTTTAAAATTACAAGTTCTTTCAAATTCTCAATTATTAGCTATTTTATAATTTGCAATTATACAAAAATAAAGTGTTGGTGGGGTTGGCGGATTTGCAAGTCTAGCCGCCTTCAATTCAACATTTGTTATGGCGGAATTTATTTCGACAATTTGGTACCTTCGTTGCAGCTCTATTTTTAATTTTCGCAATTAAATTTTCACAATTTGTTTTCTTGCTATTTATTTGCTTGCGATTTAATTATGTCTAAGAGAGTTAGAAGAGGCAGTAGTAGTGGGGGGAGGAGAAATACGGAGGAAACATTTGTGCCGGAAACGGAAACGTATATGATAGGTTAAGTTTACATTACTCAAAATAATCCAATTTTAGATCATCAAGCATTAGAACACCAATTTGGCCCAACCTATAATGAAGTTGTTGATGATAATGACATTGCTGACGAAACACTATCACCGGAAAATCCGATAGGAGATACACAACAAGCACAACAATCACAAACACAACAAAAACCAACAAAAATTCGTACGTCAACCTCTAAAATTTTGAATTTTATGACTAGAGATAGGGAGAAAGAAATAGTCACATGTAATTTACGTAAAAAAAAATATATTTCAATTCAAGTGTAGGAACAATAAGGGTGGGGGAACGGGTTCATTGAGGACTCATTTATTGACTATACATAAGGACGTTTGGGTAGAGGAAACGGGTTCCTAGGGGGTACTCAACGAACAATAGACCCACATACCGAAAAAACTTTTAGTTACAACAAAAAGAAAGACTATGTAGAGATAGCTAAAATGGTAGCTTATGATTGTTTACCATTTTCCATTCCTTCGGGGCCAGATTTTGTTACTTATATTCAACGTAGTTATCATCCGATGTTTGAGGGTATTCCTAGAAGTACTTGTAGAGCGGATATTATTTATTTATATAAAAAAAAATATAGATTTTGTTTGCGTCATGCACTTAATTCTTTAAATTGTAATGTTTCTCTTACCACCGATAGTAGTCTTAATCTTCATAAGTTAGAATTTTTTGCTATTACATGTCATTGGATAGATGATAATTGGGCCATGCAAAAAAGAATTATAGCTTATTTATATGATGAAGGAAAAGGTCGTCATAACGGTAAATTTTTAGCCGAGAGAATAACAACTATGAAATTTTTTTAAATTTACAAAAAAATAATTTATATTGCTTTAGATAATGCTACTAATAACACAAGCGCGGTTGACCTTATAAAAAGGGAATTAAAACCTCCATCAGCGGATATTTTTCATGTAAGATGTAGTTGTCACATTTTAAACTTGATTGTTAAAGATGGTTTTTCCTTATTTGATGATCATATTCAAAAGATTAGAGATGCTGTTGCTTTTCTTTTTTGTAATTCAAGTAAGGCTAAAATGAGAGATTTTAAAAATCAATGTGAGAATCTTGGTCTTAGACCTAGGAAAATTCAAGTTGAAGTTGATACTAGGTGGAACTATACTTACATTATGTTGCAACAAGCATATGAATATAGGATTGCCATACAAAATGCTCATAACAATCACAATAAAGAGGTTTCGGAGTGGTTATTTGATAGCGATTAGGAAGATGTTTTGGAATGTAAAGCACTTTTAGAACATTTTTATAATGCTACTCTCGCTTTTTCTAGACAATTTTATCCCGCAGTTACTGAAATTTTAGAATACTTGCCCGAAATAGCTAGAGTTTTATTTGAGTATAAGGCAAACCTGGTTATCAAGCGGTTGTTCATTCTATGAGAAAAAATTTAAGAAGTATTATTTTTCCATACCAACTTTATTCATATTGGGTTCTATTTTAAATCCTTGTCTTAAAACTTCTTATATCATTCAATTGGTTAGACAAATTTATTAATATTTAGAAATTACCACCAAGGAACCATCACAGTTTGAGGCCCAGAGAGCTATAGAAATTGAGCTTAAAAAAGTTTTTGAATATTATTCTAAGTTGGAAGAAAGTGTTACTCCCGTTGCTCCACCACCTAGTACTTCTACTTCTCAAAATAAAGGAAAAGGCGTGTCAAGTTTAGATGTTTTTCGGAGAAAATCTTCTTCTACTACTCAAATTATTGCAAACCTTGATGAACTTCACTTTTATTTGTCGCGGCCATTGGTGCAAATGACCGTGCCCGAAGTGGATGTCTTAGGATTGTGGAAGAAATTCAAGGTGAATTATCCCGTACTTGCAAGAATGGCTCGGGATATACTTAATGTTCAAATATCAACCGTGACCTCAGAAAGTGTATTTAGCCAAGGAAGACAACAAATTGGAGACCATAGATATATGTTATCTGGATTTAGCTTGCAAGTACTAGATTGCATTCACGATTGGATTCGATCGGAGCGGCACAACCAAAGGCTAGAGGTGAGGCAAGGCGAAGAGGAAGAGAATGAATTTTTAATAGCAAGTGAAGCGGACTAATTTGAAGATGGAAGATACCCCAATGGATGAATATAATATAGATGAAATTAGTGAAATGGTGCTTACAATGTAATTTTATTCTTGTACTACTTAGTTGCAACTCATGTATTATTTGCAAGTTAAAAAAAAAAATTACAACTTGCAAATAAATGTTATCCGTTAATAAATAAAAAAATATGGCTCATTGAGCTTTCTTCTATTTACTTGTGTTCATATTCTTACTTATATTAATGAATAAAAATTATGGCTCATTGAGCTTTCTTCTATTTACTTGTGTTCATATTCTTACTTATATTAAGTTAAGAAAATACCTACAATATACTTAGAATATACTTATAATATACATCTACTTAAATTAAAAAATAGAAAGTTAATAACTATATATATTTATAAATATACAATCTTGAATTTTATAATACTCATGAGTTATTACTAAATATAAAATTTAAGTAATACATATAACCTAAATATATACCTACAATATACTTATAACATACTTATAATATACATATACTTAAGTTATAAAATAGAAAGTTATATACTTAGAAAAAAAAATCTTGAATTTTTATAATACTCATAAGTTGTTACTTGTTAGTAAATACCAAATATATAAACTTAAGTAATATATATATATATATATATATATATATATATATATATATATATATATATATACACACATATATATATATACACACACACACACACACACACACACACATATATATATATATATATATATATATATATATATATATATATATATATATATATATATATATATATACACACATACATACATACATACATATATATACACTTATAGTAACATAACATGACATATATAAATATACTTAAGTTAAAAATATACAATCTTGAGTTTCTTAATACTTATAACCTTGATATATATAAAACTCACACACACACACACACACATATATATATATACAAACTAATAAATTATGGTGTTAATTTATGTGTAAAATACGTCATTACCGGTTTCGGGTCGGTTAGAGCCAAACCGACCGGCTAACCGGTAACCGTCAACTTTACCGGTTCGGAAATCGGTAACCAGAACCGGTTCCGGTTCGGGGTCAACCAGTTGACAGGCCTCCCTATGACTTACAGCCTGTTTGGATAGTTATTGCCCACAACTGTTATATTGTATTGTGCTGTTAATTTAAATATAAGATTTGTTTTAATTGTTACTTAATACTGTATTGTATCATTAAATTCATAACGAACGATTTGGTGTGATCGCGTCATTATCTTATCTTTTTTTCTTACTTTGTCTTTCTCTATTATCCAATAATTCTATTTTATCTAATACCATACCTTTTTATAGTAGTTCTATCCCGTACCCTATTTTTTTTGTAGGTTTATTCTTCAAATTGATGATGTTTGATACTATGTAATGACGAGAAATAATTCAATCTATCCAAACGTTTTATGCATCAAAATAATAGAATATGATACGATACAACATAGTACAAGATAACACGTTACATTATGAAACTATATGTAACAACCATCCAAACAAATTAAAGTGTTAGTATTTAGATCAATTTGCTCGTATCTTGACTATTTTACATATATACTATTTCCTGCCATATCCAATAACTTTTTCTATTTATAATTTAAATACATAAAAAGAAACCACCGTAGTACTTTTTATTTTCATTGAAATTCAACCTAAAACCTCATATTTTTCACCCACGTTCCTAGATTACCACCACACCTTTGGATTGATTAATAAGTTACACTTCTCCATTTCATTTAGTGTGAATATATCTTATTTGTAATTTTAAATAATATATAGTTACAAACTCATGTTATTAAAGGAAAAAATAAAAAGTTCTAAAAAATGTTAACGAATTGTTGAAATCCTTCAACCTTTAACGTACGTCTTGATGGAGATAATGAGCATTTTAATATCATATTAAAGTTCCATATTCATTCATCAGTCAATGACCATAAAGATGTAACCATTTTCACACGTTTTGGTGCCATAACATGGCAATTACTTTTGTCCTTCCACTATCTCATTACTCATATGAGTTGTGGAGGAATGTGGTTTTATTTTTCTTTGTAACCTCTTACTCATAATTCCCCCATATTTTTCATATTTACATCACTTTAATACCCAACTAATCCACTCTTTCATCCAATTCAATTCACAAAAATGAATTCTTCAACTATAGATAGTTTGTCATCCTTACCTTATGGGTGTGAGAAAAATATTGGAGAGTTCTTGAAAAAGTGAGGATAAAAGAGAGTAATTTTATGTTGAAGGAATGTGTTCTTGTTGGTGGAGCTTTGAGGAAGGTGTTCTTTTTGGTGGAGCTTTGGACTCAACATCTTATCCAGAGTTGTTTAAGTCACACAACGTTAAGAAATTTGTTGTTTATTGGAGGGACAAGTCGAGTTATCTTCTTTGGACCAAGTAAAATTATCTTACAGTTGAGCTTGAATCTCTTTAAAGAGAGCGAGATATCCGCGCCTCAGCCTGAAGAATATTTATTTGCTTTGTTCTTCATTTTTCCATTTTGTTTTTCAACTGTAATTTATTGTAATTTGTGGTATATTCACCAACATGTCTCATATTGGAAATCTGGTACTCTCTCTGTCAAAATTTATGTGTCATATATAGTTTGGATTTCGAGAGTCAAATTCTTTAATTTTGATCATAAATTCAGACATACAACTTTAAGTCTTTTAAAAAAAATCTATATATTTGAAAATTACGTAAAAAATATTATAAAAATAATAATTAGTAATTTAAAATATTTAAAATTCATATGAAAAACTAAGATCAACGAAAAATATTTTTAACTCTTGAAATCTGAAATACCTTAAGAAAGAATCTTTTGATAACGAACACGATATTTCTTTAATGGACCTACTTGCTAAGAATTTTAAACTTGAATGATTAAACTGAAGAATAATAATAGTAATACTAACAATAAATGCACCAGTTGAATATATTTAAGGCCTGCTTTACCGTAGTTTAGTTGATTTTTCCTTATTCTCTTTCCATAAGAATTCCTTAACCTCCTGCTAAAATTTTGCTTTCTTAATCTTTACTGTTCCAGTCTTTCAGATAAGCATTTGGAACAATTGTCCCTGTGTCACTAACTATTGTTCCTTTATTCCAAAGAGTTGCTCCTTTTTTGTTGCCATTTTTTAATTGGATCACCCAAAAACTTAAAAACAACAGAATAAGACTACAGAAAGGCCAAAAGAAGCTTCTTTTCTGCATTAACAAAACCCCTGGTGGCCTGAACCAAAACCAAAGTTGCTTTTTTCTCTGTCACTTGCTCAATATTTTCTTGTGAATTTTTTTTCCTTTTCTTTTAAGCTGTATTTGTCCATGTCTATACCAGTAGCACATGATTACATTGGTTTATCAGAAACTACTTCTTCTTCTTCTTCATCTTCATCACCTACTGATTGTGAGGATCTTGAAAAAAATAATGTTATGAAGCTAAAGGAGACTGAGTTGAGACTTGGGTTGCCAGGTTCTTGGTCACCAGAGAGAAAAGCAGCAAGTGGATTGTCTCTTTTTGGGAAAGATTTGGAAGATAAGAATACTACCCCTTTGAAGAGGGGATTTTCTTATAACATTGATGTCTCTAAGAAAGATCATAAGGCTGGTCTTCAAGCTAAAAGGCCTGTTGAAGAAAAAAAGTCTACTCCAGCTAATGGAAATGGTGTTGTTTCTCATGCTTCTAAGTAAGTTTGCCTTTTTCTTGTTATAAATTGTCTGGTACTTTGTTTTGCATGTTGATAGGAAAAAAAGGGGAGAAAAACAGTCTTTGTGACCTACAAAAAGTTATGTGCCATAGCATATTGTATTTAATGAATTTCAAGTGGAGTGGAATCAAGGCATAACTATTGTTGTTGACATAGGTTTCTCTTTTTTTGGTGTAATTGAATTGGATGGACTTGCAATCTGAGGCCTGGCTCTACCATTACAAGATGCTAATGTACCCCTGCTAATTTTTTTCTAGTACCAAGACCAAATATATTCACTTAATAATTTACTCCGTGTATCCCACTTTATGTGATACAGTTACTGTTTGGAGAGTCAAATGAGTTTTTCCTACATTGTGATTTGTTGTATGCCTTTTAGATATTTTGAAGGGTTAATACTTTTTATTTGGTTTCTATTTATGTAAATTTTATTTAATAAAACTTGAAGATTCATGTTCCAATTCGCATTGTAAATTAGATAATATGACCCTTATGAATTATGGAGGGAGTATATTATCGAGTCTTTTTGCTGCTGAGTCACTGCAAGAGGCCTGAAGGGGTGAAATTGACCTGTTCCCCTGCTACTTTTTGTAATTCTAGAACACATATCCTTACAAATAGCATGAATATATTGAGTCTTGTTGCTGCGTCTTGTATAATTTGGTTATGGATTTCTACTATTAGCCGAATAACTGGATTACTGTTATGTTGTGTATTAGGGCACAAGTTGTGGGATGGCCACCAATTAGATCATTCCGCAAGAACACCCTCGCCACCAATTCGTCAAAGAATAACGAGACTGAGGGAAAATCAGGGAGAGAGTGTCTTTATGTTAAAGTTAGCATGGATGGTGCTCCATACCTGAGAAAAGTCGATGTCAAAACGTACACCAATTATGCAGAGCTCTCATCAGCTCTTGAGAAAATGTTCAGCTGCTTTACCATTGGTATAAATCTCTCTCTTTATGGAACGTAAAGATCAAACACTCATGCATTGTTTTGGGAGGCATCAAATTTCCAACATGAAAAATATCTGCTATTTTCATTCAAATTAGGGGGATAACTTTTGGCTGGAGCAACCAAAAATTGTCATCTTTCTCAATTCCCATTTTTGCACTTCATTTTCTTGCTTTACTTTTCATCGGTTAAGTCTGTGATTAGTAGGATAACAGTGGTCTTTATTGGAACCAATACATTATCTTTGTTATCCTGTTCTCTTTTTTTTTGTTTGTTCCTTTAAAATAAGAATTTGACTATTACTCCGTATGTAGTATGAAGCTTGATAGCATGCTTCTTAGGTTCATGCAGAGGGGTGCAGCCTCTTTTTTCCTTTTCTCTCTATCAGTTTCATCACTTGTTATAGTAGAACACCACAATCTTATGAAACATTGAAACTGATAAGCATTAGTTTCATGTATCCATCTTAGTGATACATGTTTTCGGTAACCGTGTTCAGGGCAGTGCACCTCTGACGGGCTTCCTGAGCGAGAGGGGCTTACTGAAAGTCACTTGATGGATCTTCTTAATGGTTCCGAGTATGTGCTGACTTATGAAGATAAGGATGGGGATTGGATGCTTGTCGGTGATGTTCCTTGGGAGTAAGTTTTTCTTCCAATTATGCAACATTCTTTTCTATGATTCAAAAATGAATTAAGTGATTTTTTGTCAAGTTTGCTCTATTTGGATGGCTTGCATTCCGTGTTATCAAAGGCGAAAAGCGTTAGAAAACACTCCAGGTCCATAGGGGCTTTTATTTAGAAAGTGCAATTAAAGTTTGGGCTTTAGTTAGAAAAGGCACAACGAAGAACAATAACAAAAATGTATATTTAGTACAAGCAAAAGTGACAACTTCATTCATAGTAATTTTATTCACAACTAATATATCTTTTTGCCAATCATATTTGTTGTTTAGTACTGCTCTATTCAAGATAGAACTTACGGGCAATGAGGCGCATAACTTAGTGCGTTGCCTACATCGAAGCGCAACCTAAGTGTGGGAAAGCGCCTATCCTGAGCTTTAGGGCTTAAGCGCGCCTCAAATGATCCTTTGGGAACACTACTTACATCGGGGAAAATATGTTGTTACATTCGAATATGTTGTTGCAACGTAACAATAGCAGCTTGGACTCTACATTAGGTTTTTTCTTTTCTGATTTTTTCCTTGTTCTATATCAATCTTTTCCCCTGTTTCAGATCTTCAAATCAGGATCCAGATTGGTTGATGTTTTAAATGCTCAATTCATCATCTATGCATCTACTTACTGTTTGATTTGGATATTGAAATAGGATGTTCATAGACTCATGCAAGAGACTGCGGATAATGAAAAGCTCAGAGGCAATTGGACTAGGTATCTCCTATCCGTGATATCTTGTGCTATATGCAATGTACCACTTGCTTGTGCCTACGCCTGCAATTATGTTATGACAACTCGCCCCTTGCACGGGGAAAACTGTCTTATAGTCCCGTATAACAAAAATCCCTTCTTTTTTACATTGCATGGATCGTTGGATAATTAAAGTGTCTCTTTCTGAGCTTGTTAACTTTAAATTGGGTTTGGAATGACTCAATTGAATCTCTTGCTTTGCAGCTCCAAGGGCCATAAGCAACTGCAAGAACCAAATTGTTGCCTGAAGTTGCTCTGAAGACAGGAAGATTCATACAATGGGAAAAGCTTGTGTAAAAAATTATCCTTCTTATCTAACATAGCATATGGGTTTAGCTTAAATATGTAGCATTCCATGAAGGGAAGAACTGCCTTGTCAGAATATACGATCAACTATATCCAGATTTTTGTAGGCTGAAAATATATCTCTGTTGAAATTGTTAAGTGCTAACCTTTTATTTTTATTTTTATTGTCTTGTACTTCTAATGGTGGATTAAAATGAGCTTAAATGAAATGACATGGACAATGAAGATTCATAATAATGGTACTTCTGGACTGATGGCTAGGTTGTCGGTGGCTGAAAAATGTAGTACCCTTCAATAGGATATTGCATATGTAATGAGTTTCAAGTGAAATGGAATCAAGGTTACTAGGCTTAAGTCGCTTAACAAACTCTTTAACCTTTTGAATAGGCAGTCCATGTTGAAGAGTACACTTAAGAAGTGTCAAGATATCGTCACCAAATACTCAAAAACCATACACGCATGTTGCCTATTTGGACCTGAGTGCGTAAAATGGTCCACTAACCTCCGCTGAGGTGACCACACTCTGAAGATTAAATGAAACGATAGGTAACCATTGTTAAACTCGTTTCTTGTCTAATGCAATAATAACATCAGTATCCAAGTTAAAGCAATCAATAGCAATTTATATGAGAACAGGTTTGCTCATAAAATTTGGTGTTACCCATTTGACAAAATATTTCCCCACTGAAGATCCAATGGTGCAATGCAAGAATGATATTTTATCTTTTACCCTAACTCCACTCATACTATTTTTAGGTTTACCATTCAAATTGCGGACGGGTAACATTATGTAAGGACATAAAAGGATACAATCTATTCAAATGTTATATTTATCAAAACAATACAACAAGATATAATACAACACAACATAATACATACATTATGATCCAAACAGAGTGCAAGGATACTGCTTAGTTAAACAAAGAAATAGTATAGAATTATGAGTTGGAAAACTGCTTTAAGACCTTCGTGGTTGGTTCAACCTGTTTTTCCCAACTTTGGGTCGCCGAAACTTTGGTGGTTCCCGACCATCTTCTCTCTGCCTTTGAAGCTTCGACTCCTCCCTCTCGAATCGTTCCAAACATCGCCAGTACTGAATCGCTACATTTATCACCTTCTTCATACTCACTGAGTTTTGACCTGAAAAACCCTTGTACTGAAAATACTCTTCTCCTAACTCTTCCCACAATCCTGAGTTCCGCATATGGTCTATAGATCTCTTCAAAACATATCGATCCAACGGCTCGTCCACCCAAAGGAAGTGGCGGATCTCCTCGGATGCAAAGTCTCCCAACATATGGTGAGGGACTCTACGATCAGGCCTTGGTATTTTGTTTGTGTACATGTCAAGACCCTTGTATACTTGCATTTTATCTGAGTTGATGATTTTAGGGAAGAAATGAGTGGCTAAGTCGATTGAGAACTTGAATTTTCCAGCAGCAGTGGGCCCCTTTACGACGACTATTTTCTCTTTTGTGTGTTTATGGCAAAATTCTCCGTCAGAAGAAGACTTCTTCATACTTTGTTAGTTGTGGAGTGTCTGTTCTCTTCTTGTTATTTGGTAAAGTTGAAGATACAAAAATTGAGAAAAAGACCAAAATAGTACATTATCTTTGGGTTTGGACATAAAATTATACATATTCTTTCACACGAAAGACTAATAAGACATTATGTTTGCGTAAGTATGCGACTTTTAGTCAAACTCCTAAATATTTTTTTAGAAATTTAATGAAAAAGAACAAAAATGCCCCTGAACTTTTAGAAAAGATATAAAAATACCCTTTATTCATCTATTTTGCTAAAACTACCCCTCAATTCAACTTTTTGGCTCATTTATTCCCTTTGACTAACGGACAACACTAATTTTTTTTTAAAAAAATATTTAAATTACACATGACATTTTATTACTGAAAAATTGATTTATTTTTTTAAAAAGAAATCTGAAAAATCGTTATTTGTAGAATAAGGAAAAATAATTTTTCAAACCCCATTTTTTTAAAAAACAAATGTAGTAAGCCTTTTATATATATATAAAAAAAAACAGAATTGGATTTTCATTAAAACATGTGGAATTTTTTTAAATTTGGAAAACTTTTTTTTAACGGGTGGAAACCCCATTTTTTTTTGAAAATTCAATTTTTAAATATGAAAAACTGATTGTTTTTTTAAGTAAAATGTGCAAAAATAATACTCCATAATTTTCTTCTAGATTTAAAAAAAGACAGCCGCTTTTTTTTTTTTAAACACGCTTTTTCCATAAAAAATTTAATTTTTTTTTCGTGATTTTTATAAAAATCAGCTTTTTGCATTTTGAAAATAAAAATAAAAATTAGTGTCGTCCGTTAGTCTAAGGACATAAATCAGCCAAAAAGTTGAATTGAGGGATAGTTTTAGCAAAATAGATGAATAAAGGGTATTTTTATATCTTTTCTAAAAGTTCAGGGGCATTTTTGCCCTTTTCCGTTATATTTTAAAAAGATATTTGGGACTTTGACTAAAAGTGCACCACTTATGCAAACATAATGTACTATTAGTGCTCCATGTGAAAAAATATGTATAATTTTAGGTTCAAACTCAAAGATAATGTACTATTTTGGTCCTTTTCTCTACAAAAATTACAAGGAGAAACAAGAAAAGAAAGAAGATTGAAGGGTTGAGAGTCTGATAGGCTTCTATTTGGGCCATTCTAAATTTTGGCCCTACAGAACTGAATCAAACATTTGCATTGTTGTCCTTCTTTAATTCATGTCCCAAAAAATATTTTCGTAGGACATAAATTTATATTCTTGTATCATAATATTCACAAGTTATGCATTGATATGACTTCAGTTTCTAAAGAACTTACCCCCACTGGACCGGCTGCCAAAGGAAAGATTAAAGACCAGCCCATTTTAAGGACAAAATTAAAGATCGACCATTTCAAGAATAAAACGTCCAATTTTATGCATTTTAATTGGGTCATTTACACTTTTTCGTCCTATTTTGTGCTAGTCTTTAATTTTTGTCCTCAAGATAAAAAACTTTTTCGGCGCATAAGTTTATATTTTTACATTATAATATCCCACAAGTTATGTCCCGTGCCTTTAAAGAACTTATGCCCCTGCTAGGCATAGTTCAATTTTAAAGGACAAAAGTTAAAGACCAGTCCATTTGACAGAGGGAGTAATTTGAGATACTCCGTTTCAATTTAAGTGTCTTACTTTCATTTTTGGTTATCCCCAAAAAGAGCACATTTTTCTATATTTACTAAGTTGACAATTTAAACATACTACATGACACTTTTATAACCATAAGATTTAACGGACATTTTAGTACATTATACACATTTTTAATTTATAACTACAAGATTCAGAAGTCTCTATTTTATTTTTTAATTTTCTAGCCTAGTCAAACTAAATCACTTAAATGGGGACGGACGGAGCAATTTAAAATTTTGTATATATGCATGAATACCAACTCTTGTACAATTGTTTTCGTCACTGTGGGGGTAGCTGATAGTTGAGAGCATTTAAACTCATTAAAAACAATACGATACGCATTACATCATCTTCAATTCTTCATTATACCGTACCATTTCTTCCTCCTTAGAATTAGCTTGAGAGACAATGGCTTCACCAATGGACTTTGATCAGCCTCCCAATTCACCTGTTTCTTCAGCTCCATCTTTCGCCATAAGACCAAATAATCATAACACCACCTTCTTGAGAAGTATTTCCACAAAAGAACCCTCAAATTTCACCGAAGAACTAACGTATAGCCCGCCACGCTTAAGCACTTCAGTTCTTCCTTCCAATACATACAACCCTCAGCCTTCAACTCCTCGCCTTTCGTTCACACTCAACAACAAGCCCACAAAGTCTGTCGACGATCATGACTTTCATCATCAAACCACTTATAGGTGCATTTCATCTGTCCTTAAAAAGGACGGACAGATCTTGTCCGTGGCTTTATACAACGGCCTTGTGTACACGGGATCTCAGGCAAATGTAATACGCGTGTGGAAGTTGCCTGAGTTTACTGAGTGTGATCATCTTAAGACGAGAGCGTCTATGGTGGTTTCGTTACAAGTGTCGAATGATATAGTTTATGCTGCCTATGCTGATTGTAAGATTAGGGTGTGGCGTAGGACTTGGGAAGGAGCTATCAAGCATGTTCGAGTTGCGACTATTCCGAAGGTTGGAAGTTATGTCCGGAGCTATATCTCTGGTAGAGATAAGATGGTAAAGTTTTTCTATCCTAAATATTTGTCGTTTTAAGAAATTGAATTTGTTTCAAAATATTTGACGTTTTAGAAAAACATCAAGCATGTATTATCTTTTTGTTCGAATTCATCGTTATTGCTTTAACAAGTGGAGTATTGGTTATTAAGTGAGATGTTTAAGCAAGAGATAAAGGATAATTTGCGATTGATGTCATTTCTAAAATGTGTGTAAAAAGTTTAAAAAACAAATAATATGAACCGAATGTAATACTTATACAGTGCTCCCTCCGTTCAGTTTTACTTGTTCAGTATATCAAAAATAGATGTACACTTTTAGTTGTTTAGTTTAGAAAATCAAGAGTATATTTACCATTTCGTGCCTATTTTACCCTTGTTATTAATTATTGGATTGAAAACCTCAAGGAATTGTTAGTGGCTGCACAACTTTTAAAGTATGTTTGATTTTTATAATATTAGGGGTGATATAGTAAAATTGTTACTCATTTTATTTACTGCTCTTTAAGGGGTGTGCCAAGTCAAATATAAACAAGTAAATATGAACCGGGGAGTACTACATTTATTCTTATTTTGCTTTGGAGTAGTTAACTATTAATGCACATGCTTTAATATTGGTAGAACGTACTGTGAGCCTGGCATACTGCTTCTCTCACTCTGTAATCCTCTACCAGAGTAACATGCTGTAGGGAAATTTTGTTATGCATGGTAACCTTTTTATCAGCCTGTTATATGATTCTATTTTTCTTTCTTAATCATACATCGTTGAGTTTTTATAAAAACCAAATATAGATTAGGATTATGTGACAAAAGATGGTCCAACATAGCCTGTAGTGTTAGTGTTATGATTTCATTCAAATTCAATATTTTTTGTTCAAACTCTCTCTCTCTCTCTCTCTCTCTCTCTATATATATATATATATATATATATATATATATATATATGTGTGTGTGTGTGTGTGTGTGTGTTAAAATATTAATTAAAGTACATATAATACATTTCAAACCCAATGAATTAAATGATATATTGTGACAAAAGTTTCAACTTGACCTATAACCTATAAAGGTCAAATGTTGAATTTGTTTCCGGCTTTCCCCATATATGTAGTGTTGCATCATAGAGTGATGTATCGTAAAAAATGCTGCCTTTGATTTCTTGTATTGCCATAGCCCATGAGGTATAAGTTTCCATGACAAATTAAATCATTTTTTCTCCTTTCCCTTCTACACCTAGTAATCTACTATAAAGCCTCTCTTCTCATTTTTTGGATCTGTATATACACATAAATAGCTATGATTTTGAAGGGAGTATGGACTTGTATGCTTAAATGTTATTGATAGAAAGCCTTTTTTGGTGCATAAATCAGGGATATGCATTTACGGATGGTAGGCATGTTTTGCACCGACACTTATATTTTGCTAACAAGTTGAACTGTCTTTTTCTGTCTTAAAATTTTATTAAACTTATTTATCTGTTCAAAAGTATCTGTATTTGGTTTGAGTTTGGACTGGAAAAGAGTTGAATCCACTATTGCTTTAGACATTTTTTAGCACTGTATTAAACATTGACTTGGACAGTTCTGGGAGCATATTTATTACACATGCAACTACTGCTTTGTGATTAAAGCACTGCAGCATCTAATTTAAGCCCTTTGCTAGCCTCTAATTTAATGCATACTTGAAGCCTTGAGATGCTTTGTCTAACCAGAATAGTAGTTCATAATCTTCACTTTACTGTGTAGCTAGAAAAATTAATGTCTTTATTGAATTATGACAGATGAAGCATATGGGACCAATATCTTCACTGGCAATTAACATATCAGATGACATTCTTTATTCAGCTTCCCTTGATAAAACAGTAAAAGTATGGCGAATTTCGGACCTCAAGTGCATAGAAACAATCCAAGCCCATAACGATCCGATAAACGCCATTGTTGTTGGTGACGATGGTGTCCTTTATACTGCTTCTGATGATGCCACGGTTCGAGTATGGAGACGAAATTTCTGCAGTGGAGATAGGCCACATTCCCTCACTGTGACTCTACCAGCAAAATGTTCACCAGTAAAGACATTAGCCTTAACAAATGATGGTGGGGTACTTTATGGAGGGTGCAGTGATGGTTACATTCATTATTGGCTGAAAGGTTTGTTAGGATTTGCCCTGAATTTCTTACCTTATTTGGATTCTACTATAACTGTGTTTTACATAAAAAAAGGTTCAATATTTATCCCTTCTTGGAGGGGAAGTTTTGCACCTCTATAAATTGAGGATCTTTCCTTCATACGGCAAGTCGGCAACACAATAGCACATCCGCAATATAATCCTTTAGGTTAAAGAGTTTTGTTTAGGGGGAGATTATATTCGCGATAATTCTATATTTTCTTTTATTTTAATTTTTCATATTTAGGTTAATCGACCAAACCAACTTGGAGTATTATACTCTTTTTCTAGTATAATAGTCTTTGTTGTCCAATTTATTATCGTTCAAAATTTACAATTATTAGCTTCAACATGACGTCTTGTTATTTTGATCCCAACAAGGTTGGTTCTCAGGGCAATTACAATATGGTGGTGCACTTCTTGGACACACACATGCTGTGATGTGCTTGGCCAGTATTGCTAATTATTTGGTCAGTGGCTCAGCTGACTCAACATGCAGGGTGTGGTTGAGGGAGCAACAAGATTGTCAACATGTTTGTGTGGCCATTTTGCAAGGTCACAGAGGGCCTATTAGGTGTGTTACCGCATTCCCTGGACGAGTGAACGAGGAGACCGAAGATGGTTGCACCATTTGCACAGGAAGTCTTGATGGAGTCCTCAAGATGTGGCGTGTGAGACGCACCAGCTGTAGCTATAACAAAGGTTCTTCACAGAATGTTTGTGAATATTTTGAGATTGCTTAAATCAGGACGACCCGAGATTGCTTAAATCAGGACGACCCTTTAATTTTTCCAGCGAGATGTGTTATTTCTAACCATAGACGGATCCAAAATTTAAATAACGGTGCAGACATAGTATTAGTATCACTGACTGTCCAATTGTTTGTGACCATATTTAGCTACACAGTCGCCCTGTTTTCAACTTTGACATAGAGAGAGTAGAAGAGGCCAATGAATTCTTTACACCCTGTCTTCACAGATTATAGTTCAACTTTCCTTTTAATTTGTATTAATATCTAAATTTTCTATCGGTTGACTCTGTAATTCACTATATATAGTTTTTCTATTTTTACCATTGAGTGGTTGCTCATTGTACTGAATCCATATCAAATAATATTTCCGCGGAGTTTATGTTTTCCTTACTAACAATTTAAAGCTTTTAAAGACAATTTACACAATTCAATACAGTACCAGAGTAAACGGCCCCATTTAAACAGTATAACAACACGAAACATTAGTGAAAATGTATGCCCTGCCACTTCAATATTTAGTCAGCTTCGTGACATTCTTGATCGAAGAAATTAAAGTAAAACACTAGGACACTAACAGAGTGGGAGAACTTGCCAAGCTACTAAACATGTTAGAAATGAAGCAAGCAAATTGTCTGCTTGAGCCAAATGCATTAGCTGAGTTTCAAAGTAGGCTTAATGATCGATCACCTGATACCGTTCCCGACTGTTATCCCCGATTAGCAAAGGGCCTGAGAAACTTTCTACTTATGAGTAGCTGGTATAGAATCAATGGGTGATGGTTGGTTATAATTTTGAATTCGTTATAATATGTTTGCTCTAGTTTTGGTTGTTTTTGATGTTGAAAACGTTACATCTCGATCGGAAAAAAACCAAGAGAAAAAGAAAGAATCAGAATTGATCGATAGATTTCTCGGAACAAACAAAAAGAAAACTAAAGATGAAACATAAATCATGGATCAATCCGGATTATGAACCATAAAAGCACCCCATTAAACCGATTACAATAATACCAGTTACAGCACCCATTATCCAAAGAGGAATACTTCCAGTAGCGTTGTCCATTTAGCCCACTTCGCTCCAAATTTTAACTAGTGGTCATGCTAGAGACATGACCTCAAACAGTAATTGTCATAGTTCTATCATATCTTTTATTTCATTTCTTCTGAAACAATCTCAAACACTTTTTGACTATCGATCTACTACCAGAAATTCAATGCATAATCTCAACACTCAATGTATATTTCTGAATAATATTTTTCTTTCCAAGAATAAAGTTTCAGCTCCTGTAAGTTTGTTGCTGGCTTTATTGTGGCTGCAACTGTAATTCCCTTCCTGTACCAGAATCCCAGTGATTGCTGTGAGATTGTCTTCGCTTTCGCAGCTGATAAATAGAGTAACATAGTAACTTTAAACCGACTAGGATTGCTATAATTATCAGAGCCGAGAATATAAGTGATTTGATTGAAGAGTGCTTGCACCCAAATATGATGCTTAGACACACCATAGGGCTATTTGTCGGGGAAGTGACAAATTCAGAATTTAGACGCGGTGAATTTTGAATTGAGAGAGCGCGTACTGAAATCAAGATTGGGTATAGTCTTTCATAAATGGTTAGCCCTTCCCCCTTGCACATAAATATGAAGAAGCTTTTCTGATTACTGTACGTATTCCTAACTTGCTCATTGATTGATACCATTTGGTCACGACATTTTCTCCTGAATCAAGTATAGCATTCTTGAAATTTGTGTCAAAAGTTGGCAAAAGAAAAAGTTTCTTTCCATGGAATAGTTCTGTCTGTATGATTGTGGCGTACCTTTTGCAGATACCGTATTAATTAGTATGTGTATTATACTCCATCCTTTCCAAAATGCTTGTCGCTAACTATTTTTTAAGTAGTAAACTATATAACTTTGACTAAGCGAGTTTAAGCATATTATTTTTTATTTGATATGAGAAAAATTGGAATAAATGCTTTTCGGATAGTTTTTGCATATCTAAATTTTAATTTATAAATATTGAATTAATTATAATCTAATTCAATTTTAGCTCAAAAAATTAGTAAAGTTGACTCTTGTGAAGCGAAATGTGGCAACAACTTTGGCACGGATGGAGTAGTAAAGATCATATGTATGATCTTCTCATTGCTTTCTCCTATAATTAACTCGAAAGTAAGAGAATTAAAGCATATGCATTTTCGCTAGTGTTTGAAGTTTCTGAAAAGTAACTAATCATATGTATTTCATACGATAAATTTATGGGGAATCTTTGAAAAAGAATTTCCTTTATGAGAAATAAAATATACTCCACAATCCACATGCTATCTTTGGGATCTACTTTTTGATTCTACACTGTTTCTCAAGATTTTATTCATTAATCTAATTAAGGAAAAGGTCCATATATACCCCTCAACTATTCGAAATTGCACGTATTTGTCCGTCGTTTAAAGGTCGGTTCACTTATGCCCTTAATGTTACGTTTTGGTTCACCCATGCCCTTGAGTTAACGGAAACCTGAAAAAAATATTAGAGGGCAAATTTGTGCAGTTCCACATAGTATAGGGGCATATTTGATCCACTGAAATTCCTAAATATTATGGCACAAAAACAACAATATGACACAAAATATCACTGCATTCCAAAACATAAAAAACATTTGCAATTACAATCCATGCATCTAACATTACATTACATCTAAATTATACAACTAAAAGATCAAATGCAATTACAACCATCTGTTAAAGATTATTTTCACAAACAAGAGCACCATTTTATCTTTTTAAAAGATTTGTTTTACTAATAATGATATCTTTTTTTTTTGTCAATTTGTTGATGACCTGGATAGATCTTTCTAGATATTTTTCGTCTTCCCAGTCCCAATATCTAAACGATAATGCATGCAACAACTGCATATTGTACCAATAGTTCTTAGATTTTTTTTTGTAGTGCACTTTATGCTAGTCAATGATTTTTTGGTACTGTATTTTGAAACTCCACACTTATCGTGTAACCCACACTTTGCTCTCTTATTCTTTCACTTGTTTATGAAATGTCAGAAGCTTTGAGTTCTTCAAATAGTTTTGGAAGGGTTCGTCACTCCATCTCACATCATGGACTCCAAATAATTCTACTAAATTTATGTTATGCGTGGAATTCGCGAAAGGGCTGCATCACATTAAATTTTATGTAAGACCATATAAATCCCTAATATGTAATATTCTCTCTATTATTGCTATCAAAATTTCTGCACTGCGGGAGATGTTTTTTCAGGTGTCATAAGTCTAATGTAAGTTATCTCTTTTTCCTTGTGATTTTTTTGTATGTATCCGTAATGAATTTTTTTTATGTTTATGTTTTGTGCGGCGTGCATTATCGTATAGATATTGGGATTGGGAAGACGAAAAATATCTAGAAAGAACTATCCAGGTCATCAACATATTGAAAAAAGAAGAATATATTATCATTAGTAAAACAAATCTTTTGAAAAGGTAAAATGGTGCTCTTGTTTGTGAAAACAATCTTTAAAAGATGGTTGTAATTGCATTTGATCTTTTAGATGTATAATTTAGATGTAATGTAATGGTGGATGCATGGATTGTAATTGCAAATGTTTTTTATATTTTGGAATGCAGTGATATTTTGTGTCATATTATTGTTTTTGTGTCATAATATTTAGAAATTTCAGTGGATCAAATATGCCCTATACTATGCGGAACTGTACAAATTTGCCCTCCAATTTTTTTGTCAGGTTTCCGTTAACTCAAGGGTATGGGTGAACCAAAACGTAACGTTAGGGGTATGAGTGAACTGACCTTTAAACGACGGGCAAATACGTGCAATTTCGAATAGTTGAGGGGCATATATGGACCTTTTCCAATCTAATTAAGATGATTCTTGGCTGAAGAGGCCGACCCACATGAAAGGTGGGAGTGCACGCGCACTCGTTAGCTTCGAAATAATTATGTAAATATATGTGTATATACCTTGAGAAATTAGTATATATTTAATTGTGTACTCTAACAAACAAAAGTGTCTTTAGGGCACGTTGGTTGTAATCTGTTTCCCTTACATGTCACCCAGGATAGAAACCGAATGTCACTTTTAATTATTTTTTGAGCCTCTTTTTAGGAAAACAATAAGTGCTTTAAATGAGCTCCTCCAGATTCGAACATGCACCGTTAACATTTGTTGCACAGCCTTAGCCACTGAGCTATATCTTTCATTTGCTTCACTGTGTTAAATTTTATTTATTACTAAAAAATCATATTTGACCTATATACTTGTTTTTCGCCATTGCTACGCTATTAGTGACTGGTCCGACACACTATTATCCCTCAGTCGTCATTAAAATTTTTGTTGGTGTTTGTGTTAAGATAATGGTTCCCCCGCTGTCTTAAAATCTTGGGTCCGCCTCTGCTTGGCTAACTGAGATAATATTTCATATGCTTACTCAACTAAAATGTAGTTCACTCAGAAAGTCACTCAACTTTGTTTTCTAATCCAAAATAAGGGTATTTCACTCCATTTTTTTTGCGCCGGTTTACCCTTCTTTTGGGGTGGTCTTTAATTTTTGGCCTTCGCCTAATACCCCGAGGTTCTGGGTTCGAACCCGAGCTCAGTAAAAAAAAAAGAATTTTGCAAGGCAGAATTTTAAGGCAGAATTTTGCCTGAATTGAAAAACTCTACCTTAAGGTAGAGTTTGAAACTCTGGCTTGCGATTTTTTTTTTTAATTTTTGACGGAGGTTCGAAAATGGATTTTTAGCGAAGGGAAAAAATTAAAGAGCACCCCCGCCGAAGGTCAATCCTGCAAATTTCCCATTTCACTCAGAAAGTCACTCAACTTTATTTTCTAGCCCAAAAGTTACTTAACTATTGGTATTCACTTAGAAAGCCACCTAACTTATTTAAGTGTTTTTTTCTTTAAAATTTGCTAACATGAAATTTTATTTAAAGCCAAACTTTAAGAAATAAAAAGATATGCATTTTAAACATTTTATTAACCCGCTCCACTTGACCCAACCTGATAAAAATATATTGACCAAAAGCCAATGAATACAACTTACATAAAGTGACAAAAATTATATTGAAAATATCTTAATTTTTAGGGTGTCGTCGAAGGTATTCCATTGTAAAATTGAGACGTAATTAACCTATATGTTAGTTTAAATATACACCGAATATGCGGAATGTGTTGATACATATAATGCCAATAAACTGCAGTGCAAAACTGACATGTTAACAACTTTTCTTTTAAGTAATTTTTGCCTAGCTTATTTATCTTATATACATAATTCTTTTTCAACGGAATAAAAACATAAATTATATTGAAAATAACCAAGAAGTTGTTTGCCCTTACGTAGAAACTAATTTGCAAACAATACCGAAAATAGTACAATATTTGTGTGTAAGTTGTATCTGTTGGCTCTTGGTCAATATATTTTTAGCAGGTCGGGTCAATAAAATGGTTAAAATGCATGTCTTCATATTTCTTAAAAAATTGGCTTTAAATAAAAATTTCATGTCAACAAAATTTAATTAAAAAATCACTTAAATAGGTTGGGTAACTTTCTAAGTGATACCAATAGTTAAGAGACTTTTGGGTTGAAAAACAAAGTTGAGTGACTTTCTGAGTGAATTACTCTTAGCTGAGTAACTTTTGAGTTAGAAAACAAAGTTGAGTGATTTTCTGAATGAACTGCCCTTAATTGTGTAACCATTTAAGAGATATTATCTCTGCTTGGCTTTTATCTCTTTGATCTTTACAGGTGCATTACAAACTTACTATCGTTGTATACAAAATTCCTTAGCTTACCTGTGCAATGTTTATCGGGGCGAGTTATTTTGTCACTAAAGATTCATCTTTCGTCACCAAAAATCATCCGTGACGAAAAAAATTTGGTCAACCATTTGTCTCTAAATGTAGGTCGCTAAATGTATACAGAGACAACTTAGTGTATCGTCTCTAAATGAAGTTAATGAAATTCCATTTTGTCCCCAAAGGCATACTATTTATGACGAACTTGTTCGTCGAAAAAAAAAATTGTGGTTGGTAGTGTGTTTTTGTCACTAAAAAGGCAATTAATGCCGATGAAATAACCTTGTCACTAACTTCTATTTTAATTAGTGACAATCACGATTGTATTTAAAGTCAAATGTAATTTGTAGCGGAAAAACTGTAATTTTGTCACTAAAAGCTATCTTTTATATACAAAAAATATTTCGTCATTAAATATACAAATTGGTGACTAAAAAAATCTTGTAGTTGAAAACTATCATGTCGTCGCAATATTTATATTGCTTTCACCAACAAAACAGAATTGCCACTATAAATTGTGATTATTAGTGACGATTATAATTGTCATCTTAATTCGTACTCAATAAACTGATTTCAGGATAAATTATTGTCACCAAATATAATCATTTACTACGAACTAATTTGTTGGTGACGAAAACATGATTCTCCTAAAAATGGTACTAATTTATTCATTATGTCAAAATTAACCCCTTAAGGATTAAAAAAAATAGAATCCATTGTATAAAGTTATTAAGTCAACTAAGCAAATATATAGTTTATTCTTCCTTTTTAGTAACTAGCGGTTTATTGCATTAATCACCAGTAGATAATTACAAAACTTGTAGCAAGCCAAACTCAGCCTGCTACTCCTGAATAACCCAATCTAAGACTATGCTAACTAGTAAAGCAGTTGATATACAGCCTACATACAGCCTTTAGAAGCTCTCACATTACAAACATACACAATTTCTCTGGCTATAGTATTCCACGTTCTCCTCTCTTTTTCGAAGATTCTCTGATTTCTCTCGGTCCACACAGCATAGATAAATTCTGCATAAGCCATCCTAAAAATAGTTGCCCGCTGAGATTTCCCTTTGCTGTTACATATGATGCTTTGGATATGTTGGTCCCAATCACTAGTCTGGTTTGCCCGTCTCTGTTGCCACTGCATTACTCTCTCCCAAACTTGTCTTGCATAACCACAACTAAAAAATAGGTGGTTCGCGGATTCCGGGTGACTTTGACACATTGCACATTCTGGCTTAGCTTCCCAACCCCACTTTGCCAGCCTATCTGCTGTGAGTAGTCTGTCTTGTAACTGCAGCCACATGATAAAGATAGCTTTTGGCCTTGCTGAATTCCTGAACATGAGGGATTTCCATGGTACTCTTTGCTGATTTCCCAAGAGTAAATGATATAGTTGTCTTATCATACCCTTACTAGTTGTAGCTTGAAGATGAACTTGTTCAATCAGTTATCTAGATGCCAATATTTTCTTTACCATCCAACTTGCTTGCTGAGGTAGGAGAGCACTATGAAAAGGTTGATGTTTTATGTAATAGGTATGGACCCATCTGATCCATTACTTGTCTTGTTTATGCTCCAGATCCCAGCAAGTCCTGGCTATTGTTGCTTTGTTCCACAGTTGGAGGTTTGTCAAATTCAATCCTCCTACTGCCTTAGGGGTGTATACTCTTTCCCATGCAACTAGTGCCTTTTTTTTTTGATATAGTACTAGTGCCAGCCCACACATAACTTCTACAATAAGCATCAATAACTTTAAGTGACTTAGAGAGGATAACAAATAGTTGTGCCCAGTATGCCTGATTACCAAATGTCACTGATTGAACTAATAGAACTCGACCAGCATATGAAAGTTTCTTGGCAGTCCAAGTGGATATCCTTGCAGTGATTTTTTGAATAAGGGGAAACCATTGAACAGTGGTTAGCTTCTAGTAGATAGTGGAATGCCAAGGTACTTGAATGGTAATTCACCCGTAGAGTATCCAAGTTGGTTCACAATAGCCTTCTGAACAGATTGGGATGTACGTCCAAAGTAAATGGAACTCTTCCCTAGATTAGCTTGCAATCCGGATGCCTTAGAAAACACCTCAAAGCAGTTTTGCAATGCAATCACAGAAGTAAGATCAGCCCTAGGAAAAACAAGCAAATCATCAGTAAAGCTAAGGTGTGTGATCCCCAATCTGGCACATTTTGCAACCTATAATCTTTACAACTCTTAAGGCCATTAAGACTCCTACTAAGGGATTCCATTGCTAGTGCAGGTCAGTACAAAAACACAGTACTGGTAGGTATCATCGGCCGACTAAGTATAGCTAACACAATTCAGACAATAAAGTAGGATGGACAGATAAATCAACAAGTATAAGTCAAACACAATCAGAATCAAGTATCCGTCATCACCTAGGTTGAAGCATCTAAACCCAAGTATGTCCAGTCTCCATATATATTCAATCTGAAAATCAAACTACACAAGTACAACACCTAGTCATCACAATATAAGCCAAGATGCAATGCAATGCAGTGTACACATGTACGCCGGACGAAAGTATCGACGTCCCGGTAGCACAACCCAAGGTGACTCGCAAAGTCTAAGTGGTACTCATCCCGGATCTTTGCCCAACAGACAGACGAGACCCGGATCTTTGCCCATGGGGGTTCTCACCAGCACCACCCTGGGGGACCCGTAGACTCCATGCACTCACTCAATCCACGATTCCGGGACTAACATCGGATATCGAACTCTCACATCACTCTTATTTAAAAACCGAGCCAAGCTCATCACAATGTTTCACCAAGTACCAACAGTGTATCAACAGTATATTATGAAGAATGAGAATGAGTGCAATGCATGTGTCAACATTAAGAATCAGCTCAATATCACAAGTACCAACATGGGTATGCCAACAATATATCAGTGTCACAAGTACCAACAAAGGTACGCCAACAATATCATCAATAACTACACAGGTCATACGGAACTCTATCCTCGTATCAACGTCAAAAGTAAGGTACCACCATATCACAACCAAGATGTAACAACAGTTCCCAAACTCTAATAACAACACGTGGCATCAAGTCAACAGAATAGAAAAATCAAGTCACAACACAACGCGGTGGCTAGCCCCAATCATGCAACACGGCCCAACCTAAGATAATATCCAACCCAACTTCATACCTGAAGGTTTACATGCTTTCTCTGACAATATAATCTAAATATATGCTTCGCTACACGAAGTCTTACCAAGGGTAAGTCATAACCTACCTGGATGGCCGAACAATAACCACCAACAATCACTCTTTTGCCTTGCCCTTCCGTTGAGCCTCAAGATCAAAGAAGTCTAGGAATATTCGAGATATAGATTAGAAATCATGAAGAACGATACCTATATTGCTATCATTCAAACTAGGTCAAAATCAACCCTAGAATTTGGGGAAACGGGCCCTACAAGGTCAAAACGGAAAATTCGGAAGTAAAATATCAAATTAAGCACTAGGTGATCAAAACCTATCAACTAATTGCTAGATTAACTCAAAGATTCCCCCAATTTCGAAATTCAAGTAAAACCCCCAATTTTGAGTATAAACCCTAACTCTTTGATTTAAGGATTCAACACTAATAATGGAAGATATATGCTTAATAACCTTAGTGTTACACCTCGGCCATTTCGTGACGTTGTGTCGTGAATGGACTGACGTCGGTCAAGGCGGACACGAGACCTTCACGACTACAAGAGGGTGATTGGCAGCCTTAATGTATATACGATAAGATTTTTAAGTCATAGGACTTGGCGAAACTAGGTTCGTCATGAAAGCGAAGCATAAGTTATGTTTGGGAAGGATTTTGTCACACCCCGACCTTATGCGGGGTGTGATGGGCACCCGACCCTCCTTAGAGTCGAGCGAACCCTTAAATGTTCGCGTTACTAAAAACTTCGTCATTTTCGAAAATTTTTAAGAAACATGAAACTTTTCAAACAATAATCATTATACGAAAATACATACTCTTTTAACATTTACAAATTATTCGCACTTCCCGACGCACTATCCACGGGACCTTGTCTCGCAAAGTCTCTAAGATATACAAATACCATGACATAAGTGCTTGACTCGGCAACACTCCGAACTAAAATGGAGCTCACGATCCCGCGGGGCAACTTCTAGCAAAGTCTTCTCTTCATACGGGTGCACACTGCGTGGCATGAAACGCAGCCCCCGAAGAAGGAGGGTCGATCGGAATATGCGCGAGTATGTAAAGCGATAACAAGTAAAAATCATAGCTTAATTTAGGAGGGAGAGAAATCACAATCCGCTCATTACCTGCACCTTCACTTAAGAGAAAACATAGATAAATACACGAGTCTCAACAAGCTTTAAGTAAGTAATCGCAATCCAACTAACGAATCCGAATAAATAATGTAATCTAGCACACCTCTCTAAAGAAGTAATGCAATACATCACATGCGCCGCTTCCGGCAAAATAATGATAACAATAATAGTAATAACAATAGTAATAACAATGATAATAATAATACTAGTAATCCCCTTCGGGTGTGCGGTTCCGACATACGTCTATCCGGCCCTTCGGACATGCGCGTCCGGAATAAAATGATGGCCCCTTCGGGCATGCCGGGTCCAACATACGTCTATCCCGGGGCCCCGACATAATAATCCTAGCCCCCTTCGGGCATGTCACTCGTGGCATACGGCTACCCCGGCCCGCCGGGGCATGCCACTCGTGACATAATACTAATCCTAGCCCCTTCGGGCATAATAATAATAGTAATAATAATAATAATAAAATCTCACCCCCTTTGGAGTGGTTTTGGAAAATCTGAATAATAAGATATCGCGCTCCTTCGGAGTGGTTTTGAAAAGTTTTATAAAATATCACACTCCGCCGGAGTGGTTTTGAAAAGTTTTATAAAATATCACACTCCTTAGGAGTGGTTTTGAAAAGTTTTATAAAATATCACTTAATAGTTAGGGCAATAGCCAAAAGTTTTCCTTCAATTGTGGTACAAAAACAAGTCAAATAAACGGATGGCGGAGATCGGGAATAGCGGGTCCGCCACGAGTCAACGGAGGTGGCGTACTCGAATTACATATACTAAGCTTAATGGAGTCATTTATGGAAGTTTCAAGGCAATTCAATTACATTATGCAAGTTATAGGTGTTTGAGCATTTTTCCAACAAGTTATAAAGATCCTAATTCAATCATCTTGAATGAATAGTGCTCAAATTCGGACTTAGATTTCTATGAAGCGAGAATAACCCCGAGGCTCAAATCCAAACCTAGCACACCTAGGACATGCCAAAAGAAGGAAAGGGGTAGCTTTACATACCTTACGGACGACTTATGCTCGCTTTATCTCCAATCCCGTTTCGCCTAGAATACGCAAATGGTCACATTTACCGGTTACTATTCATGAGACTTTAACTTTCAATCTTGGTTTAATACTTGTCTACCAAAATTCCGGCAGCACCTCCCCTATAAATACGACACCCGAGAATTAAACTCGGCTCAAAACAATCCACAACAACCCAATGTAGCCAACATCAATAACAATATTGATAGGCAATTCAAGATGTCCCAACCAACATCCGATCTCGTCCGAAGCCTTCCAACTCAACTAGAACAACAACAACACACTTTCCTCTTTCAAATGCATCAAGTAAAACAACAATTCTATATGTTAACAACATCATTTCCATCAACACAAGAAACTATATTGAAATCACACTATGTTCTAAATCAGCCCACAACCATTATGACTTAGGGCTGTGCATGTTAACGGTTAAACCAATAACCCGAACCGATTATTGGGTTATTGGGTTAATGGTTCGGGTTAATGGATTACCGGTTCGGGTACCGGGTGGTGTTTTTGGGTTATTGGCTTATTGGGTCGGGTCGCGGGTGGACCATTTTTTTTAACGGGTTACCCGATAACCCGATAAGAATTTAATTAATTACACTTCTACCCTTTCATATATATTAACTTACATCCAAAAAACTTTTACAGCACAAAGTTAAAGTTGACCTTCAACTCGTACATGGTAAAATTCCTACTCACTAACTTGTATAAGTCAAACTAGGAGCAACTATTACATTAAAAAAAAAAAACAGCCGAGTTTCAATCAACTACACTTAGCTAGGGATAGCAATTCATAGCAAGAGCTCTCTTGCCATTTGAAGTTGTTCGCCTTGGATGTGAATATGTTGTGCAATCTCTCAGCAAAGTCTATCGGAAGAAAGCGAGTATTTTGAAATCCGAGTAGGTTCCTTTCTCTCCAAACCAATGCCACTAGCATACCAAAAATACGAAGAAGTAATGGAGCGGTGGCACGATTTGTGTCTAGCAATGTGTGAGATCCATTTGATTTCATTTTGCCAGCCCCTATTCTTCTAGTGTACCCCGGCCATACCAACAATCTGCCACGTCCTTTTGTGATGGAGCATTCAAAATAAAGATGGGAAAATGTTTCTTGGGTCGCCTACGAAGATGCAATCGGTGGCACTTGAATGCCAAATTTTAAAAAGTCTATCAACAATTGCTAACTACTTTGTATTCCGGTGCAAAGTGTGAATTTGTATACTGCGATGGACATTTGGTTGCAGCATAATACTTTTCCATGTAACTTTGATTTATATGCTTGAAAAAATACATATATATGCTTCAAGGCAAAGTTTGCCCATAAGGCATAAGTATGCCCCCATCGGCATAAGTTTAGTAAATCCTTAACAAGTTTATGCCGATGGGGGCATACTTTTAAAAGCAAACTTTTATGCCGGACCGGCATAACTTTGTGAAGGAATTATCAAAGTTATGCCGGACCCGCATACTTATGCCAAGTCCCATAAGGCATGAGTATGCCGGGTCCGGCATAAAATTTGTAATTCCTTAACAAAAGTATGCCGGGTCCGGCATAACTTTGGTAATTATAAAGGGGTTTTCAAGTTGGTCCAAAGTCACAGTTTCAGCTACACATCAAGAGGTTGTCCATCTCAATGTCGTTCAAAGCAGATGAACCTTTCTATAACAAAGACATCGAAGGTGAATCAATCCCATAAATTCCATCAAAGGAGATGTTGCATTGACTTCTCATTGAAAAACATCAAACCGGATTACCTACGGGATCACGGTGCAATATGTTCTACTTGATGAGAAGACCCGGAAGGAGCGATGGTATGAAAGATTATAACATTCAACGGATACGGGGAAAGATACATGGTGACTAACCAAAGCAAAACGCGACATTGTGTTCCTCACAAAGTTATGATCAAAGTTATGCCGGTGGGGGCATATTTTTAATGGGCAAACTTTTATGCCGGACCCGGCATAACTTTGTGAAGGAATTATCAAAGTTATCGGACCGGCATACTTATGCCAAATACGCACAAGGCATAAGTATGCGGGTCCAACTTTGATAATTCTTAACAAAAATATGTCGGCGGCATAGCGAAATTTAAACTTGCCTTGCGAATTTTTTTTAAAATTTTGACTGCGCGTGGGTTCGAACCTGGAACCTATGGGTGTTAGCCGAAGGGCAAATTTTAAAGATTTCAAATATGAGGGCAAAATTTAAAGACCACCCCAAAGAAGGGCAATTGCGAATTGCCCATTGTGCATTCTTGAATTTTTGGTGTTGTGGTCTTGCATTTTTATGAGATTAAATGGAAGGAGAAATTTACTACTTGTTTCCTTTTAGAATGTCATAAGCTAGTTTATTCTTGGAGTTGAAGAGAAGCTGGAAAGCGATTTGCTTGTACACTTTGTGATCTTGGATCTACACTATTCATTAATTTTACTTTTTTTAATTACGAGGAGTATAGATTAGTATACTATTCGGTGGTCGTTGGGAAATTATACAAAGTCATGAGTGTTATCTTTGCTAAATCATTGGAAAAAGTAGTTTCGAAACAATTAAAACGGTGTGCATTATCATACGTTATCATTGCTAGGTAATTCGAAAAGGTTGGTGGTTTTGCCTTTGTCCGGCTGCCTTGCCGCCCACGGTCACAACGATCACGATGCACGGCATTGTTTTGAGTATGATAGAGCCATAACAAATCATTAAATTTCTTGTAGTAGTAAATGTAACTTAAGATTATTCTTGGATCTTGGTACAAGAAGTGGTTCCCGTGCATGATTTTGCTTGTACAAAGTGGTCAAGCCATTTTTTTGTTGTGTGAAATCTTAACGGTTAAACCGATAACCGAACCGATAACATACAACAACCGATTAACCGATAACCCATTAACCGATATTTTAACGGTTCTTTAACGGTTTAACATATCTACAAACCGATAACCAATAAGTTAAACCGATAATTTTGAAACCCGAACCGAACCGACCGATATGCAGCCCTATTATGACTTCCATTTGGATAATCAAACCTTCATTGTCATCACATAATCCACAACAATCAAAATACTTAAGAAAATTGATTCATCCCTTTCCATACTATACCACAACCACACGGCCTCAACATATAGTCCATATTTTTCATGAATTTAATTCCCTCATTCCTACACACCACAACATACACAACCATACATAACATATAAAAGAAGATTAAATTCTTACCCTTTTCCAACTTTTCCACTTGCCAAAAGAAGCTCTTTCTTGCCATGATATTTATACCACTTTGTAGAGAATCTTGAACTTAGCGAGAATACAAACAAATTATAATTTTGAATCAAAGTTGAAGGCTTCAAGATTTCTCTTTTTTTCTCTTCTTTCTTCTTTGAAATTTACGGGAAATTTGTGGAGCTTTTTGCTGAAATAAAATGAAGTTTTCGTCCCTTTTAAAAAAGCGCAACGTCGGTTTCTGTAGCTACGATCTTGTCTTTGCTACAAAGATCTGCTAATCCAAAATGCATGTCATGAGATAGGTTGAAATTAGAGCTGAATGGGGCAAAGATCTTCAAAGCCAAGGCTACAAACCAACCACCATGCTTTTAAACTCACAAATTTTCTTTGTTTGAAACAGGGACAGATGTTATCTTCAAATCAAAGGCTTCAAAGCCCGAATATTCAAAAGGTGCATTTCCTTAAATTGCCGATGCATAAGGCAATGCCACAACCAAGTTGCAGGTACCTTTTTGGAGGATGCAGGTCAACATTATTAGAGTTATAAGTGCAGGACCCACCTGAAGAATGGGATAATTATGCAGTTCATCAGGACCCTCCTGGATAATGGGATCTACCTTTAGCAACGTTTAGAGTCTTTCAGTTTAACCCCTAGGAGACGCACTTCCTAGTGTGGGTGTTTCCAGTTCCGCTTTTAGGAGACGCACTTCCTACTTGAAACTTTGGTTTGTTTTACATTAATTTATAATTCTGTTAACACTGACAAATTTTTCCTGGTGCAAACTGGGGCAGAAAAATTTTGTTCGTATTTTTTGTCTTTGATAATGTGCGGGACCACTTTGAAGAATGGGAAGAAAGTCGGGACCCTTTGAAAAATGGGAAACAAGTCGGGACCCTTTGAAGAATGGGAAGCAAGTCGGGACCGAAGAATGAAGAATGGGAACAAGTTAGGACCCGCCTGAAGAATGGGAAGAAAGTCAGGACCCGCCTGAAGAATGGGAACAAGTCAGGACCCGCCTGAAGAAGAAAGTCAGGACCCGCCTGAAGAATGGGAAGCAAGTCAGGACCCGCCTGAAAAATGGGAAGCAAGTCAGGACCCGCCTGAAGAATGGGAACAAGTCAGGACCCGCCTGAAGAATGGGAAGCAAGTCAGGACCCGCCTGAAGAATGGGAACAAGTCAGGACCCGCCTGAAGAAGAAAGTCAGGACCCGCCTGAAAAATGGGAAGCAAGTCAGGACCCGCCTGAAGAATGGGAACAAGTCAGGACTCGCCTGAAGAATGGAAGCAAGTCAGGACCCGCCTGAACAATGGGAAGAAATTCAGGACCCACCTGAAGAATGGGAAGAAAGTCAGGACCCGCCTGAAGAATGGTATGATCAGGAACCCGCCTGGAGAATAGGGCCACCTTTCAATTTCAAGTTCAGGAATCCGCCTGGATAATAGGGACATCTTTCAATTTCAAGTTCAGGAGCCCGCCTGAAGAATAGGGTGTACTTTCAGTTAGAAGTAGCAGGAGCCCGCCTGAACAATAGGGTCAACATTCAACTGCTTTTCAATTTCAAGATCAGGACCCCGCCTGAAGCATGAAGTTTACTTTCAAGTTCAATTCGAGATCGAAGTGTTTATCTCACACTTGGGAAAACATGAAGATTCGGGTCAAGATTCAAGAGAAGCTCCATAGCTAGGATCCTGTGCTTGTATTTTCTTTTTCACTTTGTCTTTCATTTGATGTAATAATAGGACCGCGGACCGGAGCCTCGACAGGACCTCGCTCGACTATTCACCTCAATATGTTTCATGTCCCTTCTTACTCTTGAACTACACGGTCGTTACAAAAGGTGACATGGGGTCACCTTGTCTCAAACCTCTTTCAGCATTGAAAGGTTTAGTAGGTTCTGTAGACACGTGATTTTTGACCCTCCCCGGGTGTTTCACCTTCTAGTATCTAAATTTTCCTTTAAATATGATTTGGACATTTTATTTGGTTTTATTTTTGTTTAGTAGGTCTTATTTGAATATTCAAAAATCACAAAAATAGAGTCACAGTTTAGGATATATGTTTAGTTTCGTTTTATTTTTATTAGTACAAAAAGAAAAAAAAAATGTCCGAAAATGTGTTATCTATTTTTAGTTTAATTTCCAAGTTAAAAGTTTTAATAAATAAATATAGAGCAAGTACATATTTTAATCTTGCTATTTTAATTTAGTAGGAATAGTATATTTTATGTCCTCATTTGTTAATCATATGTTATTTCACGCATAGGAACAGATAAAAGGAAAGGGGTGGGGACCGCTCAATTTTAAGTACCTCACCTACACACACATGCCACATACACCCTTTATAGATATATATTTTTCTTAAAATAACAAAAAAGAACAAAAAAAAAAAAAAAAAAGCAAATTCTCTTTACATTATAAAAAGGGAAAACTACGTATATATACATGTTAAGGAGAAATATTTACGAAACGTAACGACAGTTTTCCTTATTTACAAAACATAACGATATATTACGAAACATGACGGATTTTCATATATTTTTCGTTTTTTTATTTTTTTTTCCTAAAATATATATATTTTTTATAAAAAAATATATTTTTTTAAAAATATTTTTATTTTTTAAAAAATAATTTTTATATATATTTTTTAAAATTTTTAAATTTTTTTTTGGCTCAAAGGCTTAAAAAATTACCTCAAATTTACGTATGAAAGTTGTATGAAAAATGTATGAAATATGTATGTGTGAGCGAAATTTTTAATATAATTTTCATATACAAAATTTTGAGCGAAAACTTTAAGCCTTGAATATTGTATGAAAATTGTTACAATGTTATTGTAGTTGTATTAATTTTTCAGAAACCTAATATGAACTTTATATACAAAAAATGTGAATGAAATTCTAAGTCTTGAGGGAGATATACACATTTCATACTATTCTCATGCATAAAATTTTGAGCGTAATGTTTAAGCCTTGATCAAGGTATACACATTTCATACGTTCTTCATACATAAAATTTGAGCGAACTTTTTAAGCCTTGAGCAAGATATACACATTTCATACACAAAAATTTGAGCGATTATTTTAAGTCTTGAATATTGTATCAAAGTTGTATACAATGTTATTGTAGTTGTATTAATTTTACATAACATGAACTTTATACACGGAAATGTGAGCGAAATTTTAAGACATGAGCAAGATACAAATTTCATATTGTTTTCATACACACAATTTTGAGCGAATTTTTTAATCCTTGAACGAGATATACATATTTCATACATTTTTCATACCGTTTTCATACACTAAATTTTGAGCAAACTTTTTAAGTCTTGAGCGAGATATACACATTTCATATGACTTTCATACATAAGTTTTTGAGCAAAAAAAAATATTAATTTAAAAAAAAAAATTAAAAAAATTTAAAAAATATTTTTTAAAAAAATGATTTTTTAAAAAAATAAAAAATAATTTTTAAAAATATATTTTAAAAAAAAAATAATTTAAAAAATATAAAGCACATTTTGTATAGGATTTGTAATGTTATGTTTTGTAAATATAAAACTATCGTCACGTTTCGTAAATATTTCTCCTTAAGATGTATATATATGTCAAAGTTATAAAAATCCATCTGCATCATTCCAAGGCCCATGATCCAAAAGCCTTTTCATCATTTTTCACACCCTACCTACATATTATAAATTGGACAAAACCCTAGAAAAGAAGGACTTAACCTATACTACTAATCAGCCGAATAGACCTAGCAGCTAGGATAAAAGATCAGGGTCGCAGTAGCTACGAAATGAAAAAAACACCCTCTCTTCTCTAATCATCTTCCCCATAAGAAACAAAAATGATTACATTCAAAGGGACAAATTAAGGATGGCATATACACACAATCACATTCACGATTTTGGAGGTCAAAAACAAAAAGGTACTCACTGGTCATCAAACACCGTGAAACTCACCATTTTCAGCCACGTAAAAGAACCCATAAGCTCACCCTTTTAATTCAACCATGAGACATCCAAAACATACCATTAAAATACCACCTCTTTCAGCCTCCAAAACCATCGTTTTTTCCGTTGTTTGGTCGATTTCTAAAAGGCGAAAGGTTCTGTCCATGTTTTGAAGTTCTTGGTTCGAGCTCCGTTTGACTGTTGAGGTCGTCCGTCGAGGTTTTCGTGCAAATAGCAGCTCCGTCCAGACTTGTAAATTCAAAGTTCTTATATAAAGGTCTATTCTTTACTTATATTTTTCTAGGTTATATATTTGAATGAACCTACTTTCATTAAACTAACCTGTGTTTCCTTGAGAAACTGAAATTCCTGTTCCAGTTTTATTTCATGTTAATTGCTGAATGGTTTTACTATGCGTATGTTCAAATTTGGCCATTATTAATGTACGGATATTACATGGGTTTGCACCTCGACTATAAATGTTAATGTTAGACTAGGATAATATTAATTGAGCCATGGGTCATTTTGGTTTGGAATACTTTTTATTTGACTTACGTGATTTCATTTGGGTTTGGGATACTTTTATTTGACTTATATGATTTGCAATTTTAATGATTAAAAATGCCAAAGTCATGAGTGAATGAATCTGCATGTGATGACTAGAATTATTATTACTTCTCATTAAATGGAATAACGTTAATGACCCCTTTTATTATTTCTAAATTTACATCTCTCTATGTTGTTCAAATTATGTCATTTGCTTTTCTTTGAAGGTCTTGCCAAATACAATTTTTTAAGATGCCACTTGATAGTAGAACCTCATAAAAGAATAACTTTGGGCCTGGACCAATATTAAGGCCCAATTAATTAAGTGGTGAGATGAGTAAGACGAGATGACCCACTTTTATTATTTCTAAATTTACATCTCTATGTTGTTCAAATTAATTATTTCAAATTTCGTTGCTATTGAAAGAAAAGAGTGGTAAAACCAATTGTAAGGGAGCGAGATGAGTTGCGAATTTATTCAAAACCCGTTGTCAAAAGAGTGAAAATTAATCAATATAATGATAAGTCTCGGATTTTAGAGACAAATAATTGCCTTTAACGCTAGATAGGCTTTAGGCATGTTTCAAGACGTTTGTTTCGATTAAGAATGCGGTTACGCATCTTATTTTCGAGACGTTTAAACAACTCAAGGATGCGGTTACGCACCTTGGCCAATGTCGTTTTAATAATTAATCTTGTTTCGATTGAGAATGCGGTTACGCATCTTATTTTCGAGACGCTTCAATAACTCAAGGATGCGGTTACGCACCTTGGCCACTGTCGTTTTAATAATTAATCTTGTTTCGATTAAGAATGCGGTTACGCATCTTGTTTTCGAGACACCTAAAAGATCCAGAATGCGGTTACGCATCCGAGTTAAGACTAATAAATGTTCAACAATAAAAGTACGAGCAAATCAAGGCTCAGATACATAATATATCCAAAGATTAGTTTAAGCTAAGTATAAGTCGATAAAGCGACCGTGCTAGAACCACGGGACTCGGGGAATGCCTAACACCTTCTCCCCGATCAACAGAATTCCTTACCCGGTCTTTTGTTTTCGCGGACCATAATAAAAGAGTCATTTCCTTTTGATTAGGGATTCATAAGGTGGCTTGGAACACCAAAACTCAATTCCAAGTGGCGACTCTGTAAATAAAATAATCCCTTTTCAAAACCGTCACTTCAAATGGAAAAACCCTTTAATAATAAAACCTTTGTGCGTTTATCGCGCGGGGGCGCAAAAAAGGGGTGTGACATCTCTGGCGACTCTGCTGGGGATAACCAGAATTCGAGCTTTGTGATATTGCCTTATACTTGGCTTTTGTTATTATTATTTGGATTTGTTGTGTGTTGTTGGGCCTAATGTGCTAATTGCCGTTTATTTACAACTTTGATATTGTTGAACTGTATTATAAAATGTCTTCTCTTGCGCACCCCTCTGAATCTCTGAAACACTTCACACACAGTCACAGGAATGCAGTTATGCATCCTACTTCTGTCAAGATAAAGCCGGAGCGTCTTGGTGCCCGGTGAAGGATTTTAGTCACACATGTTAGGCGGGACAGGATAAGCAATGAAGTCGGAATAGCACTGCTACCGACAGTATTGCCCCTCCCCGGCTCGAGTTGTCCGCTCGGGTTAGCCAGTCTAGACACCGTTTTCCATTAGGTTTTAAACCTAGCAGAACTGAAACGCAGACATGATTATCCCTAGTAGGATCCGCTTATATGCATCACTTGCATTTGACTTAGTGGGACTTGGCACAGGGGTCGGGTCCGTCTAGGACAGGTATCCCTTTTTCTGACCGACCTGTGCATCTCATGTGCTATTTGCAATATTATTTTTAAGGCTTGCTTGATTGTTGATCGGCTTTAGGCTAACTAGTGAAATAGAAGAGAGAGAAGCATTCATCTGACTTTTTACGCACCCATTTTCCTTAAACCTCTAATTTGTCTGGCTCTTGCTAAAAATAAGAAAAGAAGAGTTCAATTCGAGACGAGTTTATTAATTAATTAATTAATTTATTTTAAAAAACAACTTAGCAGTCCAATCTGGACGAACTACGCACACCTGATTCCCGTCCCTCGGGATGACGATACGTAGGCAGCCCATATCGGGTTCGGTGATCCTTATTCAAAAAATATAAAAAAAAAAAGTGTTTTTATTTTATATTAGAAAATCCGAAAAACAAAGGAGATAGTTTTATAAAAAAATAATAATAAAAGGGGGAAGATTCCTTTTTAACGCCCTATCCAAAAGAAAAGGAAAACGCAAAAAGTTTTTACTACGAGTAGTATTTTTAGCAGGGTTTCTTTGGAGGAAATTTTACAATCAAAATCCAAAAAGATTTTTTTTTTTTCAAGTTTATGTAGTTTTTTTTCTCTTCCTAAATTTCAAAAAAAAAAAAAAAAAAAAGAAGAGAAAATTCGAAACAATTTTGTTGATTACTTTTTGCCGAAACTTCCCGAACTACGCAAAGATCTGATTCATGTCCCAGCATGATACGTAGGCAACCCAAGTCGGGTTCGATCGAATTATTTTCAAAAAAATCCAAAAAAGAGTAGTGAAAGAGTGGAGAGAAAGGAAAAAAGAGTAGTGAAAGAAAGGAAAAGAAAGATGAGTGAACCGAGAGGTGTGGAAAGCAAAAAATGAAAGAGAGGAAGGCCAAATTGAGCGAAAATGGGGATGATGCCAAAATGACATTGTTACCCTTAGAATCATTCTAGAACTAATAATCGTGGATATGTTTCTTGCACGCGGTTCCCTAACTCAATCGTTTTTTATTCATGATGTTTGATTTTAGAAGGTGGTTGGTTTGTGGTTTCAAAACTGGCGACTCATCCTTACAACACAAGGTCAAAACCCAAAAAGGCAATGGCGATCAACGAGGACACTGGGTTGGTTGACGTTAGAGCTCAAATACCGTTGGTTGACCAAAACTCGAGGTTAGCCGAAGAAGTGAGAATGTTAAAACAACACATAGCAAACATGTATCGGGCTTGGATGATTGGTCAGGCACCTCCTCCACCGCCTCCTGGCTTCCCCGATATTTTCCCTAATGTGCCGACCTCAACCCGAGCTCCACTTACTGTGCCTGGTGATCCATCTAACAGTGGGCCCATGTTCAAAACCCCTAATGCTCAACCCTATACTCCAGAACCAACTTTAAATGTCTCTAATCCATATGGTTATAACCCTCACCTTGAGCTTCCCGTTAACACTAAAGAACTTGATAAGACCGTGGATGATGAGGAAATGACTAGAAAGATGAAAAGCTTGGAGCAATCCATAAGAAACTTGCAAGGTCAGGAAGGTCATAAGAGTGTTTCATACAAAGACTTGTGCATGTTTCCTAATGTTCACTTGCCCTCTGGTTTTAAGACTCCAAAGTTTGACAAGTATGATGGGCATGGTGATCCTGTGGCCCATTTGAAGAGGTATTGCAATCAATTGAGAGGAGCTGGAGGTAAGGACGAAATGCTTATGGCCTACTTTAGTGACAGCTTAACAGGAATAGCCTCGGATTGGTTCACTGATCAGGACGTCATTAAGTGGCATATTTGGGATGACATGGCTCAAGAGTTTGTGCGACAATTTCAGTATAATATAGACATTACTCCAGATAAAATGTCCATGACCAAGGTGCAGAAGAAATCTACAGAAAGTTTTAGGGAATTCGCCATTAGGTGGAGAGAGCAGGCTGCTAGAGTAAAGCCTCCAATGACAGAAGGTGAGGTGGTGGATACTTTTCTCCAAGCCCAAACTGAAGAATACTATCAACACATGCTCCAGTACTGGGCAAACCGTTCACTGAGGTCATTAAGATGGGGGAAATGATAGAAATCAAAACAGGACGTATCATGAGTTTTGCTGACATGAAAGTAAATGCTGAATTAACTCAAAATGGTTCAGGAAGCTGAGCGACATGAGGGAAAATGATGATGTATCCATGATTATACCAGAAGCGCGACGAGGTGTGAGCGGTCCATCTCGCTCATATACCCAGCCACAACCTCAAGTCTATTCCCAAACTCCATACACTCAACCTCAGCATTACTTTCCTCCACAAGACCCTCAATATTCCATGTCACCTCTCCAGTACTTTGCCTGTGGTGCACAGCCATATGTTCAACCATATCCTTACCAACAATGGTGTGCACCAGCTCCACAGGGTTCTTACCCCCCACAAGCATATCGACCTCGTACCAGCTCTAACTTTCGACCTAGGCCAGAATACAAGAAAGAGAGACAACAGAGAAGGGAGGCCTCTGGAAAACTTCCCGGGCTATCAGTCTCAGTTCCAGAAGTTGATAAGGATGAATTGGTTAAAGGGACCCAGAACTTGTTTGCTGAGAATAATTTGATTCAAACTGATAATGGTTCTAGTAATGCTTATGTGAAACTTAGTGGCTAAGATGACAGCTTTGCGATTGATAAGTCGCTCCTTTCCCACTGGGAAGGAGTCTTGGTAGTTTGTTTTGATGTTCTTTCTGTTATTCGGGTTATTCTAGGGTTGTAATCCAGATTTATTTGCTTGTTTTAATGTCCAAAACCCTTCTATCATTTTGTTTAAAAAAAAAAAAAAAGAGTTTTTGTTTTGTCATTTCCTAGTATATTTTCTTTAGTTTTTCTTTTGTATAGTTCTTTTCAGGCTGGTTCTAGTGACATGACATGCATGCGGATATTTTTAGCCGGATCTTGAAGGCCAGTTTAATTACGAAATAAATGCACCCAAAAGATTGAAATTGGTGAAGAAAAACATGTGAGGAAATAGTAGAGTGCTGAAACCTTTTGAGACTAAGCTGAAGTCTGGCTTGAATGAAATTAAGGCGATCACTTTGGGAATCATGAGAATGGTACTAGTGTATAACAAAATGTTCATCCCAAGTGATTTGAAGTGGGTCAATATCAAGAGAAGTCAAAAGCAAGTTCACTCCAATTAACTTAAGTCATCCATTGTAAAGAGATACTGTATGATTTTCACTTCTCATTTTCGAATCGCATGATTTGTACTTGACATTTTAAAGGATTGGTATGACGAAGGCATTTCATTCTGCTATCTGAATATTGTGTCACCCTTTGCTACCCCTTTTGAGCCTTAGTTTTATTTTCTTTCATACCCCTCTTTTGGAATCAAAGTACAGTACAAAAAAAAAAAAAAGTCGGAAGAGAAAAAGTGAAAAGGTAAGGAGAAAGTCAAAATGAAGAGAAAAGAGTTGACAAAAAAAAAAAAAAAAAAAAACAAAAAAAAAACAAAAAAAAAAAAAAACAAAAAAAAAAAAACGAAGAGAAACACAGAAGAAATGAGCTTCATGAACTACGTTCGACCTGATTCTTGTTTCGGCAGGATACGTAGGCAACCCTACTGCAGGGTTCGGTCCAACCAAAGAAAAATTCAAAATTCCCCGTTTCAAAGAAACTGGGGCAGAAGTTGTTTTTAATTTTTTGAGTCGGTTCCAAAAGTTGTAAGTCCCAACCCTTCTATTTTAGTGTTTTCTTTGAGCCTTCATGTAGTCATTTTCTTTCTAACCCTGTCCAAAAGCCACGTTACAACCAAAAGAAAGACCTTTAGATCAATCTTTGAGAATGACAAGTCAAACATGCTTTGATGGTGATTATCATACAAGGAACAATGTCATGTTACTTATGCAAGGAATGGAAAATCAAAAGTGAAAGATGAGAGAGTCTTATCAGTGAAAACCCTTACGGGCACCATAAGGCGACTGTGAGTGAGTGAAAGAACAAAATGAGAGAGTCTTATCGGTGAAAACCCTTACGGGCACCATAAGGCGACGGTGAGTGGTTGAAAGAACAAAATGATAGAGTCTTATCGGTGAAAACCCTTACGGGCACCATAAGGCGATGGTGAGTGAGAGAAAGAACCAAATGAGAAAGGGTTGTTGATTGGCACCACTAGCCGAAAGAGGATCGATGATGTCGATGTAGTTTTTGAAATTTAGAAGCCCGATTTGGAAGTCCAAGTGTATGACACGAGTTGAAGGTTAGATTGGTTGAAGAGGTCAGGCCGCTTAATCCAAAATGCATGTCATGATCATTGGATCCGGCTACCACATTCAGATAAGTGTCATTCTTTTTAGTCTTTCCTCAAGAGGGACGTTTCTTATTGAATACTATTTCTTTTAATTTCTACATCATTTTTTTTCCTCTTTCTTCGTTTCTTGAGTCAGTCCATGTCGAAACAAGCAAGAAGGGACTTCAAAATCGCTACCGGCTTCTCTAATTGCATAAAGCAAAGTTTGGCCGGATCATTAAAGTGACGAGATTTAAGCAAAAGTTACATGCACAACAAGTTTGTTGATGATTGATAGACATTTGGATTCATGGTTAACACAAAGGTCGGTGATTGTTGAAATGCGAGTACAGTACATTAATTGTGAGGTTGGAGGTTTGAGATGTCTCCAATGAAAAAGGTTATTGAGATAGGTTGAAATTAGAGCTGAATGGGGCAAAGATCTTCAAAGCCAAGGCTACAAACCAACCACCATGCTTTTAAACTCACAAATTTTCTTTGTTTGAAACAGGGACAGATGTTATCTTCAAATCAAAGGCTTCAAAGCCCGAATATTCAAAAGGTGCATTTCCTTAAATTGCCGATGCATAAGGTAATGCCACAACCAAGTTGCAGACCTTTTTGGAGGATGCAGGTCAACATTATTAGAGTTATAAGTGCAGGACCCACCTGAAGAATGGGATGATTATGCAGTTCATCAGGACCCTCCTGGATAATGGGATCTACCTTTAGCAACGTTTAGAGTCTTTCAGTTTAACCCCTAGGAGACGCACTTCCTAGTGTGGGTGTTTCCAGTTCCGCTTTTAGGAGACGCACTTCCTACTTGAAACTTTGGTTTGTTTTACATTAATTTATAATTCTGTTAACACTGACAAATTTTTCCTGGTGCAAACTGGGGCAGAAAAATTTTGTTCGTATTTTTTGTCTTTGATAATGTGCAGGACCCGCCTGAAGAATGGGAAGAAAGTCAGGACCCGCCTGAAGAATGGGAACAAGTCAGGACCCGCCTGAAGAATGGGAACAAGTCAGGACCCGCCTGAAGAATGGGAAGCAAGTCAGGACCCGCCTGAAGAATGGGAAGAAAGTCAGGACCCGCCTGAAGAATGGGAACAAGTCAGGACCCGCCCTGAAGAAGAAAGTCGGGACCCGCCGAAGAATGGGAAGCAAGTCGGGACCCGCGAAAATGGGAAGCAAGTCGGGACCCGCCCGAAGAATGGGAACAAGTCGGGACCCGCCCGAAGAATGGGAAGCAAGTCGGGACCCGCGAAGAATGGGAAGAAAGTCGGGACCCGCACGAAGAATGGGAACAAGTCGGGACCCCCGAAGAATGGGAAGAAAGTCGGGGACCCGACCCGGAAGAATGGGAAGCAAGTCAGGACCCGCCTGAAAAATGGGAAGCAAGTCAGGACCCGCCTGAAGAATGGGAACAAGTCAGGACCCGCCTGAAGAATGGGAAGCAAGTCAGGACCCCCGAAGAATGGGAACAAGTCGGGACCCTTTGAAGAATGGGAAAAGTCGGGACCGCCCGAAAATGGGAAGCAAGTCGGGGACCCGACCCCCGAAGAAGGCAAGTCGGGACTCGCCTGAAGAATGGAAGCAAGTCGGGACCACCCGAGAGAATGGGAAGATCGGGACCCTCTTGGAGAATGGGAAGAAAGTCGGGACCCGAAGAATGGTATGATCGGGAACCCCTTGGAGAATAGGGCCACCTTTCATTTTTCAAGTTCATGACATCTTTCATTTTCAAGTTCATGATCTCAGAAATTTGAAGAACTGGTCAATGTTACTTGGGGATTTTAATTTCAAGCTCAGGAGCCCGCCTGAAGAATAAGGTGTACTTTCAGTTGGTTTCAGATTCAATTGGAAGTAGCAGGAGCCCGCCTGAAGAATAGGGTATACTTTTAGTTGCTTTTCAATTTCAAGATCGGGACCCCGCCGAAGCATGAAGTTTACTTTCGAGTTCAATTCGAGATCCGAGCGCTTATCCCATCACTTGGGAAAGCATGAAGATTCAAGTCAAGATTCGATGTAATAACAAGAAGCCGCAGACTAGGATCCTCGTGCTTGTATTTTCTTTTTCACTTTGACTTTCATTTGATGTAATAATGTTCCACACCCATCTTACTCTTGAACTCGCTCGACTATTCTCTTATAACCCGAGATATGTATGATTTCATGTCGCCCTTTTACTTTCCCCCTCCTTTTAAATAATGGTCGGGTCAAACTAGTCTCTTTCTCTACTTGTTTGTCTGAAAACTCTTCTTTCGATTGAAAGGTTTAGTAGGTTCCAGTAGACACGTGATTTTTGACCCTCGGGTGTTTCACCTTTTTTATCTAAATTTTCCTTTAAATATGATTTGGACATTTTTTTGGTTTTATTTTTATTTTAGTAGGTTTTGTTTGAATATTCAAAAATCGCAAAAAAGAGTCACATTTTAGGATATATGTTTAGTTTCGTTTTTTTTTTTTTAATTAGTACAAAAAGAAAGAAAATGTCCGAAAATATGTTATCTATTTTTAGTTTAATTTCCAAGTTAAAAGTTTTAATAAATAAATATAGAGCAAGTACATATTTTAATCTTGCTATTTTAATTTAGTAGGAATAGTATATTTTATATTCTCATTTGTTAATTATATGTTATTTCACCACGGATAAAAGGAAAGGGGTGGGGACCGCTTAATTTTAATACCGCATCTACACACACATACCACATGCACCCTTTTATGTATTTTTTCTTAAAATAACAACAAAACAATAAAAAACAAAAATGCCCTTTTCCTTTTTTTTTTTTTTAAACGAAAGAAGAGAAAACCCATCTGCACCCACTTTTCAAGGCCCATTACCCAAAGCCTCTTTCTATGCACAATATATATAAAGACTATGACCTAAACCATAGGAATTTAGACAAAAACACAATAGAGAATAGACACACACAATGATAATCAGCCGCAATACAGAATACATCTAAAAAGCTAGAAATTTTAAAAAAAAAAAAAAAGAGATCAACGATTAGAAGGGAAGAACTAAGAACAGCAGCCACGGACTGTTTTTTCTCTAGGTGACAATTTTTTGTTTATTTTCTAGAAAACTTCACTAACACCACCTTTTCTCTACCCAAAATTCCAACTCAAAACAGACCAGCTGTCACACCCCTTTTTTTCCTCTCTTAATGGATTTTAAAAGGGTTTTTCCAATTGAAGTGACGTTTTGAGAAGCGATTATTTATTTTTTACAGAGTCGCCACTTGAAATTGAGTTTTGGTGTTCCAAGTCACCTTATTGAATCCCTAATCAAAAGGAAATGACTCTATTTATTATTGGTCCGCGAAAACAAAAGACCGGGTAAAGAATTTTGTTGACCGGAGAGAAGGTATTAGGCATTCCCCGAGTCCCGTGGTTCTAGCATGGTTGCTTTTATTGACTAATATTCGGCTTAAATTAATCTTGGATAAAATCATGCTTGCCTTAATTCTTAACTACGTTTTCCCAGTTTATTCGCTTAAACTGTGACTTATATTTTTGGCCTAGCAGCATGACCGTACACAGAGCTTTTTTATAAGAGTCGACCAAGGAGCGTATCCGCACACGTGGTTGAACTCGAATTGATTTAATTTATTGCGGTCTTCTCTTTTATATACTTTATTATTTTTCTGCGACATACAACTCGTCTCACTCCCTCACACATATTCTTTCCGCTCTTTCTTTTATTTGACAACGTAATTGAAATAAATTTGTATCCCATCTCGCCCAAACTCGAAAGGATATTTCTTTTTAATAAGAAAACCAACACAACGCTTGGCCAAGGCTAATTGAATCCACTGCTTGCCCGATTATAACGTTAAAAATACTAACGAAACTATAATCAAATTTATTCATCACACCCAACTAATTTTAATCAAATAAAATGGAACATGCATTTATCTCAAAGAACAAAAAAACACTTAAAGCATGAAGTCTCCAACGCCATATGATAAATAAGTACACATTGAAGTTGTGTGCTGTTAAACATGCATATTAAATTTAAAATAAATATTTTGGACCGTTTAATACAAGTAATAAACTTTTAATGTCTTAGTAATCTCAATAGCTAACGATAACAGAGACATGCTATACATTTAAACACTTGAAAATAATACACATATCAATGACATAAATTCTTAATCACGTAACTAATAATTTGTTACTCATTGACTTGTTTTACATCCTGAAACTTAAAAAAAAAACTATCCACTTAGACATCTATTTCATTTAACTCAAAAGTTCCTAATCAATAAATATTAGGGCAAAGATTTAAACATGTAGACAGGAAACCCCATATGAAATATTAAAGATAGAAAATAGCGAGAAAGAATTTTCAAATTCTTTCGATTAACAACGGAAAGCAAGTACAATCTACAGATTTCCAAAGCTAGCAAAGCTAACTTTAAAGCCACGAACTCGAAGCCGCGAGTGAAAACCTCAAACTCCAACTTACTGTTCTATGCTTTGTGCGTGTGTTTTTGTCTACATTCTGTTTATTTTTTGGGTGTCCCCTCTTTGTTCTGTGTTGTGGGTTTATATTTATGTTGTGTGTTGTGTGAGTGCGTGCAGCATATTAAAAGGGACGTGAAGGAGCAGGAGTTGGGGAAGTGGCGTTGGGTAGTTAGTTTAGGATGGGTTTTTAGAGACGTTAGGGAGAATGGAAAGCTAAAGGATAATGTTGTGGAGTGATTTAAGGGACAAGGGTTTAAGGGGATTAGGAATGGGATTTTGGGAGGCTAGCTATGGTTGAGAGTAGGGGTGGCAAACGGGTGGGTCGAGTCGGATATGGGTCGGGTCGAAAATGGGTTGACAAAAAACGGATCAGTTATCCGACCCGCCCATATTTAACACGGTTAAAAATGGGTTACCCGTCGGATAATATGGATATCCATATTATCCAAAGCTACTTCAAAAATGTTGGCTTCATGTAGCCAATATGGAGAAGATTAATTTACCATTTTGTCCACAAATCCAATCCCTAGTACATAGTTGCACCTCAACATTTGTGGGAAAAGTAGAACTTCGAACCTTTTCAATGACACGACCTCAAAGAAAATCTTTTTTGAAAAATATCCACCCAACCCCACCCCCCCACCACCCACTCCCCAACCAAATCCCGGCCCACCCAACGATCGCCCTCGAACGCACTTCATTACCTACCCACCCCAACTCCATCCATCCTACACCACCGCTCCACCCAACCCTCACCCACCCCCCCCTTCCAAAGCGTCTATTTCATATATGACTACTTTGTACTTTGAAGACAACCCCAAAAAGTGACTATGTTTGTAAACTAGCCATTTTTTAAAAGTGACAAAAATGGCTATTTTTGTAAATTGACCATTTTTATAAAGTGACATAAAAATGGTTATTTTTGCAAAAATTTATTTCTTGGAAAACGACCGAAAATGCAAATTTGCAAAAATAAGCAACTTTTTTGTCATTTTTCAAAAAATGGCCACTTTACAAAAGTAGCCATTTTTGTGCCACTTTAAAAAAATGGCTACTTTACAAAATTGACCACTATCTTGGAAATGGCACATTTCGAAAATGGTTATTTTAATACTTTCACAAAGATGCTATTTTAAAAAATGGCTACTTTTGCAAAGCGATTAGTTTTTAAAGTAACTACTTTCACAAAATGACTATTCATGAAAATTGACTACTTTCAAAAAGTGACTATTTTTAAAAAGTATCTACTTTCACAAAGTGGCTATTTTCTAAAAGTGACTAATTTTACAAAGTGATTTGTTTTCTTAAGTGAATACTTTTGCAAAACAACTATTTTTGAAAAGTAGCTACTTTTCGCAAGTAATATTTTGAAAAAGCGGCTACTTTTGTAATGTCATTACTTTTGCAAAGTTGCTATTTTTGAAAGTTACTACTTTCACAAAATGTCTAGTTTTGCAAAGTTGAGAGATAGGGGTGGTGGTGGGGAGGTGAGAGGTAAGGGTTGGGGGTAGGTGGTGATAGGGGAGGGGTGGGTTGGGTGGTTATAGTGGTGGGGAGGGAGGTAGTGGGGGTGGGGGTAGGAGGGGGTGGTTAAGAAACTTGTTTTCTAGAGAAAATATTTTCCAAAACATTTTGACCAACCAAACATGAGAAAACGGGAAACATTTCCTTCATACCAAACACACTCTATATGTTGTGGGTTTTATCCATTTTACCCATTAATTTACCCATATTTTAAGTGGATAATATGGGTTGACTCATATTGGACCCATATTAAATGGATAGGGTATCCAACCCATTTAAAATGGGTTGGATCGGGCGGATAACCATATTTTTAACCCATTTTGCCACCTCTAGTTGAGAGACGTGAGAGTGAGTTCTTTGGTGAGGTTTAGGTTAGGGTGAGAATTTGTAGGGATAAAGGAGATGTGCAGGTGAGGTAATTAGAACTTTTTTAGGAAAATCTTTTCTTTTTTTTATTTGTTTTGTTTTGCTTAAAAGATATATCATAAAAATATTAACTAACCATCTTTAGACTACTAAAAATATAGAAAAGTCAAATAGCTAATCCAAAATAAAATATAACTAAGAAAACTACTAGAAATCACTAGCTTATTTATTAAAATCTAAATTAGAAGAAAAATATATTTTTTTGTAAATTTTCTTTTCTTTTTAAAACAAAACTTATCCTAAAATGTGACTCTATTTTTGTAGTTTTCAATAAACCTACTTAAAAATTTGATAAAAACCAGAATATATAATTTAGACTTTAAAGAAATATTTAAACACTAAAATGACGTAAAACTTAAGTTTGGTAAAAAATTAGGTGTTCACAGAATGTCCCTCTTTGCTTGGAAACATGAAGAGTTTTCAAGCAAAGAAGTGAATACTGTGACCGATTTTTGACCTGACAATTATCTGAAAGGCGAAAAAAAATAATAGAAAAGGATGTGACAGAGTCATGGTTTTGGGCAACCTACATATCTCGGGTTATAAGAGAATCAGGTCACGTGTAGTTCTAGTGGGTAGAAGGATGGAATGATGAGTTGGAGAATCGAGTGAGGTTCCTTCGAGGTTCCGGTCCGTGGCTCCTGTTATTACATAAAAAGAATGAAAAATACAACAAAAGACGAAATGAAATACAAGATCCTATCTGTTCTACTTGTCCTGAGCCTTCCTTTAGGCCTTCACTTGGATCTTCAGTTATCACCTCATCTTCTTTCAGTGGGTACCTTGATCTCAAAGTTTGATCTTGAAGTAGAATTTGAGACTTGAACTTGCGACTTGGAATGAGTTGTTGATGCTTTTCCAAATGACAGTTCGTAGAATATTATTGGATGTTTTTTTTTCTTGATTAGAAGCTGCGAAGATGTATCTTGGGACGTTGGGCCGCCTTATGTGTCAAAGCTGACGCTAGTTGTCTTTGAGATTGAACATTCTTCTTTTCTCCGATCAGAGATGGAACTCCATTTGTTACCAAACCCGTGCTTTGCGGGAAACCTGCAAGCCATCAAAGACGAACAAAACGAACAAAAATTTTCTGCCCCAATTTGCACTAGGAAAATTTTTGTGACTTATTAGTAAAAGCTAGAGACTAACTACTAAAAGAAAACAATGATACGAATATAAGCAAAGTACAAAAATAAAATCAAAAGCATCCAGGGAATATTGCAGTTGCACCCTGTGAAGGCAAGAAAAAAGTAGGGGTATTTATTCCCTAAAATGCAACCAGGGACTGTCGTACCCTGTGAAGTCACGAAAAAAGTAGGGGTCTTTGTTCCCTAAAATGCAACCAGGGAATGCTGTACCTTGTGAAAGCATGAAAAGAAATAGGGTTTTTGCTCCCTAGAATGCAACCAGGGATTATTGTACCCTGTGAAGTCATGAAATAAGATTTAGGGGTTATCGTTCCTTAAAATGCAACCAGGGAGTGTCGTACTCTGTGAAGGCATGAAGAAAAGGTAGCGGTTTTAGTTCCCTAAAATGCAACCAGGGAATGTCGTACCCTGTGAAGGCATAAAAAGAAATAGGGATTTTTGTCCCTAAAATGCAACCAGGGAGTGTCGTACCCTGTGAAGTCATGAAAAAAAGTAGGGATTTTAGTTCCCTAAAATGCAACCAGGGAATGTTGTACCCTTTGAAGTCATGAAATAAGAAATAGGGTTTTTGTTCCCTAAAAATGCAACCATGAATTGTTGTACCCTGTGAAGACATGAAAAAAAAAATTAGGGAATTTTTTGTCACGACCCGCCTAGGGGCCGCGACGGGCACCCGGGGCTAACCACCGAGCACCGCTCGCACTAACACTTTCTTAACTCAATTGACAAACATTCGTCTTTATCTGAATACCTTAAATAGAGAATTTGCTTTTCGCTAGAAACATTATGCTGTAATACAAAAACTGTTTTTAATACTTATAAACATACACACTTGTCTACATCATGGAACCACAACCCACGTCTAGTACCTACGAGCCTCTCTTGGATGACATATACAATATACACAAAAGGGATCAACCAAATAGCACCTCCGGAAGATGGAGTGCTCCTCGACCGGTTTGGTGGCTTCTACCGAGCCGGACCGCCTCCGTCTACCTGTGGGCATGAACACGGCGTCAAAGAAAAGGACGTCGATTGAATAATGTACACGAGTATGTAAGGCATACATCAATAAAATAAGAGGTGATAAGGGGATAACATAACACAATGAATAACCAGTACTGCTTGCCTCTTGAGGCGGATTCATGCATGCATACTCATAATCATCATATTATATATTGCTACGGAACGTGTAGCCCGATCCATCTGTCATCATATATATATATATAAAAACTATGCCGCGGAACGTACGGCCCGATCCATCACCCATCTAGCCCGCGTCCGGGTATCCGCGTCCGGGTATGAAAACATATCATGATATACCGATCAGGTAGCTATGCGTCTATAGCGCCTCACCTTTCCCCCATTTCCCCCGAAACATTTTTCATCTCATATACATACATAATATACATAGCATGCACAAGAGCTCAAGGAAAAGCTATAGTTCTATCGGAGGGACGTAAGGTCGTAGCCCCCGACCGTGTTATGGATTCATCATGCGGTCATCACGCCTCACCTTGAAGGAACAATCATAGTAAGGTGGGACTATCAATGAACGCTACAAATATGAACGATAACTCTTTTAAGGGAAGGTAAAACAGGCTATAATCTTGTAAGAAGTCAATCCATATGTCTTTGGGATTTTTGAGAAAACCTTGTCAGTATCCATGAATGAAATAAAAAGGGTTGATAGATAGCTTGACATTCTTATGTCATCATTGAAATCATGAACTCGGAGCCTTTGAGCATAAAATCATTCTCGTAAAAACATTAAGCTCATAACTTGAGACTGTTGGCCATAAAAATCATCATAACCTTCATCATTATAGAATATATCCTCAACTTTGGCTTTGCCATTTCTATCGTAAAACATGCTCATTTCTCGTTATCCGAAGGCTCACAAAATCGTACATCTTTGGTTTGAAGAACATGGCAATTTGGGAAAACAACTATGGATTATTAGAATAGGAATTTATGCCTTGGAGACGTAAGCATTTAACTTATGAAAACGAGAGAGACATAGAAACATTTACGAAGCTATAGCCTAAGGATCATGCCTTGAAAGAAAAGGGACGGCCTTACATACCTTTGACGTTTACTATCCTTATTGCTTGCTCGTTCTTCCTTTAATGCGCTTACACATACCTTCAAGAGAATTCATGTCGTCGTTAGTTAAGAATTTATAAGAACGGACCTCTATTTCTAAGGAAAATTGGGCAGCATCTCCTTTGTTTCTACTACGTTTCCCTTACTCTATTTCACTCCCAACATTCACAACAATAATTACAATATAGAACCCAACATTCATCGTTCTTATACATTTAGCAAAATCCACCAATTTCCTCCAATTACTCACATTTATGGCTTTTGGCCCATCATCATAATTTTGCGTACTTCACACTCATTTCATGGTCTACACATCATTTATAACATATTCATAATCACATCATACCAACACTCATGATTTCCATCTAACCACCATTCAATAGTGACACTACTCATCTTCTTAAGAACCCATTTTCCATGTTTGTACAATCTAAGCATCTTAGTTTCCCAACACCCTAAACAACATATAAAAGTCATGAAACATACCTTAGATGATGGTGAAACAAGCCTTGAGTAAGAATATTCCTCCAACAACAAAACCCTAGCTTCTATCCTTTGGGGATTTCTTGAGAGAGATGACTTCTAGATGGGTTTCATCCACTTGGTTGCATGAATATTGTGTTGTTGCTCATCAATTCTCCTTGGATTTTTATGGTGGAAGTGTTTGGAGCATTCTAGAGACTTCTTGAGCATGGAGATGAAAGATGAAATGAATTAAAAAGAAGGAGAGGTCCCTTATATTAAAAATACAGTTTGGCGAGACCAATCATACGGTTCCACATACGGTCCGTACTATTTATACGGACCGTACATGTGGCCGTAGATCTGGTCGATGGCTGATGGTCTCTCGGCCAATTATACGGCCATTTCGACCAGTATAAATTATACGGTCCGTAGGTTGGACCGTATAATGCCCAGTGGTTCCGTTTTCGTTCTCGTTGTCTCGTTGATGTCCGATCCTTATGGAACCTTCTTGGCACTTGTTTGACACTTCAATATCAATCTTAGGGACATCTTCCCACTTCTCAAAGGCATCCTTACGCCCTCGTTAACTCGTTGCTCAAAATTCTTGCCCGATATACACCATGCGATTCGCTTTCCCTTAATAACTTTCTTTCCTCACCTCGCATTTCCTTGAAACTCGTAATTAGGGCCACTTACATCCTTTCTTGCTCGATCAACATTGCATACGTTATGACCTTCTCTCGCCTACTCCCTGTACATGTACGAAAAATTTTCTAAGGCGTAACATTTTTGTTGCCTAAAATGCAACCAGGGAGTGTCGTACCCTGTGAAGTCATTAAAAAAGTAGGGGATTTAGTTCCCTAAAATGCAACCAAGGAATGTCGTACCCTGTGAAGGCATGGAGGAAAACAAAGTAGGGGTTTTTGTTCCCCAAAATGCAACCAGGAAATGTCGTACCCTGTGAAGCATGAATAAAATAGTTTTTTTTTTTTTAAAAAAAAAAAAGCCCCAGTTTTTTAAACTGTGGAACTTTGAAACTTTTTTTTTTTTTTTTTGGATTTTTCTTAATTGAAATTTCTAAAATACACTGTCCCAATTTTGAAATTCTTTTTTTTTTCGCTTTTTTGTTTTGACATGGAATTAGTTTTTTCCTTAAAAAAAAAAATATGTCCCAGTTTTGATCTTTTGGGGATATGAGACTTTTTATTAAGCGAGACCGAACCCCATTGTAGGACTGCCTACGTATCCTGCTGTAGCAAGAATCAGGTCAAACGTAGTTCATAAAAAATTAAGATTTTTTTTTTTTTGCTTATTTTTTTTTTCTTTTTCTTTTTCGAAAGGGTGTATCTTATAAGAAGCACCAGAGGATGAAGATAAAGAAATCAATTCATCGGTTTAGCATATCTTGACTTTAGTTGGCATCAACTATTAGTATTATGCATCGGAAATTACCATCAATTACTCTCGGACTAACCGAAGGTCAAATTAGAAGTGATTCCTATAGTTTCAAATGGTACCTCAAACATATCTAAGTATTGACAAGATCTATTCATCTTGCATCAATTAGAGGTCTTGAATTCTTCCTATCCTCGTGTTTCAAGTGCCCTTACCACAAGTAAAGTCCTAATTCACGCTCAATTTAAGCATTTAGATCTTAGGACGTTCAAGAAGTAAACTCGCACTCAGAAGGATGTTCATTGCATGCAGTTGAGATACCATATGCTTGGCCTTCATGTAAGTATCCACTAATGTGAGGACACTCAGAATGGGATCAAGTAGGACTTGTTATTGGCTTGTAATGTAGGCTTACAGATGGGTAGGATATATATTTGTGATAAAGTGACTATTCCATCGTTGAGCATAGCACTATACTTCTCTATTTTTTTTTTGGATGTTCGCACATGATCTTTATTTGCTTTGCTGCTTCTTTTTTTTTCTTTTGACTTTTCTCATCTCTTTTTTGAGCTTTCCTCCTTTTTTTTGGAGTTTTTCTTTCTTTTTTTTTTTTACAGCTTTTTCTTTTATTTTTTGTAATTTTCTTGGACTTTTACATTTTCACCTTTCCACTTTGTCACCCAACTTTGATTTTATTAGTGCGCTCAGGGAGGTGGGGCGAAAAGAGGGGTAGTGCATTTAACCACTCGAAAGGTATAGGCTAAATTGTGGTTTATCCAAAGAAAAAGGTTTTAGGCTCGAAAGGGTAACACTAGGGATCATATGTCATTTGGTAGGCTTAAAAGACACAATCGGTCAAAGAAAGTCTACAATCATTTCTCAAACCAAGTGTTGCTCAAAATTTCGCCTCAACAAACATTTGGGCCAAGTTCTAGATCAACAAAGCAATGTCATTGAATTTTCAATCTAATGCTCACCACACAATGCACATGAAACGATGAGGTCAGATTCATTTTAACAATAACTTTTAGCAAAAGAATTTCTCAAGTGTCACTTAGGTATAAACAAGAGGTACCAAAAGAATCTATGGTTCACAACAAAGTTGGTCCTCTTTATCATCCCAGTTTTTAATACTTGTTTCACTCTCATGCGTACTCCTAAATATGTTGGTACCAACCAAGTCAAGATATTTTTTTTTTTTTGGGGGGGACCGAACCGAACAGAAGGGTTGCCTATGTATCTCGTTGAATCAACAATCAGTTCAAACGTAGTTCATGAAAAAAACTATACAAATAATTTTTTTTTTTTTAATTATGTGATAAGGAAATAAAAGGTCTTTTTTTTAATAAGAATAATAAAAAAAAATTAGATTACTTTTGAATAGGAATACCGAACCCAAAAAGGGCTACCTACGTATCTCATCGGGATGAGAATTAGGTGTGCGTAGTTCGTGATGAGAATGGAGAAACTTGTTTTTTTCTCTTGAATTTTCTCTTCTTTTTTTTTAATCTTTAAAAGAAAAGAAAACATTTTTTAAATTTTCCAAGGAATGAATAAATAAAAGAGAAATAAAAGAAAATATTTTTGGTATTTTTGAAATGTTGGAATTTTCTACAAAGAATAATTCTAAAAATTAGGTAAAATCTTTTTGGATTTTTTGAATAAGGAATAAAAATATCTTTTTAAAAAAAAAAAAATTGAATAAGGATCACCGAACCCAAGAAGGGCTGCCTACGTATCTCATCGAGGTGAGAATCAGGTGCGCGTAGTTCGTGAAGATAATGGAGAAACTTATTTTTTGTTCCTTGATTTATCTCTTTTTTTTATCTTTAAAAGAAAAGAAAACTTTTTTTTTTATTTTTCTAAGGAATGAATAAATAAAAGAGAAATAAAAGAAAACATTTTTGGTATTTTTCAAATGTTGGAATTTTCTACAAAGAATAATCCTAAAAGTAAGGTAAAATCTTTTTTTGGATTTTTTGAATAAGGAAAACTCTTTTTTTTCTTTTTTTTTTTTTTTGAAAAAGGATCACCGAACCCAAGAATGGGCTGCCTACGTATCTCATCGAGGTGAGAATCAGGTGTGCGTAGTTCATGATGATAATGGAGAAACTTATTTTTTTTTTCTTGAATTTTCTCTTTTTTATCTTTAAAAGAAAAGAAACCTTTTTTAAAAATTTTCCAAGGAATGAATAAATAAAAGAGAAATAAAAGAAAACATTTTTGGTATTTTTCAAATGTTGGTATTTTCTACAAAGAATAATCCTAAAAATAAGGTAAAATCTTTTTTTGGATTTTTTGAATAAGGAAAACTCTTTTTTTTTTTTAAAGGATCACCGAACCCAAGAAGGACTCCCTACGTATCTCATCGAGGTGAGAATTAGGTGCGCGTAGTTCATGATACTAGATTGGACTCTTGAATTTTGTTTTTTTAACACCAACTATCTTCGAATTTTTTGCTAAGCAAGATTTTTTAAAAATTGGAGGATACTTATTTCTTCTTATTTTTCCTAATCGCCCTAAAAATTGGTCAACATCCAAAAGCCTTCCAAATAAATATGTTTTCATATAGCACATAAAATGAGCGTGGTGCTCTTTTGAAATGGATAACTGTCTTAGACGGACCTGGCCCCTGTGCCGAGCCCCATTAGGTTAAATGCACGTGATGCAAACAACGTGTAGCCTACTAGGGATAATCATTACTTGTGGCTTGTTCTGCTAGGTTTAATATCGTAAAGCAGAAGGTGTCTAGATTGGCTTACCCGAGCGGACAACTCGAGTCGGGAAAGGGCCAGATCGCCAGTGGCAGAGCTTTTTCGGCTTCACTGGTGGTCCAACCCCACCTAACATGTGTAGCTGTTAATTATCCCGAACCAGGAGCGTAACCGCCCACAGGCTCATTCAGACAGAAAATTTTGTGGAGCGTATCCGCACACACAGTGAACAGTGGTGAATGTGTTCAGAGACTCAGAGGGGTGCGCAAGAGAAGACAGTTTATATATGCAGGCACATAATATCAAAGCGATAAATAAGCAGATAATAGCACATTAGGCCAACAATCACAGAATATATCCAAGAAATTTAAAAAAAAAAAAAAAAAAGGGCCAAATGCAAATCAATATATAAAGCTCGAATTCTGATTATTCCCAGTGGAGTCGCCATCTGTCACACCCCTTCCCCCCCCCCCCCGCTCCCCGCTTAAAGGATTTTAAAAGGGTTTTTCCAATTGAAGTGACGTTTTGAGAAGGGATTATTTATTTTTTACAGAGTCGCCACTTGAAATTGAGTTTTGGTGTTCCAAGTCACCTTAAAGGAAATGACTCTATTTATTATTGGTCCATGAAAACAAAAGATCGGGTAAGGAATTCTGTTGACCGGGGAGAAGGTATTAGGCATTCCCCGAGTCCCGTGGTTCTACCACGGTCGCTTTTATTGACTAATATTCGGCTTAAATTAATCTTGGATAAAATCATGCTTGCCTTAATTCTTAACTACGTTTGCCCAGTTTATTCGCTTAAACTGTGACTTATATTTTTGGCCTAGGAGCGTAACCGCACACAGAGCGTTTTTATAAGAGTCGACCAAGGAGCGTATCCGCGCACGTGGTTGCACTCGAATTGATTTAATTTATTGCGGTCTTCTCTTTTATATACTTTATTATTTTTCTGCGACGAGTGTACAACTCGTCTCACTCCCTCACACGTATTCTTTCCACTCTTTCTTTTATTTGACAACGTGATTGAAATAAATTTGTATCCCATCTCGCCCAAACTCGAAAGGATATTTCTTTTTAATAAGAAAACCAACACAACGCTTGGCCAAGGCTAGTTGAATCCACTGCTTGCCCGATTATAACGTAAAAAATACTAACGAAACTATAATCAAATCTACTCATCACCACCCAACTAATTTTAATCAAATAAAATGGAACATGCATTTATCTCAAAGAACAAAAAAATACTTAAAGCATGAAGGCTCCAACGCCATATGATAAATAAGTACACATTGAAGTTGTGTGCTGTTAAACATGCATATTAAATTTAAAATAAATATTTTGGACCGTTTAATACAAGTAATAAACTTTTAATGTCTTAGTAATCTCAATAGCTAACGAATACCAGGAGACATGCTATACATTTAAACACTTGAAAATAATACTCATATCAATGACATAAATTCTTAATCACGTAACTAATAATTTGTTACTCATTGACTTGTTTTACATCCTGAAACTTAAAGAAAAACTATCCACTTAAACGTCTATTTCATTTAACTCAAAAGTTCCTAATCAATAAATATTAAGGCAAAGATTTAAACATGTATACAAGAAACCCCATATGAAATATTAAAGATAGAAAATAGCGAGAAAGAACCTTCAAATTCTTTTGATTAACAACGGAAAGCAAGTACAATCTACAGATTTCCAAAGCTAGCGAAGCTAACTTTAAAGCCACGAACTCGAAGCCGCGAATGAAAACCTCAAACTCCAACTTACTGTTCTATGCTTTGTGCGTGTGTTTTGTCTATGTTCTGTTTATTTTTTGGGTGTCCCCTCTTTGTTCTGTGTTGTGGGTTTATATTTATGTTGTGTGTTGTGTGAGTGTGTGCAGCATATTAAAAGGGACGTGAAGGAGAAGGAGTTAGGGAAGTGGTGTTGGGTAGTTAGTTTAGGATGGGTTTTTAGAGACGTTAGGGAGAATGGAAAGCTAAAGGATAATGTTGTGGAGTGATTTAAGGGACAAGGGTTTAAGGGGATTAGGAATGGGATTTTGGGAGGCTAGCTATGGTTGCGAGACGTGAGAGTGAGTTCTTTGGGAGTCCGGAACCAAAATGACCCCAAAAAAAATCTTTTGAACCAAAATACCCCAACAAAAAAAAGGTTACAGAAGTACCTTTAGGGCAGTAAAATACTGCGCTAAAGCACTTAACCGTGACGGAGCCGTTAACTGCTTTAACGCAGTATTTTACTGCGCTAAATAATATTTTCTCTCCCCTATAGCGCAGTAAAATGCTGCGCTATATCACCCAACATAAAAACCCATCGGGTTCCACCACCGGTCCCTCCAGTGGCAAAAAAAATTTCAAAAACGCCACTGGAGGCGATTTCAAGGTGGTCCCCACATCAAAATACGTCGTTTTCTATTCATTTTCGTCGGGAAAGTTTAGATTCTCGATATATTCAAGTCAAGGAGCAAGATTCTAAGCTCGAATTTTGGGAAAAAGCGGCGTACAACTCGATTAACACAACTCTACAAAAAATCTTCGATTAAGGTTTTCTACTATAAGCTTTTGTTATTAATTTTTTATATACATTATATTGTACGCATGTTTAACATTTAATCGTCGTTAATTTTCAAAAAAAAAAAAACAAATTTTGTTTTTGTTTGATCGGACGGGGCAGTGGCTTTTGCCACTGTTCCGAATTTTTTTTTTTTTTGTTTAATTCATTATTTGTTAAATGTTTATGAATTGTTAATTTATTAAATGTTTATGAATTTTTAATTTTTTATATGTTTATGAGTTGTTAATTTGTTAATTGTTTATGAATTTTTAATTGTTAATGAATTATTATTTTGTTAATTGATTATTTGTTAAATATTGATTATGAATTAATTAGTTGTTAAATATTGGTTATGAATTGAAAGAAGTTGATTGGTAATGAATTATTATTTTGTTAACACTTTGTTTGGATGATTGTTATGTATTGTTTCATAATGTATCGTATTGTGTTGTACTGTATAGGACCAAATCAGTCGTTACATAAAATAGGACCTTTCGTCGTTACATAACGATGGATTTAACGATACGATACAATAAAACTAAAGTAACAATCAAAGCAAACATTGTATTTAAACTAACAACACAATATAATACAATAGGTAACAACCATCCAAGCAAGTTGTAAATGATTATGAATTGTTAATCTATATTATTTTAAAAGCATGAATATATATGTTAAATAAAAAAAGATTATAAAAAAAGAATAGTTAAAGTTCTTCTTTTCATAAATACATAAGTTAACGACAAAAATGTAAAGTTTGTAGGAAAATATGTGGTCGACAAATATACTCTTTTAGTCTAATTTTATCATAGTTGTGTTGGCTATTTGGTCAACTAAAAATATATCACATATTCAAAATAGAGTTCTAAACAAATATTCTTTGAATTTCGATTCCCAAACTAATTAACTTAAAAGTCTTTGCCATCACATAATTCAAAACTAATTAACTTAAAAGTCTTTGCCATCACATATGTGTCCTTACTATCACATATTAAATTTACTACACATTTAATATGACGAAAGTTATGTTGAAAATAATTATTTTTATTCCAATATTTGGTTGGAGAGTGAAAATAATTTTTGGAAAAGACTATCTAATAAAGATTTATACATTCAAAATAAATATTGTATTCAAGATAATAAGTAGATATTTTTTTTTCCAAGTTGCTTATCAATAGAATATAAATAATATTATAAAAATCGACAAGAAATATTCGTGCAACGCACGTACATAGAGACTCTATACCCTCAAAATATAGTAATCTCCTATTATGTTAATTATGCCATTGTTATTTTATTTATTTGTGAAATTGTTTATCCCATGTTAATTATTCACAAGATATAATACTACATAATTCACATATTCCCTACAAATTATTAATTAGTTAATATAATTTATCTTTCATTTAAAAAATAATGACTAATTTAGTTTGTACTGATCGGACTCTTTCATGGATCCGAATGTTCCCCCTGGGCCCGATGATCACCCGGGGCCCGATGATCACCGGGCTCTCACCGTGATAGATCGCATTGTCTTTGCAAGGCAATCATAGGTCAGAGTTATTATGGGCTGGTACTATAGGGATATCGACTAGGCTCCGTCCCCGTAGGCTGCAGAGAGCGTGGACTCTTTTACGCGAGCGCCCCCACACCCTCGCGTCTTAGAGATATTGTTTCGGGGCGGCATCTATCGTTGCGTGTCCGTTGGTCGGGTACAGTATGATTGGGCGCTTATTACGGCCATGGTTGAGCGGTGGAGGCTGGAGATACATACCTTCCATCTTCGCACTGGTGAAGCCACGATTACACTTCGGGATGTGGAGGTCCTCTTTGGATTGCGGGTAGATGGAGAACCACTATACACTCGGTACGAGCCTCCTCCTGGTCGAACATGGGTGACAGAGTTGACTAGGCTCACCCACTTCGTGCCTGATGCCGCGGCCCAGATATCGGGACAAAGTCGGGTTCAGCTTAGTGCACTCTGCACTTATTTGGAGGGTCTGGATCCAATTGTGGACGGCACCCAGTAGGACAATGTTGATCGTCATGCCCGTTTGTACCTGCTTATTATATTCGGGGGCATCTTGTTCCCGAACTCATTGGGTGCCTTTGTCAGTTTATGTTATTTGATTTTCTTAGAGCATCTGGACTGCTTGGGAGACTACAGCTGGGGCGGTGTTGTTTTGGCGTATCTTTACAGATGCCTATGCCGAGCGTCTATTGGTCTTTGTCAGGGATGTGCGTGGATTTTTTGCTCTTCTCTAGGTAGTATTTTAAGTGTGTGTTCCTTTAATGTAAACAAACCTCTTGAAATGACGACTAAAAAATCGTATTTTCTAATATCACTTACAGTTATGGGCGTGGGAGAGGATGCTTCTTTTTCAGCCCATACCTAAGCATCACCTCGAGATTGACATGCCTTATGCGAGGAGGTGGACAGCGGATTTTGACCGGGATATAGATACGCACCACACATGACGGACGATGCGGTAAAACTATTTAACTTTACATTATTAATTTAATTAAACGTCTTTTCTACTTGGTATTCACTGATTTGTATTTATGTGTTATACAGCTATTTATATGGACGCCGTACGCTGCTATATTAGATGGTTTGCCGGCCTTTTGCAGGGCAAGTCAAGGGATTTGGAGGTCGCGGTGTCCATTGATACACCTGGATATCGTAGAGGACCACATGCCCGAGCGTGTCTTACGACAGTTTGGGCATACACAGAGTATACCTCCTGACGTCCGTCATGAGCTCCGACACTACCAGCGGGACGATCGGGCTGCCGTTGATGATGATTTTCTGGCTTTCATGGCTATACGGCTCCCGGGAGAACAGGTTGGGCACTTTAGCGGTGGTCGGCCATTTGACTCCCATTGAGGATTACATGCGCTGGTATCATCAGATCACACACCTATTGATCGGCAACCCAGCTTTGCGTCCCGCTAGGGATGTAGGATACTCAGCACTCGCGGGGCAGTACGAGGCATTGGTAAGTTTATCGTATTTAGATTTATTTAATTGCATTAATTGTTACGTTTTAAAAAATAACTTTTTTTTTACTGTTGAACACAAATGCAGCTGGTGGCTGTACAGCGATTACGCATGTTGGGGTTAGAGCATATACCTTACCCCGGGCTTACGGGGCTTGCGTCGGAGATGGTACGGATATCCGAGGATGGTATCCGGCAGGCAGGAGAGATTAGGCGCATGGAGGAGCCTGTTCCGGAGGCTGAGTATCAGCCAGCGCCAGGAGGAGGACCGGGTGCTCCCAGAGGAGGAGGCCGTGCTGCCAGAGGACGCCGTGTGCGTAGAGGACGCGGTGCTGCTGCTAGAGGACCTGGTGGTGGAGGACACCATCTGGTAGATGAGGCAGATGAGGCCGATCCCATTCCAGAGGACGTTCCCGTTCTAGTCCATCCGCAGCCGTTCCAGGCCGGTGGCAGCTCACCTGGGGACTCACCTACGTTTACGCCGGCGCTCCTACTTGCTGAGATACCTGGGTCTTCATCACAGCCGAGCCAGAATGCATACATGGAGGAGCGTGATAACGTCGATTGGGCGGCGTTACGCGCTTCATTAGCTGATGAGCGGCCTGTGAGGAATTTAGAGAGAGCCAGGATTCTTGACTTCGATGAGCTTTTGATCCCAATTAGTATTTAAAATACTTATTTGTTCATTTAAATTACTTATTTTAAATATATATGTTACTCATTATTTAGTAATATTTTATATTTTAGGATTCGACGCCAGCGGGTCCACCAGAGCCACCCACTCAGGCGTTTTCTCATGGGCACGTAGGAATGTAATGTCTTCCCATGTGAGATTTGTCGAGCCACAAGTAAGCTTTTTATTAAAATAAGTTTTATTCAATATAAGATCAATATTTAATATACATATTTGATTATTTAAATTACTTATTTTAAATATGTATGTTACTTATTATTTCATTTTTTCATATTTTAGGATTCGGCGCCAGTGGGTCCATAGGAGCGACCCATTCAGGAGCATTCTCATCAGCCTGTCGAGGCAGAGATGTCTTCTCATGAGACTATCGAGGCCCAGGTAAGATTTTTACTTAAAATCAATTTTATTCAATATAAGGTAAATATTTATTTAATTTTTATAACCTTTATTTGGACTTCGAACAGCATCTCGTCCAGGAGACTACCTCATATTCACCACCAGACCCATCTCAGGAGCCTACAGACCCATCTCAGGAGCCTACAGACCCATCTCAAGAGCCTACTCAGGCACCCGTTGATACACAGGTTTGATTATTCAACAAACGTTAATGTATTCAATATAAATAAGAAATGCTACTAATTATTATATACTTTTCAGGTTCATCCTTCGATGCCTGCGGTGGCGACTCCCGACGAGGAAGAGGCTGAGTTTCCAGACCCAGGTCAGCATAAGGTTCTGCTCGTGCTAGCGGGACTAGATCCCAAGAAGAAGCACATTCTAGTCAGGGTCCACGGGCCAGGGGAAAAGGAGATGATCATGACTTGGAGCGCCGGGTTATTAAGAGGAAAAAGGGCGATGGAGACGATGGCGAGGGCGGTGGGGATGGTATGAGCCTTAGGCCTAAGGATAGTCTCAGGCATACCACATGTGGGACCCATCCACGATAGTGTATATACATTAGTGTTGTACAGTTTATCGTAAATATTATATTTTTTTTGCATATTTATAAATATTATCTTAGTCTTTATTATTGTTTATAGTTTCACATCCTAAATTGATAATAAAAAAAATGTGACACATTCGAAATAAAGTTAACCATTAATTTAAAAATAACACGAAACCCTAAAAGATAAATAACGTAAAGCTAATGACTGCAAGTCTTCAAACAAAAAAGGACTTCGAGCACTTTTCAACCATTAAAACGACAATCCAAACTTTTGCGTATCCTTGAGGTATTGAGCCTGCCTTATTAATTGTACAAATATAAGTAGGGTTCTATATAAAATATTGAAGTTCCGGAGTCTCAAAGCATGATTAATATACGGCTAAACTACGTAAAAAAGAGTGAAAATGTAATAAGAGGCTGTTTTTGGAAAATGGTGGACTCCTGTAGCGCAATATTTTAATGCGCTATAGGTGAGAGAAACTTTGGTTTAGCACAGTAAAATACTGCGCTAAAGCACTTAACGGCTCCGTCACGGTATTTACTGCGCTAAAGGTACTTATGTAACCTTTTTTTTTGGGGGGGTATTTTGGTTCAAAATGTTTTTTTTTTGGGTCACTTTGGTTCTGGTGGTGAGGTTTAGGTTAGGGTGTGAATTTGTAGGGATAAAGGAGATGTGCAGGTGAGGTAATTAGAACTTTATTAGGAAAATCTATTTTTTATTTTTTTGTTTATTTGTTTTGTTTTGCTTAAAAGGTATATCATAAAAATATTAATTAACCATCTTTAGACTACTAAAAATATAAAAAAGTCAAATAGCTAATCCAAAATAAAATATAACTAAGAAAACTACTAAAAATCACTAGCTTATTTATTAAAATCTAAATTAGAAGAAAAATATATATTTTTGTAAATTTTCTTTTCTTTTTAAAACAAAACTTATCCTAAAATGTGAATCTATTTTTGTAGTTTTCAATAAACCTACTTAAAATGAGATAAAAACCAGAATATATAATTTAGACTTTAAAGAAATATTTAAACACTAAAATGACGTAAAACTTAAGTTTGGTCAAAAATTAGGTGTTCACACCAGCCAATAAACACCATAAAACGATCAAAACAACAGTGTCAAAAGTGGGTTGAGGTTCCGCTGGTCATGAAGCTTCGGTTCTGATTCACTGAAGCAAAGTAATGAACTATTTTGAGGTCCGTTCTTATCTTGTCTCTCTGATAATTTTGGTTTCGTGTTTTAGCTTGGACCATGGTGTTTAAATGGGCCTATGTATTGTTCATGGAACTTGGTTTAAATTACTGAAATAAAATATTTGTCATTTTTTTTTTCCGTTACGTTGGATAGGTTGTTTCATAGGTTTTGAGTTTAACATTTGGTGGTAATTATTTGAGCTCCTTGGATGGTTGTTCCGATTCACTATTATATATATTGATGTATTGCTTGCCGATTAATACGTAACTGGAAATTGAATCTTCTTTTAATTTAGTCCTGAGAAATGCTTCAGTTGATGGCCTACTCTTTTGCCTCGTTTGTTATTTCTGTCACACCCTAATTTCCGATAGGGCATGATGGGCACCCGACCCTTACTTAGGGCCGAGCGGACCCGCTGACTCCCGTAATACTCATAATCATGCTGGGCCCTTAAATCATGACATGAATGCATAACGTAAGCCTTTCAAAGAAACATGCTTTTAGTCCTTCCCAAATCAAATAAAATTTGTAATCATAGCAAATCTGTAACATAATGCATAATGATATATCGGCTTACATAGCCGCTTACAAACCGACATATTATATACATGACTCTATTTGCAAAGTC